>NW_022196896.1:99912050-99971875 GCF_008632895.1 Mastomys coucha | reverse complement strand
ACCACCACCACCACCACCATCACCACTCAGCAACTTTGTGGCAGTAGCTTCATAGTTGTATCTTTCCTACGGGCTCCTCAACATCTTGATTCTTATCTGTCCCTTTCCATCCCTGTTCCCAAGCCCTTTGGCCCTGTTCCCCAGGAAGCTGCTGGACACCTCGCCTGCCCAGGTGCACAGTAGTGCGGGCCCGGTGGAGGAGCACAGTTTGTGCAGCTGAGCGTAGCAGGGGTTAAAGGAGGCGGCGGTGGGGGGCGACGCGCTGACTCCGGGAAGGAGGCGGTGCCCCAGGCCGCCCGCCTGGGAGGGAGCCGGCAGCGCCCTGGGCGCGCTCACTCGCTCCTTGCCGCGGCCTTGGGACCTGGCTCGGCTACCTCTGCCCTGTTGGGCCAGCACGCTCACCGCTTCTCCACCAGCTTCCTGCCAGCCCAGCCGCTGGCCCTGCCACTGCCCACCGCCCTGGCCTGCCACCCAGTGGCTTTTCGTTTGGAAAGGTGAGCGGGTGCGGTCTGGGAGTGTGTGAATGTGCAAGGGTGCAGGGATACAGCCCAGCGGTCGGCATGCACTGATGTCTGGCCAGCCGCCGATCCTGAACTTGGGGAAGGGGAAGGTGAGCTGAGTCCCTCTCCTGCCACACTTCTAAACTAAACTAGTCCCTCGGGGGTGGGGTGGGGGGGACGACTAACTTGTCAGCCCTGCTGCTGTCAGATGTTTCCCAAGTCGGCCAGGGATGTTTGGGGCGCGGCTGCCCCTGCAAGCGCTGAGCCAGCTCCAGGAAGAGTTTTGTGTGCTGCTAAGTTGCTGGTGTTTGCAAGGCTTTATACAACAGGGAGCAGGGAGGGACCGCTGACCACCAGAGGCTAGGAGGTAGAGGAGAGGGTCTCTTCTGTTCGCTTCTTGCCCATTGCAGGGTCCAGGAGGTGGAAGACTGTGGGTAGGCATGAGTCTTCCCTGCCAGTGGCTGGAACTTCTTTGGGACACCTTTCTCTCTTTGGGGGCTCTCTCTGCACCCCCATGATCTGTGTGATACTGCCCGGGAGGGGCTGTCTGCAGGGGGTTAAAGTTAAAAAGCTCGAACATCACTTTTCTCCCCTCTATATGGGCCCCTGCCCCCTTGCCATGGGCACAGCCTGGCATGTGTGCCCCTTGCCCCTCCCCCAGCAGGGAAGCTCATTCCTTCCTCACCCCTCTGGGCAGAAATGTCTAATCCAGGTGGTTAATGAACACACAGGGTCCCCCTACACTGGTCCCCTGCCTGCTGCCCCTTACGAAGTTTGGAGAAGCGCTGGCCAATATTGCCAGCCCAGATGTTTTTAGGTTATCTTCTGTCCCCAACTGACTGGTGTTGGGGGTCAGGCAGAGAAGCCTGCTGGGCTCTTGGGCTGGGCTCTCAGCAGGGGTGTGGGATAGGGTTAGGGGACAGGATGGGTACTGGCTGTCGAAGTTTCCAGAATCATGAAGTCAGGAAGGCGGCTGTGGTGGGAACAGGAGGGACAGCTGGAAAGTCAGGTTCTGACATTAGAGGACAGAGGCTACTCTCTTGGAAGCCCTTCTGTGTGGCCGAGCAGAGGTGGGGTAGGAGGTGGGAGGGAGGGCCCTTTCCCCTTCCTGAGGCTGCCTGGAGGTGGGGTGGGGACCATTGTGGCTCAGACTTGGCCTCCAGTGCCTCCTGCCCTTGCCAACTGGTGGCAGCCCTTGTCGCCTAGACCCCAGCTCTCCCCCATGACTCAAAGCTTACTACAGTCCAAGGACCTTTAGCTGTAACTCATGTGGCTCCAAGCAGGGTGGGAGAGCCCTCCATGGCACCAACACTGGGTTCCTAAGATGGTCAGTGGAGAAGTTGAGAAGAGGGGTTGGGGGAGGGGATATGAATGGTGGGGACTTGGGGACAACTTTGTCCTGAAATTGAGGATTCTTGGGTAGCACAAGAGATAGCCTAGGAACGTTTCCGACTTCCCTAGTCCCGGCCTTGAACCTCTGGCTCTCTTTTCTTAGCCTTCACCCCATACTTCTTAACTTATCTCTCAGAACCCTAGAACAGAACTCAGTGTGGGTGAAGCCAAGAGGAGCGGGCTGTCAGGAGGCATCTGGGAGACCACGAAGGAGGCTGCTGTTCTGGGAGCACCCAGCATTAGTAGACTGCATTCAGGGAGCACAGAAGGACCGAGGATGATGGAGATTTGACTTGGAAGGATGAGGGTTTAACCAGGGGCTTCCGGAAGTTCTTGCTGGTCAGTGAGAGAGTGGGCTTTGGTGTAAGGTAATGAGTGGACTGTCCCAAGGGACAGTTGGACAAGCTGGACAACAGTGGAAGGATTCCTGCGCTGAGATGTGGTGAGAAAGATGACCTTTAAGGTCTCTGGGGATGCTGAGGTCCTGGGAGTCTTAGAGTTGGGGAATTCTCTGGCTCCGGAATAGGGGTTTGGAATGGGGGGTCAGAACTGTGGCTTCAGGCTTGGGACGTGGGTGGGGACTCACAGGGTCACCCTCCCTGCTTGCACTGGGGAATAGAGAGTGCTTGCATGTGCCTGTCCCTGGCACCCATAGCTGACTGGCCACCAGGTCTACCCCAGCTGCTTCCTGTGCTGCTCTTGTGAAGTGCTTCCTCTTGGCCACTCTGCTTGGCCCTGTGGTTAACTCCTGGAAGGCTGGAGGGACCCTGCAGCCATATGACACAGGGTGAGGGGAGAGGATGGCAAGTGCCACACAGGTCTTTAGTGTCTGAGGACGAGGAGTGGTTTCTATGTTGAGCATTCTGAAACCCTGCCCTGTGTAGCTCATCAGAGTAGCCTTCTCTGTTGGAGGTGGGAGGCCATGGGCAGAGAGGCCAGAATCCGAGATTCAGAGGAAGCCAGGGGGGAGGCCTCAGTTTCCCTCTTTACAAAACCTTTAGGGCTGTCAAGGCTTCACCAAGTGGCTTGTGTGATAACCAGTGTGTTGGGGCAATGCTGGAGGGGGCAGGGGGGAGAAGCCAAGAGCATTTGTTGTTCTCTCTGGAGGGGTAAGAAGCGGAATAGGTGACCTCCTGTGGCCTCCTCAAACCTGTTTTCCCTGAGAAGGAGGGGCAGTGGGGGTTGACACTTCTCCAAACTCAGTGCTGGGGGTGAGGCATCCTGATGGCCTCCCTTGGGGTTTAGGACCTCCCCTCCCTGGGCTCCATCCTTTTTAGCTCAGCCTGCCCAACCCAGCTCACCTCTCCCCATAGCCAATTCTATGGATGCCCGTGGCCCCTTTGCTTCAGAGGTTCTGCACACAGCCATCTTGCTTCTAACCAGGGCAGTACCTCTCAACCTTCTGGCTTCCTCTGAAGAGGAAGTTCTTCTCATTGTCTAACTTGTATCTCTCATCTACAGCCAGGAGGTTGGGGAGGCTTCCTAATGGGAGTATTTTTTTTTTCCTTCTGGATTGAAAGGGACTCAACGATGGGGGAGCAGAGAGGAATGTGAGGGCTGAATGGAGGCGTACAGAGCTGCAGGTGCATTGTTGCCTCTCACTTAAGTTTCCTTGACCCTGGAAAGGGAAACTGGGGTTTTGGGATGGAAGATAGAGAGTCACCAGATGACAGGCCGAGCCCTACCCCCAACAACAACAAACACACAAACATCAGAAAGGGGCATGACCGTGGGGAGGGAGAAGGTTGTTTTTTAGACACTGGGGAGGGACAGGCCTCCACTTTGTCCCCAGCATTATCCCCTGAGGCTGCTGGCTTCATGAGTCCCTGGTTGGCTGGCTTTTAGCTTTCCAGAGCCATTAGGCATGCAGAGGTGTGGGCATAAGCCAGCTGGGAAAGGAATGGTGGGGGTGGCGGGGATACCAGCCTCATACATAGCCCATGCTGCCTCCATGGATGCCCTGTGCTGGCATCTGGAGGCCCTAGGGTAGCTGCTTCTCTGCTTAGGCTGTAGCTCTTGGCCATCTCCCTTCTTGTCCTCACCTTGGTTTCCCTGGAGGAGTTGGAACTGTGAGGAGAGGGGATAGGGTCAGTCCCCGGCCCTTCCTCCTGCAGGGCTTGCTAGGCCGTCTGTTCCCTGCCTTTTTAGGGCTTTGAGTTCCAGCTCAGGCCAGGGACTGGTGCAGAAGGGTGGATGCAGGAATCAGACCAGATGAGGGCCACAGGAGGGCTTCTGTGAGCTCACCACTCTGCCATTGGAGGGCTTCCTCCAGGGACCTTCCTAGCCTTCTCTCCGAGTGAATGTAGGCCTCATCGACTGCACTGGTGCTCCCTGGCTGTTCAGTGTGAGGCTTTTGGTGCCAACTGAGGCTGGAGGACTGAGAGTTTGGGACAGGCCTGCTGAAGAGCTGTAAGCCTACAAACAACGCTGCTTTTCCCCCAAAGTATAGAGCAAGGCAGAGGGAGGGCATGAGGCCGGAGCCAGCCTGCTGGGGACCGACTATGGAAGCCATTCCTATCTACTAACTGTGTGATCTCAGCAAGTGATTAGGTCTTGCCTCAGTTTCCCCTCTAAAATGGGACAGTAGTATTTATTTGCCTCATGGCATGGACATAGAGGTTAAATGAATTCATTGATTTAAAGTGCTTGGACATGTGGGATGTGGATCAGCTGGTGGCAGGCTTGAACGGCACGCACAAAACTCTGGGGTCTTTCCCCAGCACTGTGTAAATTTGGCATGGTGGTAGACACCTGTAATACCAACACTGGGGAGATAGAGGCTATGGATCAGGGGTTCAAGATCATCTATGATTGTAAAGTAAGTTCAAGGTTAGCTTCGGATACACAAAAGCCAGTCTCAAAAACAAACAAACATCCAAAACAAAAAAGCCGAAGGTAAGCAAGCGTTGTTAGTGGGTGTCATTCATTCTACAACTTGCCTCTTGTTGGTCCTGTTCTCTTTCACCACAGTTGTTACTTCCCTATCCTGGATGGAGTGTTGGCCAGGATTCCACGGCCTTCCTCTAGGGGCTGTTTGCCTTTCCCGACTTTGTCTGCAGTTAGGAGGCAGGCCTGGAGTTGAGGGGACCTCAGGCTTGTCTCACTAGGGAACTGGAACAGATATGTGTTTATGTAGGACTCTGAGAAAATTGCCATCCCAATTCCTTCTGGGAACCCTTCCCACCCTTCAGACAGCCACTGCCTGAGTTCGAACCTCCCAGGCCTGGCAAGGGTCTGGTCTGCCTTCCTCCAAACAGGCTACCCTTGACTTTAGCCAAGGCGATGGCATTTACGTTTTGAGTGGCATGCCCAAGCAAACACTGAACTGGCTTAGACCCCTCCAGGGCTCCTTGAAGTCTAACTGGCATTTCTCTCTACAATCTAATTCAGTCTCATGTTGATAAGGGGTGGGGATAACCACACCAGCGCTTCCTGTGTGTACATAAGAGCTGAGAGCTTTGAAGATTGGTCAGTAGGTCTCCTGGCCACACTCCATGCCCTGTCAGGCCTCTACCCTCTTTGGGGTCCATAGCTTTTTAGTGTCTCTGACATTCTTCCACTGAGGATCAGCCTCTTGGCCTGCTCTTTTACCCAGAGATCCCCACCCAGGAGGCTGAGGTTGCTCTGGATCAGGGGTGAGCACCGTTTCCGGACCCCTGGCCCGCCCAGTTGCAGCTGCAGAAAGCATTAAAGGTTCTTTTGAAGGAAATATGGTGTAGGCTGATCATGATGACCACTCTCTCCGGCCTCTGTCCTCAGCCCGGCTCCCCTCTGCCCTCCTAGACCGTTGATCCTTGAGAGATGAGAAGTGGCCTTACCTTGAACATATCCTCCAGAAGGCCAGGCAATCAGCTGGCCCATAGCCATTCTTCAGGGAGTGGGCTGAGATTCAATACTGGGCTTGGTGCTAGCAGGGCACAGGGCTATGGCTGAACTCTAGGGGAAATACAAAGGGGTCTCCATCCTGGGGACCTCCTGACCCAAGGCTGTGCGGGAGTGGTACTCTTCTTACCAACAGATCTCAGGCTGGCCTGGTTCTCTTTCCCTCATGGCTGAGTCTCTTTGCTCTCTGGGGCTCAGTATCCTCACTTAGCAGTCAAAGGTTTGCAGAGGTGTAGTGCTGGAGGCCGCTAAAGTGAATCTGCCAGTGGGAGCGTGGAGCTCCTTGGGTCCCTGGCCTGTGAAACTTCACCTTGGGTTGACCTTGCTTCCCTCCCGCCCCGCCCCCCACCTCTGGCAGTGGCTGGCAGGAAGTCCTGCCTGATTAGGGCCCTAATCACCGGCTGAGACTCCCAGATTCAGAGCTGGTGAAGCAGAGAGGGGCTGGGCTTAGGAGGGGGAGTGTGAGACCAGGGGCCTGGCTGCCTGCCTGCCATCTGGGTCTGGAGGAGATGGGCTGCTGGCTTTGGCTCCCTGGGTCCCGCAATGCCCGTGAGCCTGCTGGGGAGGCCAGGAGCCAGGACCAATCCAGCTGGGCCTGGGGGCCACTCTGAGTTCACATTAACAGCCTTTTAGGGCATCCACTCTGTGCCAGGCAGGGTGCCAGATATGAGGCTGGAAAGGCCAGTGAGACACCTTCTAGTTGGAGACTAAGGGGAGTAGACAGCTCTTCTGCAAAAGGAGAGAGAGATGGGAAGGTGGAAGCCGTGAGCTGGTGGAGTAGCTGAGACCTCTGGGAGGAGGAGCCTTTTGAGATGGGTTTTGAAGGTTGAGAAGGAGTTTTACAGAGACACTTGTTCAGGTATGGGACAGGCATGCATGTAAGGATGGGTAATTTAGGGACTCTCTGTCTTTCTGCTACTTATACCCCATGTGATGTTGGCCTGGCCTCAGCGTCCCACCGAGTCTGCAAGATGAGGTCCACATTCCAGCATCGCCTTGTGTGCTGTGGTGGGGAGTTAAAACAAGTTCTGTGTGGAAAGTGCTTGGCACAGTAAATGCAGTTTAATGAGGGAACCTGTGATAAAGAGTGGCTTTGGAGAGAGCCCAGGGGCCTTGCTTGGGTGGCAAGAGTGAGCAATCTCCAGGGCCAAATCAAAGTTTGGAGTAGCAGAGGGATTTTTACTTAGGAGAGATGGGATGAGGTTTTGGTTTAGGAACTCCTGGGGATGAGCTCCAACCAGGACCTGTGTCCCTGGAGTCCTGCACCTGTGTCCTTAACCCCTGGGACTGGGAAGTCCTCTTGGTATTACTGTGCTTCCTCCCATCCCCTGAAACTTTCTTCCTGTGCTCTGAGACCAGAGCCTGCTGGCTGTGGGATCCCTCCCCACACAAGGCTTCTTATTAAGCTGTGATGATGGAGTGGAGTGAGGGGCAGGCAGCTCACATATCTAAGGTGCCAAGAGGCTCTTCTAGGGAGTATCTTTTACTGTAGGTCCCAGAACACAGTAGACCCACTGTGTGTTGAATGAATGAATGAATGGACAAGGGTGTCCCTTAGTCTGGAGGATCCTGTCTGCTGGAAGTCAACAGTGCCCAGTCTGACTTTAAGTGGCTGGGGAGTGGGGCCAGGGGCCGTCTATTGAAAGCCAGGGGGAATGTTGAATGTCTCAAAGTCTGGGTGCCAGCACATGGCAAGTGCTTAGGTACTGTATGTTGAGAGAGGAGAGGGAATCTCAGGAACCTTTGATTCTTGGAATGAGGGCTATCATAAGGTGGTGTGGCCTTGAGGTTAAGTCACAGGCTTTGCAGCCCCACTGTGCAGGTTTGAATCCCGACTCTACCTATGTCAGGCAGTGCAACAACCATGCACAGCTTACTCAACACACCAGTGCTTTCCTTGTGTTATCTGCTCTGTGAACATGGGAATACAAAGGTGGGACTGGCCTGCTCCACACTCTATAACCTCTGCTACTGTGGCTGCTGCTGTTACTGATGCGGGGGGAGGAAGCAGGTCAGGAGAGGGGGTGTGCAAGCTTCTGCCTAGGGCTGAATGCCGCAGCTACCTAGATGGGAGAACACAAGAGATGGATGGATTCTCCCGAAGACTTAGATACTCCTTGGACTACCACACATGTGGCAGCTCCTGCCTCTGAGCTCTGTGGCTGAGCTGAATATGGAAGTAGAGGAGCCTGGTGATTAGGGATGAGGTGGGTCGGGAATTAAGGAGGAGAGGTGAACACGGGGGAGGTAAAACCCTTGAAATTACCCAGATGAGACCCCAGGAATTCCACCCCTTGTCTTGTGCCAGAGGGTCTGATCTTCAGCTTGTAACCAGAGGTCCTGGGTCTATCTCCTGCTTTTTTTTATTTTTCCCCCGAGACAGGGTTTCTCTGTGTAGCCCTGGCTGTCCTGGAACTCACTCTGTAGACCAGGCTGGCCTCGAACTCAGAAATCTGCCTGCCTCTGCCTCCCAAGTGCTGGGATTAAAGGAGTGCGCCACCACCCGCCCGGCTTGTCTCCTGCTTTTGATACTAGCTTGAGCATCAATTCTCTTAGTGACTGGTGTGGCTACAGCATCTCTAGCCCTCCTCTTCTCTTCTGGAGTTGCTACCCCCTCGCTGTGGGGACTGCAGCAGCTCTGTGATGAGGAGAGAGTAGATTTGGGGAGACTGTCCCTATCTGAGTCAGGAGAGGTGCTGCTGAGTGATGTAGAACAACTCAGGGTGTTGGGAGGCGGTTGCCTACTTTGATACTGCAGCTCCAGGCAGTTAACTGTCCTTTTCTGGACATCGGCAGCCTCACCTGTGGAAGGAGAGGCTGGGCTTAGCAGAGTTCTCTCTTCCAGCCATAGAGCTTTCTGCATGCAGGCTCCTGTTCTTGTGCCTGGGAAAGATCTGCCTTGTTGAGATCAGGCTTCCAAGTGTCTGCCAGCATCCGCTGGGAAGCTCCCTTCTGGGTTGGGCTGTTCTGTGTCTGGGGACAGTGACCATTCCTTTAGGCATCTGTTTCTTGGAACAGAGCAGAGGGAAGCAGCTGTTACTGGGAGCAGGCCAGAGTCTGGTGTGCCCCTGTGACTCAAGGTGGGGATGCTCAGGCCAGAGGGAGGGGAGCCATGGATCTTCTGGCTTCTCCATGGTCATTCTCAGGGAAAGAGTGTGGGCTTGACTTGCCAGGGTGGATGCCAAGGCAAAGTGAGTAACTTTTGAGTAATAGTTTGGTGTCTTTAGGGCAGGTGGCTGGCCCTCAGACGTCCGGGACGGGAGTGCTGGAATGCTCCCCAGAGGTTGTTGAATCGCAATGGTCGAACCCGACCTCCCAACCCCTCCTTTTGAGTAGAGTGTCCTGTCTGTGCCCAAGCCTTGGCCACACCCCCTCCCTATTCCCTCTGATCTCATCTGTGTCAGTCCCACCCACTGTCTGGGCTATCATCCCTTCCCTGGTCAGCAGCTGCATCCAACTTGAAGTGGACTTGCTAAAGGGCACTGAGTGTGCAGTCTGGCACTTCTGGATTTGTGTCTCGCTCAGCCCCTCCCAGATGTGTGACCTTGGACAGCATACTCTTTTTTTCGATTTTTTTCTTTTTCCATTTTGGGTGGCTTCCTGTGGAAAAGGGGGAATCACTTGAGTCTCTGTTGGCTTAAAAAAGAATCACATGTCCAGTAGATCCAGATACTAAAGGAGCTGATTCGGTGCCTGCACACTTTGGGGACCGTTTACCTCCCAGTTAGCCCCACCCCGCTGGTTCTGACACTTTCAGCCCTCAGTACATACGTCTGTGTGTGTGCTCACTCGTGAGTGCACTTGTGTGAACATTGTATGATGGGGCTCAGGCAGCCATCAAGTTCAAGTCCAAGGGTAATCTGCTACTGCCTCAGGCGTCAGTAGAGGGCCTGGTTCCTATAGGTCTTGGGGGTTGGGTGGGGGTGCAGAGACCTGATGGTGCCTCAAGGACCCTCAGATTCCAGTTCGCTTTCATCTATTTCTTTCCCACATCTGGCTTCCCGCTGCACTTGGCTCTGGCCGCTCAGTGCTCTGGGTCACACAGGCAGCTGGATGTGTTGTTGGCAGTGCCTTCGTGAGTCTGTTCTGGGGTGAGGCCAGAGGGCTAGGGAGTGACTTTGCATCTGGCAAAGTGGTGTGGTGTGTGTGTGCTGGGTGTGGATCGTGTATTGCCTGGGGCATTGAGAGCTGTGTGTGGTCACTGCTGTGCTGTCTGTGGGTGTCTCTGGGTCACGAGGTCTCTATCTGATAGGCACTTTCTCTCCTCCATCTCTAACCTGCCTGCTGTCAGAGCCGGTGAGAGCCAGGTCTGTTGCTGCCTTCCTTCCTTTGCCTCCCTGGCTGTGTGCATCCCTGAGCTTTTCCCGGGAACAAGGAAACATGACTGGAGTGGATATGCGTCACACGGAGCCAAACAATGCTAGTTACAGCCAGGCTTGCTCTGGCCTTGGGGCTGGCCCTGCTTCAAGTCTCTGTTGCTGGCTAATTGGGAGCAAGAAGGGTTTCCTGCCTCTTGCCACAGATGGTCTTAAAGGAGATTCTCGAGGCCGGGCTGCCCTGCCCTAGGCACCTCCTGCTTCCGGGGCTCTGGGCCATCTATTGTTCACCACTGTCCCTGCCATCCGAGGGTCAGAAATATCTGCAGAAATGATTTTCAGATAACTGATGCCTATGCTACATAAACAGTGGGAATCTTAAGAGAGGCCAGGGTTTTGATGGAGAGTGATTGGATAGTTGTTTTTGATTGACAGGTAGATGGGATCTTTGGGTGTTTATTTATTTTTTACTTTATGTGTCTGACTGTTTTCCCTGCATGTGCATATGTACGTGCATGTGTACATGCCTGGTGCCTGAGGATTGCAGAAGAGGGTATCAGATATCCTAGAACTGGAGTTATAAATGGTTGTGAGCTATCACGCGAGTGCTGGGAATTGGATTCAGGTTTTCTGCAAGAGCAGCAAGTGTTTTTTTGACCACTGAGCCATCCTCCCAGCCTAGATGAGGATCTTCACAGTGTGCTCCTTTTCTCTATCCTGCAGATTCTCAGTTTCTTCCATAAAAGGGGGGGCTGGCCATGGGACTTGCATCACAGGGTGGGGCTGGGGATCAGTGGAGAGCTTTGAGGCACACAGAGCACTGTTGCTTTGTGTACCCAGCATTCCTACAGATGCGAGCTCAGCCAACTTTGCCTTGACGCTTTGCAGTGTGGGTAAGGCATGTGCTTCACAGCTGAGCTACATCCTCAGCCCGAGCACAATCTTGTTAGCAATTCCCGGCCAGTCTGCAAAGGAGTTCCTACCAGTCCCCTTTTCCCTGTGACGATGCCTGAGGGCGTTACGGCATGTCTGAGTCCTCCCTGGGCTTGCAGTCCACCCAATCCCTTGCATATTAGTTGGATACTTGTGGCCTCTTGGAGTTGTCTAGGAATTTGCAAAGGGTGTCAGCACACAGAAGGTGTTGTGATCCTGCGGAGCAGAACCTGCTCCTAACTGATGGATTTGGTTTAGTGCTGAGCTATTTAGAGTTGTGAACAGGACAAGACGGTCCTTAAAGATCCAGGAGACGTGAAGTTCAGAGATAAACTTGGAGGTTTTGGAATTTCCCCTGATGAACACGAGACTGGCTTTGCTTTCATCCTGCTTTGTCAAGCTTTAACTCCTTTAAAAAGAGAAGTAGCTAGACCTTGAGAAGGACTTCCTGTCAGAGCCATTAGGCACCGAGAGAGGCTATTTAGGGAGTCCAGAGAACCAACAGAAATTTAAGACATTTCTTCAAATTTGAGATGATCCTTCTGACATTTCTTTTTTGCTGGAATTACAGCCATCCCGAGGATGGAAGCCTGCAGTGAATGCGTTTAGCATTTCTCCCTCTCCAAGGCTGTCATCCTGGGGACAGTGCTTGTCTTAAGACATGTTGGTTTTCAACTTCTGAAATACCTAGAACCGGGCACGGCGGTGCACACCTGTAATCCCGCCACTTGTAAGGCGCAGGCTGGCTGATGGGAAGTTCAAGGCCGTTCTCTGATAAGCAAAACAAAATAAATCTGTCATCTGGGTACTGGATCAAGGACTTTGCCGACGACGTTGGGAAACAGGGTGGAGCTCATACTTCCCAGGGAACCCTGCAGCTGTACAAGGGCAGAGGTCTGTGTGAAGTTGGTCTGCACTGCAGAAGAAGGCATGGTTTAGGAGATGAGGGGCTGAAGAGGCCTTCTCCACAGTGCCCGACTCAGCCCAACGGCTGGCTCCCCTCCCCCAGCCTTCCCTGACACATCCCTGTGACAGCTGATCTAGCCCTTAGCAATTCTCGAGACCTTTGGCTCTGTGGATTTTCCCATTGCTCTTAATTCCCTCCCCCACCCCCCACCCCGCCCTCAGGCATCCTTCCTGCCCTCTTGTTCAAACATGGTTTAAGGTCAAATATTTTTATTCTCTAAAGTTCTCGTGTAGGGACAGACACCTCAGAGGGGAGTGTGAGGTGAGGGAGACCGCCTCCTCCTGGGTGTAACCTTGGGAAAAACAGATGGACAGTCGTCCTAGAGCAAGCACGGCCTCTTCAAACTTCCACTGTCGCAGTTCCGGGCAGATTAATAAGTCTGTTTACATGCCTGTCTCCTCCTGAGGCCACAACTTCCGTCCAGGGTTGGGCCCCGTTCTCTTTCCCCTCTTTCTCCTCAGCTGCAAGCTCAGTCACCATAGCCTAAGTGGCTGCTTGGATCTGTTTCTTGGGCCTGTCACTTCCTCTGCCCTGCCCACCCCACCCCCCAGCCCCCAAGTCCATAGCCTGTCATCCCTGGACCAGCTTCTAGGAACTTCCTGGAAGTCATCTGCATGCCATGGGCTATGCCTCCCCGCAGCCCCCCTCTCCCTGCAGCACATGCCTGGCCCCAGAAGGACTGGGGCTTTCCTGTTCTTTATATTTCAGAGACTGCTTGGAAGTGGGCTCAGCCCCTGCACTCAGGACAGAGGCCTGGCTCCTGCATCAGGTATCAGATTTCCCAGAGGCCTACTGGGCTATGCCTTTGTACAAGCTCTGTGAGGGCTCTAGAACTGCGCTACCTCACCAGCACGCTCAGTTCTTTTTATTCTGAGACAGCAGCACAGCCTTGAAACTTCATTCCTTGAGCCCCAGTCTCCCACATAGCTGGGATTCCAGGCCTGTGCTAACAGGCCTGCCTTTTGCCATCTTCTCCTTTAAGTACCCCCTTCTGTCCCCTTTAAGTACCCTCTTCACACTGTCTTCTGTCCCCTTTCAGACCCTTCTCACTTCGGTGGGTGCAGCTGCCTCTTTCAGGAAGGCCTCCTGGCTGCCAGTCCCACCCCAGATCTTGCCCTCTTGCTCTCTCATTGGCTTTGGAGCTATCTATGAGGCTACAGCAGGGACCTGGGCATTTGCTTCAGCCGAGCATTGCAGGTCACACATTGCTCAGCCCAGTCTGCTGTCCCTTCCCTAGCCTCAGAAGCCATAGCCTCCGTGGAAGGCTCCCTGTGGTCCTTACCGGGCAGAATGGAGTCAGTCTTGAGGCTTCCTGGGGGCAAAGCTATGCTTCCATGCTTGCTCTTTGCTGGTGTGTGTGTGACCTTAGGCTGCAGATGTGGCTTCTCCGTGCCACGCTTTCCCTTGTCTGTGAGATGAGCTGAGAAGCTTTCCGACAGAGGGTAGAATTTGGAATAAATGGGCAGGAAGTGGCATAGTGATTTGGAGGGAAGGTTGAGAAGTGGGCCTGCAGGAGTGACCCCACAGGTCCCTATAGACTGTGACAGCTGTACTGGGACATTTAGACCAGATCCTTGAGCTCAAGATGGTAAGGCCTTTAGGCTGAGGGGTATTGTGGCTCGGGCACATTTTAGAAATGGCTTTCTGGTTGCCAAGAAGAGACCAAGGGCAAGGAGGTCCTGGGATGGATTAATGTCACCATGTCTTTGACTCAGGGTACTGCAGTGGTCCCTTGGGAGAGGGACTGCCAGGCTTGGGGGAATAAGGGATAGGAGGAGAAGAGGGAGATGCACAGATTTTGGCTTGAACCATGTTGGGCGACCAGAGGAGGGTGACAGTGGTTGGTGTCAAGCACAGCCATGCTCTCTGCTGTGTCCCTTTTTCCCATCCTATGTTTCCTGGCTACTGCCTGCCTCTTGTTCTTATGACCCTGGGTCTTGAGCTCCAGGCGTGAGCTCAGTAGGTGCTTGGAGCTTAGATTCTATTGCTCCCGGATTCAGTTGCCTCCTAGTGGGTAACCTTGCTCTTTTCCCAGCTTCCCCAACTGTGGGGAATCAGCAAGCATGGCCACTGTGTTAGCTCTGTGGGGTCTTGGGGTTGGGCACCCTAGGTACAACCCATAGAGTCTTTGGGGCAGTGGTCCACAACCTGTGGGTCACAGCTTATTTTGGGGTCACATATCAGGTATTTACATTACATTTCATAACAGTTGCAAACTTAAAAGTTATGAAGTAGCAATAAAAATAATTTTATGGTTGGGGGGGGGGTCACCACAACATGAGTGACAACACAGTGCTCTAGAAAGGTTGAGAAATAGGGTATTCATTCCGGTTGCCACTGTGTGCCATCTTCCAGGCTTGCTCAAAGGCAACCAGCTTCAGTGATGAGCCCTGCTTGGATCATAGCTGGGTCTGCTCCCCTACTCCTTAGCTGTTTGGGGACCTTCTGACTGAGGGTTGCCCTGAAAGCTGCATTCCATAGGTTCTCGGAGGCTCGGGCACACCAGTCATCTTATCCTCCTATAAAATAGGCTGTATGATGAGTGGGCTGTGTTGTGTTCAATGTGAGAGCCACTCCTGTATATGGGGATGGAGGGATCTGTCTGCAGAGCAAGTTCCCTGCCCAGATAGCCCATCTAACAACTGTGTAGGACCCGGTAGTGGGCCAGGCAGACAAAGACAGGTACCACAGAAGAGGGCCTAAGCCAAAGGAAGAACTTGGGGGACATAGTGAGGTAGTGCTGGGGTCCTGCGGTCTTAGGTATAGTGTTCTGAATCAGCACTGGATCTGAGACAGCACTGAGTCCTGTCTTTTCCAAGTTCTGAGTCTAGTCTGGGTTGTGTTTATAGGAAGAGCAGAACCCTCCAAGTCTCTGTCATCACTGGAGCTGAGGGATCCAGGCCAGGGGCCATCCTTCTGGCTCTAGGTGTCCCTGGGAACAGGCCTCTTCTTGCTTCCTAGCGAGAAGGAACTCTGCACACTTCCTTTCCTGGTCATAGTTTAACTCTATATAAGGGAAGGAAAGAGCCTTGCAACTGGCTGGGAACTAGAGAGGAACGGTCCCCTGCAGGATCTGTACAGACTCAGAGGCATGGAGCTCACCTGCTCCCCCCAGGACCTCTCCTGCTCATCTTGGGAGGTTAGTGACTTTGAGCCCTGCTGGAACTCTTCAAAGAGTCTTGTCTTTCCTCTGGCCTCAACTCCATGATCTTGGCATCTTTTAAGCATGCACCAGTCCTGAGGGACATCTAGGCTTCCAGGACAACACAAGGTGACTTATCTGGGGGTCTTTGATCGTCCCAGTGCATTGATGATATGAAACCATAGATGAGGCGCCATTTAGTTGTCTCCTCAGTTATAGGCACGGGCACTTGACTTTTCTGGGGCCACCATGTGGTGACACTTGGTGACCAGAGCTAAGATGATGGCTGCCTCTTGGTACAAAAGTTGACCAATGACAGAGAGGTGGATAGTGTAACTGCTTTGGAATGGAAGATGTAGAGGCTAGGCTGGAAGTTCTGGGCTAGAGTGTTTTGTGGACCCCTAGATTTTGGGGGTACCCAATGTTTCCTTGGCCTTCGGCTTCAGGCTCCTCCTTTTTCCTTCCCTTTCTTTTCCTGGTTGCTCTTAGTATGGTTACTGTACCACCATGCTTGCCCTAAATTCTCTGCTCTTCCATTCTTTCTGCCCCTGCTCCAGTGCTTCTCTGCCTGGACCATAGCTCTTCTGATGGTCCTTCTTCCACTCAAGAACCTACAGTGGCTCCTCAGTGCTAGCAGCCAAGTCTGGCTTCTTTTCTTGACCATTCATAGTTGCCCATGGTCAAGCTTGACCATTCGTAGTTGCCCATGGTCAAGCTTGACCATTCATAGTTGCCCATGCCAAGCATGGAAAGAGTGGCATACAGGCCCCCTCCCCTTTTCTACTCACCTTAGTGTCCCTTGGTCAGTTCATCTCCCCCTCACCCAGCCTGGGTTCCAGCTAAAGGGGAGACCTGTTAGCTCCATTAACAAGGCACACATCCCTATCTCCACGTCTCTCACAAATATTAGTTCCACCTAAATAGTCTTTTCCTATCTTCCCTTTCAAAACAAACTTCACTTCTAAAGTGAGCATCAGGCCAAGGTGCACACTCGAAATGGCCTGCATGCTTCTCTTCTGTGGGAGTAGGGATGAGGGGCAGAGCAGAGCTGGGTTGGGGATTCACAGGGGAGCATGACACACATCGGAGGAACTGAAGTGAAACCTCCTCTGTGCCTGGCTCACTATCTCTCCTTGGGATGACTGTACTCTCTCCTTGCCCTGCAGCCCCAGCACACTTTCGTCAGTGTGACCCTCATCCAGCCATGGGGCAGAGATCAGGCAAGAAAGAGAGGTGTTTGAGGCAGCCTGAAGCAGGCAACAGTTTGTTGGGAGGTGGCCTGAGGCCCTGGGAGATAATGTATTGATGCTCACTTTGCTGGGGATGGGATGGGAGAAAGAGAGGACACATATTAGACTGCAGCTTGGTGTGCCCTAGGTGCCCTCCTGACCATTGCTGTTAGTAGGTGCTGCTACTGTTGCCAAATGTTTGACTTTGAGCACATAGCTTAACTTCTGTGAACCTTATTTACTTTAAAAACTGGTCTGGAAGTGAAAATATGAATGGCTGTAAAGCACCCAATCTAGTGACACACAGTAGGTGCTTTATAAACCCCACTGTCCCTGTGTTCCATGTACCATTTGGTGTCAATGATGTGAGTATCTAGACATGTTGGACAGGGGTGTGAGTCACCATTAATACTTCTCTGGAAAAGACCCACGTGGGTCCATCAACTGGTGAATGGATCCATTCAGAGTGGTGGAGCACACAGTGGGACAGTTTTTAACTTTTACCTTGAACCTTGGTGGATCATAGAAATGGGGATTTGGGGTCATGAAATTTGCTCTCACAGCTTCCAGGCTGGGTTCTGCAATCAGGATCAGCACAGCAGTTGTCTCCTGTGGCCTAGCTTCTTGGCACATGGGTACTGCCTTCACCTTGTGTCCTCATGGGGTCTCCCTCCTTGGCCTGTGCCCGGATATCTTCCTGTAAGGACAATAGGCTATACTGAGCCCGGGCTCACCTCAGTGGACTTACTTAGTTACCTCTTTAAGGACCTTGTCACTGGGCACATTTCAGGGGACTGGTTTGGATTTTCACATGCCAACTTGAGGGCTATTATTCAGCTATAACATGAGGTGGAATTAGCCCAGACACAAAAAAAAGGCAAGCATGTGATTGGCCTTTCATGAATATGTCTGTCATCAAAACACAGATGTCCTGGTTTCTGTCATACCAGATAGCACAAGACCTTCCGTAGCTTCCAGGATATGTATGTGGGTCCTCTCCCCAGCAGAGGCAACCCCTGCAGGTGACCTCCAGCTCAGTTTAGCTCAGTATTGAACCAGACACTGTGGTGTGCTGCATAGGTTGGGTACTAGGTCCCCAGGACTGCCCTCTGTCCTGTAGATCTCAGTTCCAAACTCCAAGGTGTCTTTGTGTTTCTGACCAACTGGGTGTCAAACTGAGATTCATCTGACCCTGCTTTGGGTGCCATAAATTGGCTGTAGTGGCCTGCCCAGTAGACTTGGGAGGCATGGTTTGTGGTGTATCAGGAAGATTTTTGATGAAGGATTCAGGTGATGAGGGTATGCAGGGTGAGCGGTTGGGGAGTGAGGGGCGTGCTTCTCTCCAGGAATTTAAGCTCCACTCCCAAAGCCTATCCTTTGGGGTTTGTGTGAAACCTTGTTGCAAGGTTCTGATTGTTCACAGTCTGGGTGGCAAACCCAGGAAGGCCTCTGTGAATACTCTTCTTGGCCTCTCTGGGCCTCATTCCATTCTTTGTAATGAAGAAAGTCCTGTGTCCTACTGAAGCACGAAGGGTCAGATGTCCTGTGGCCAGCTCCAGGATAGAGGGTCCTGGAAGATGAGAGTTTGTGTGGCTTGCCTTGGTGGGATAGTAATCTTGCTTCCTGGGATCTGCCTTGGTCCATGCCCTCCCCATCCCTCATGTATCTATCATCAGATCATAGTGGTCTCTGGGGTAGGCAGCAGAAGAAGTTAGATGTTATGGAGTGGGGAGGGGAACAGAGGACTCATTATTCAGTGGGGGTGGTGTGTTAGATGATGAAAAGGTTCTGGAAGTAGGTAGTGGCTAGTATGTCATTGTGGATATACTCAAAGCCACCTATTTATATGTTTAGAAATGCTTACATGATACTTTTTATTTTAAAAATTCATCATCAGCTAGGTGGTGGTGGCACACGCCTATAATCCCAGCACTTGGGAGACAGAGGCAGACGGATTTCTGAGTTCGAGGCCAGCCTGGTCTACAAAATGAGCTCCAGGACAGCCAGGGCTATACAGAGAAACCCTGTCTTGAAAAAAAAATCATCATCATCACCATTACCATCACCACCATCATCATCATGGTTCAGGGTCCTGAATCCAGCATCTTGCATATTCTAGTCAAGAGTTCTACCATTGAGCCACATTTCTAGCCCCCAAGATGGAACTTTTTATGTTATATATATTTTTACTACAGTAAAAAGGGAGAGGAGCAATGAGACAGCTCAGAGGGAAACGACTCTTGATGCCAAACGCCATGGTTCTATCTCACACTTTGACCTTCATACATGTGCTGTGGCATAGATGAGTCCAAGATACACACATGCACACACACACACACACACACACACACACACACAGACAGACACACACACGTCTAAAATTATTTGCATTAGAAGAAGCTGGTGGAAGGAGGCTCTTGAGCCAAGTATATAATCATGCAAACCCACGATTCCATCACAGGGAAGGCTAAGGCAGGAAAGACAGGGTTCCAAGTTTGTGTTGTCTATATAATAAGACCCTGCTTCAACTAGCCACCACCAAATAAAACAAGACAAAACACAGACCCAGCAAATATTAGGAAGAAAACCCAAGATAGTGTTTCTATCCAATTCTGTGAATGCTGGACCCCAGACTGATGAAATTCTAGGTAGGAGTATATGAACATTTCTGTACAGCTTCTTGGGTCAGGGGCCACAAGTATGGGGACTCTTGTGGATGACCTGGCTAGTTTTGGAATCTGGAGTTTTATGTAAGCAAGGCTGAGAACTTAGGTTTTTATTATGGCTTTGGGGACATGAGTGCCACCCAACTGGGGCCCAGGTCTTTCCCTTTCAGAGTAGTGAGGTAATGAAAGGAGAAATGCATGGGTGTCTGTGTGGTTTGTGCTCTATGAAGAGCTGGGTAGGTATGGAGCAGAGCAAGCTCTTACCTCTGCCCAGCTGTGGCTTCACTTTCTCATCAGCGGGCCCAGGCCCTCGTAAGCCCTGGATGAGTTGTCATACTGCACCCGAGTCATGGCTGCTGGAGAGAAGTGTGGTGATAGTGGCTGCTGCTGCTGCTGTGAATTCTTGTCCTTTGTCTTTCATTTGGGGACATGGGGCATTAGGTTGGTTCTGACCAATTCCAGAGGGCTGTTGGGGTGCGTTGGGGGAGGGCAGCTCACCTGAGACTGACCACCTGTGTCTGGAATCCTGGGTGCCTAGCCTGGAGGTGAGGTCATAGCAGGGCTGTCATCAGAGCCCCTGAAGACAGCCCAGGGCCCTTAAGTCCCCTGAAGCCCATGGAATCAGCCACTGATGATGGCAGGAGTGTGGGGCTGTTGAGCACAGGCCATGGAGTGGTACGGCCCCTGGTTCTCCTGGCACATTCTGGGCTCCTGAGAGGGTGGCCAGGGGCCAGGGTGCTGGAGAGGAGAGACAGGCAGCCTTTTAAGGAAACATTTCTGTGCCTCAGGAAGAAAAAAAAAAAACAAGAGGGAGACCAGAAGGTCTGAGACATAGAAGTCCATGGGCCAACAGCCATGGCCCAGTTAGCTATAGGCCCCAGGGTGGAAAAGCCCTTAAGATACAGCATTGCATGGGGGCGTGATTGTACCCCATTAGTGCTGGTTCTTAGTGGGTAGGTACATCTACCTTGGGAGTTGAGGGTGAACGCTGGGGAAAGGGTCCAGAGTTAGGACGGGACCTGAGAGAGAGACCCTCTGTGCATCTCAAAGCCACTGCCCACTTTTATGGAGCGGAGGCCAGTTTGGGCTCTGGAAGCCCCGGCAGCGCTGACCTCCATAAACCAAGACTGTCTATCTGCATTGCCGAGGATGGAGCTCAGCCAGGATGTGACCCAGAAATTTTACCCAGATCCTGTGAAGATCTGATGAGTTGGAAGGGGGTCTCTGAGAGCCTGGGGTACGTTTTCACAGACCCATGGTGGGGTCAGCTTGGGACTGTAAGGGACGGACAGCTGTATATGTAACCTGTGGCTGAACCCTGGCTGTTAGTCAGGATGCCCATAGGGAGCTCTGGAGGCCTTCTCTCTCCTCCCCATCTTTGCTCCCACTCTGAGCCTTGTTCCCCGAGGAATCTCTTCTAAAACATTTACCTCTAGCTCTGTGCTCATGTGAATCAGGAAGAGGGCTTTGGGCTCTCTTTGCACCCCTCATTCTCAGATAGGAAGGGCCGTGAGCCATCAGACCTCTTCATATCAAATCTTGGGACCCAGATTGCCCGGGTCCATTTCCCAGCCTCACATCTGCTGTGTGACCTTGGGTGAATTGCTTACCCTGTCTGTGCCGCACACCTCCCAGGGGAGGTAACACTAGAGTCTGCCTTTCTGGTTATTGAGAGGGCAAAAGCACTTTATTTAGCAACATGCCTGCCAGGTGGTACCAGCTCCGTCAGTGTTGGTATGTTACAAGCAGGATGGGGTTGCCTACAATCTGGAAGAGGCAAATGCCTCTCCAGCCACCCTCTGTCTCTCTGTGGGCCTCTGGCCTGGTGCTTGGGTGAGGAATCAGAGCCAAGGTTGAGTACTGAGATCCAAGAAAAATGTGTTGGCTGGAGAAAGGAACGCACTGGCCTCTGACACGTGCCCTGCTAATTGTCAGGGTGGTGTGGCCATTGAGCCCTCCTTCCTCTCTCCCTCCTCTGGAGGCCCGGGTTGCCATGACCCTGGCTCAGAGAAGGGTGGGGATGAACTGATAGTGATAGTTCCCTTCCTATGGGCGCTGTCTCCCTCCTAGGCTCTATACCTGGAAGATCTGGCCAATCCCAGCCTGTGGGAGCCTCCCGCCAGCTCTGAGTTCGGATGCACCACTGGCAATGGGGGGAAGAGCAGGGAATGGGCTTTTCCTTTCCTATGGGTCTAAGTCATGTTTTTCAAATATTTTAAGCCCATCTTTTGCCAACCCTCCAGGAGAGTGTGTTATGTTTGATAGGATTTAACTTGGGAGGGGTTTTGGCATTTCACGTCTGTGGTCTGGTCTGAGCCGTTACAGGTGACCTTCTGTAGAGCTCTCCCTGTACCCCATGGAAGGCTGACCTCTTGAGAATGGTATAAGAGTGGGCTCGGGAGACCCAAGGGCTGCTGGGACAGAAGCTAACAAGGACTTTCTTTACCTCTCTCACAGGTGGCTGCCCCTTGCGTTCCTCCATCCAGCCATGAACTGGTGGTGAGTGACAGCCTTCTCTTCTCTTTTCAGTCTCTCCCACGGATCGGGAGCTGGGTTGGTGGGGTGGAGAGGGTTGAGGGCTTTGGGCTGAGGCTGGTGGGAAGAAATGAGTCATGAGGTCCCTCCTGACGTGATGCAGGGCCTGCTCTGTGTGTCTGGAGATTTGAGGTCTTCAGGAAAACCCATAAAAGGCCATCTTGTATATCCCCGAGCCTGGCTAGGTTACTGTTATTCTAGGGCTTGGAGGGCGAGGGCGCGCTGTGGTATCGCCTCCCACACTCCTGGCTGTAGGTCTTGAACCCTTCAGCTGGAGGCAGAAGGATGGATGGTGTTTCCCGGACCAGCAAGGAGGTGGTGCCCTCTGCTCCTCTCCTCAGCTTTGCTATGTCCCCATGATTCTGTTTTTCTGCTTTTATGGCCCTCATCCCCCTCTTCCCTGTCAGGTTTCCAGAACAGTTCGGACAGGGGCAGGACCTCTGTGAGTTGTGGGCTGTGGAGCTGGCCTGCTGCAGACTCATTCCAGCTGGCCTGCTGCGTGCGTTTCCTAAGTCCATAGCCTTGTCTCACTCTGCTGCCTCCTGGGGACGGGACAGGTCAGCTCTGAGGACTGCAGAAGGGCTGTGTGTGTGTGTGTGTGTGTGTGTGTGTGTGTGTGTGTGTGTGTGTGTGAGAGAGAGAGAGAGAGAGAGAGAGAGAGACAGAGACAGAGACAGAGACAGAGACAGAGAGACAGACAGAGAGACAGAGACAGACAGAGACAGCCTGAGACAGAGAGACAGACACAGATGGACAGAGTAGGAACATGCAGAACATGCAGAGGGGCTCCATGTGGGCCAGATCTGCTGGGCTGCGGGGGAATACCTATGGTGGTGCTTGTGTTGGGAGGAGTTTGGTTGTTGGCATCTTTCACGACTGTGTGGTCACTTGCTCAGCTTAGGAATGGGACACACAGTCTGGCCATCTAGTTTCCCTTTGTTTCAGCCCTAACTTGTCTGCGATTGTAGCCTGCTCCCTTCTTTCTCTGTGCATCTTGGGTTTCCCAGGGATACTCTTGGACTCTCAGACTCCTGGCTGCCTTGAAGCCATGTCACCTCTGCTCACTCAGGCCAAGATGCAGAGACCTGGCTCCCCAAGCCAGCTTCTCCTAGGCTTTGGCTGCCACACTGCGACCTCCAGATGTGGAGTATTCATTTCACAGATCCCTGTAGTAACAGCAGGGTAGGGGGAGAGCTGTGAATGGGACTGGCTGAAGTGGTCTGGCTAGAAACCTTGCCAGGATCACAAAGGCATACCATGCACGTACCAGAGGAGAGTGGTGGGCAGAGAATACTGATGGCTCTGTCATCTGTCCTGAGCTACTGCCTAAGAGCTAAGTACAGAATGTCCTTGGCTGGTTGAGAAGGCTGAAGGTAGGTCCAGGGTTTAGGGACCATGAGGCAGGGGCCAGCATCTGGCTCATGAGCCTTGTTTACAGAGCAAGGTCCAAGGTCAGGACAGAAGGGCAAAGGACAGCGTTCCAGCTGGAGCCTGTAGTTAGGAGCTGGAAGGACTGTCTGCCTTTGAGAGGCACGTGTGCCAGGTAGGCTGTCTCTGTGTTTCTGGGTTGTGTCCACTTGCACAGTGGTCGTGGCCCTGCAGGAGTTTGGCTAAGCCATGTGCTGGTGAGGTTGGGGTCCGATGGTGGTGAGGGTCCTCAGAATCCACCTCCACAGCAGTAAGAAAGCTCCACTCCCCACTCCTGTGTCCTAGCACCCCAATTCCCAGATATTTATCCCTCCCCTATTCTCTGTTCTCCAACTTCTTGGCTTCAACTGAGTGACCCTGAACACATTACCTAGTCCCCACCTCTCTGCTTTAGAATGGGAGCTAGCAACAGTACCCACTCCACGAGGCTGGCAAGATCAAATGTCACACTAATACGCAATATATAATCCCAAAGCCAGAGGTGTACCACCTCACTTGGAGCAAAATCTTAGGTTCCTCCCCCGAAACTGCCCTTCCTTAGCTTCTCTATTTTTCCTCGCTCTGTTTTAGCTTCTCAGCCTCTGTGCTTCTGTGCTTCTGGCCTCTCACACACTATGCACCTTGCTTATCTACCTTTATCTTGCCTGAGGGGCTCCACCCACCAGGACAGGGACTTTTATCTTCGTACTCAGTAAGTATTCACACACGTGCACACTGGACACAGTTTAGGACTGTGTAGCTGGGGGTGGGGGTGGGGTTTGGATACTGCTGTGGCCCTCTGTCCCCTGCTGCCCGTGCTGAGTTCTTCACAGGGGGCCTGGGGCAGGCTACAACACTGAGAGGGAGACCGTGCGCTGCCCTGCCAGTGGGAAAGTGGCTCAGGGGAAACAAGGAGAAAGTCTGGCTCTCCCGGAGCACTCAGCACCTGCTTCCCTGAAGTGGGTGAGGCAAGCGCTTTGAGCAGGCTCTTAAGAGGGAGGAAAGGGTGGGTTCAGGATTTTCCTTCCTTTCGCTGCCAGCCTTCCCTGCCAGCCTCTGTAGCCACTGCTCCCTGGTTCCCAACTCGGTGTGTCCTGTTCATCTGTCTAATGGCATGGCCTGGCCTTGGTTTGGCTCTGCTTCCGATACCTTTCTTGCCAACCTTGGACGGATCCTAACCACCCTTCCCCTGATTCAGACCCGGGTTTTCTGCCCAGCTTCAGGCCCTGCTGGCCAAACATATTTTCCAGCCCGTGCCCAGGCTGGCTAGGGCTGAGCAGTTTAATGTTCAACTCCTACTTTCGTCTTACTCAACAGATGTGGTCCGAGGGACTGGGCAGAAGAATCCGGGGGTTGCTCCCTCCCGTGGGGTTCTAGGCAGGATGGAGTTAGGATGCCTGCCACAGACTCTCCTGACCCTTACAAAGAGCTGAAGTAACAATTTCTCAAGCCCTGAAAAGCTGATGATAGCTGAATGGATTGCCCACTGAGGTACCCCATTCCAGGCGCATGAGAACTGGCACCCAGAGACCTGGGTGGGGTGGCCATCATGGCTTCTGATGCTAAGCTGACTGCACACAGGGCTAGTACCCTGGACACTTGGGTAATGGGAGCCACAGCTTCCCCATGCCCTCCATCACCAGCTTCACAGTCGTGGGGTTGGAATGTCCTGTAGAATGACCTGCAGGTGAAGCTGGGGTAAGAATTGGGGTGTAGGGGAATTGGAGCACTTAAGGGCACATGGTTTTACCTGTAGTAATAACATAGCGGTCTTCCCCCGCCCCCCACACCTCCTTTCCCCATGTGAGGTTTGACTTTCCTCAGTTTCAGTTACCCGAAGTCAACTGAGGTCCAAAAACAGTAAGTGGAAAATTACAGAAATAAGCCATTCATCCACTTTAAATTGTGTGCCATTTCGGGTAGTGTGATGCAATCTGAAGATGTCTGTCCACTCTTGCCCAGTGAGTGCATGCAGGATGTGCTGTTTGCCGGTGAGTCAAGCGGTGAGCAGCAGCTTCTGCCCTCAGACAGACTACGGTGGTGTCGTGGTGTCGGATTGAAGTCACTGTTATGTGACTGATTAATATCCCCACGGTCCAAGAATTTCAAAGCTGGCCCATCAGGCAGGGCTAAGGGAAGCTGGTCCCCGTATATGAGGAGACAGCTCTCCACGTATGTACAGGATTTTATCCTAGCTGTCCTTTGGGCACCCACTGGAATCTTGGGGCAGCCCTGAGGGGGAGGGGGCCACTGCAACAGCCACAGGGAAATGCACTTGATGCAGTTTTGGATGTGGATTCAGGGAGGAGATGGGAGGCCACGAGATGGGTCAGAGTGGAAGTGAGCTTTTCCATTCACCAGCCTGCACCAGAGCTGTCCTCCCAGCACTGACAGCAACAAATATCACCATGACGTACGTGCACAGCACTCGTGGTTCTCAAAGCCTTTTCTGTGACTGTGGACAGGTGGGCTAGGGACCCACATGGGCACCTGGCAGCCTGTGTGCATCCTGGAGAGGCAGGTTGGGCCATTTACAGTGGTTAGATCAGGGCATTGGAAGGCTGACTGCCTTGTTTGCAGGTACAAGCTGGTAGTGGCTCACTAGAAGGGCACCCTGGTCTGTGTCCTTGGGGTTACCTGGGAACTCAGTTTGGGCTTCTTATGATCCCTACATCTCTGCTGTCCAGTGGGCTGGAGTGCTGAGAGAGGATCTATCATCTATTCAACACATTCAACTCCTTTATGTACCAACTCATGGCTCTGCATACAGGGTCTGTGACAGCCACTGCGTTCATGAGCAGAGGTGTTTTTTTTCGAGACAGGGTTTCTCTGTATAGTCCTGGCTGTCTTGGAACTTGCTCTGTAGACCAGGCTGGCCTCAAACTCAGAGATCTGCCTACCTCTGCCTCCTGAGTGCTGGGATTAAAGGCATGAACACCACTGCCTGGCCAGTAGCATTCTTTTATGCTAGAGCTGCCAGATTGTAAACAGTAACAGATCTTAAGAATTTTTTTAAAGACGATTTCTATTTGTGTGTGTGTGTGTATGTGTCTGTCTTTATGTGTGCATGCACATGTGTGTGTAGGTCCCTGAAGAGGCAGGAGAAGGCACTGGATCCCTTGTAGCTGGGGTTACAGCTGACTGTAGGTGTTAGGATCTGCACTCCAACCCTCTGGAAGGGCAGTGTCTTAGTTACTTTTCTACTGCCATGAGAAAACACCATGACCAAAGTGACTTATAAAAGAAAGCATTTACTAGGGGCTTATGGTTCTAGAGGGCTGGAATCAAGCAGGAAGCATGGCCGCAGGCAGGAAGGTACAATGCTGGAAAAGTAGCTAAGAGCTTATATCTGATATAAGCACAAGGTGGGGCCAAGGGGAGATAGAGTTAGAGATAGAGAGAGATAGAGATAGACAGAGACTGACTAAATGGGAATGACTCAGCTTTTCAAACCTCAAAGCCTACTCCAGTGACACACTTTCTCCAAAGAGGCCACACCTCCTCATCCTTCCCAAACAGTTCCACCAACTGTGGAACAAGCATTCAAATATATGTGCCAATGAGAGCCATTCTCACTCAAACTACCAAGCAGTGAGTGCTCTTAACTACTGAGCCATTTCTCCAGGGTGGATGCTAAGATTTTTAAAGTGCTAGTCAAAGGGATGCCCCCGGCCCCATTATAGGGTCTGGAATAGCAGACATTGGCTGCCTCATGTTAGAAGAGAATGACAGGAAACTGAGTGTGGTGACACATGTCTGTAATTCCAGTACTCAGGAGGTGGAAGCAAGAAGATCAGAAGTTCAAGGCCATCCTCAGCCACCTATTTATTGAATTTAAAGCTACCCTGGTCTATGATGAGCTCTTGTTTTTTTAAAAATAACAGAAAAGAAGGAGATGGAGAGAGTGACAGTGGGTGGGAAAACCAGTGACTAGCTTGCAAACTTCATCTTCTCTATCTAGAGCTGTCGGGGGTGGAGAGTGTGGGTAGGTGGGTGGGTGGAGGGGGGAAAGGCTTTTTGGTCTGATGAATTTAATCCCAGGGTGCTGAAAGGGGCATGGGTGGCCATCTTTAGAAAATCCTGGAAAATGGAGCCATGCCAGGAGGCAAGCTTGATCTGAGACTGACTTTCAAAGGGAGGGAGTCTGTGGGCCTGAGCTTCCCAAAGACCCCAGTGGCTGGTGATGGGAGGGGTTGTACAGCCCAATTCAAGCACAACTGAGAGTTGCATAGTCCAGAAGGGCTAAGAGCACGAGGCCATGCTTGGGGTGTTTGGACTTGTTTTCTATTTTTCCCCAAAGCAACATTTAGGAGGTGGAGATGGTCATGGGGATAGTTGGTTTGGGAGCCAGGAAGAGGTTTCAAACATCAGACATGGCCCATCTGGCTGTCTTGGGGATGGGGGGCTGATGTCTGCTGCTGGAGCCCCTCACTAGTCCCTGACACCCATTAGGTATAGGGGAGCAGCTAATGTTCCAGGGGTCTCCTCAGGCCCACTCACATCCTGTCTTTTCTCAGGGTAGGCAAGTGTCATGGTCCCCAGAGGTCAGAGGTCATAGCCTCTCTTTGACCACCCCTGGGAGAGGATCCTGCCTCAGCAGCCTGATGTTTGGGGCAGAGCTGTGCCCAGGAGGTATAAACCTGGCCTGGGATGCCTGACCAGGGTACCCAGGGTTGCCAGATCAGAAGGCAAGGCAGAGGGAAACCATACCAGAGAATGCATCAATGCCCAACTCTAGGCTCTCATCACGGGGAGCCCTGGGTTTCAGGAGAATAAATGAACTCATTTGTGCTCTACCTTGGAAAGCCTGATCCCTGTGGCCAGGCTGGTTTAGAGGAAGGAGTAGAGAGAGCTCTAGATGGTGGTAGGTCTAGATCACACAGCTTGGTACAAATTGCAGAAGCAAGCAAGCACATATGGCACAAATGTCAGCCAGCCTGCTCTTGCTGGGGGAAGAGTAGACCCTGCTACTTCGTGTATTACCTTGGTTTGGACTCCCACTTGGTGGCCCTGGCTGGCAAAAGGGGAGTGCTGCAAGATGGGGGTGGGAATGTACTCTCCTGAAGAGGAAAGGGCTGGCTGGGGACGAGAAACAGGGCCTCTTGACTCTGGGGCTAGAGAGTGAGAGGCCAGGCTTAGAGGAGTTTGCAGCCTGGGTGGAGAAACAGGACCTCGAGTGCTAAGCACTAAGGGCCATCATGGGTCCTTGAGCAGGCAGTTGACCCAAGGCAGGGTTTTAGAGTGGGAATCTGCTGCCAGTTGGGGGTGGCTTGGCAGGAAGGGGGCGGCAGGTGGAAGGGACTGGGGTAGACATCCAGCAGGGGCTTCAGGGGCTCTGGGCCAGATTAGCCCAAGGATGTGGAGGAGGCAAAACCGTATGGCAGACCTGGTCCTCTGGGAGAGGAGAGCTGTGATCAGAGGGAACACTCGGTATTCTATCCTGGCCCTGAGATGGGGCTGGTGAGGATGTCCTGGGTGTCCCAGCCTCAGCCCGTGGTATAGTGTTGGGTCCCTCTGGGTTGGCTTGGAGGAGGGGCTGAGGACAGGAATGGACTTGCTTGGCGCTCCTCTGGGGGTGTGGAAGTCAGCATAGCTTTGCACTTAATCACCAGAGCCTGTTCTTTTCCCCTTGATGGTTGAGTGTGTCTATGAGAGGCTGTGACCTTGGCAGCAACTTAACCTGAACATTTAGGTCAGCGTCCCTGCCACCTGGGCCTCTTGCCTGCCCAGTGTCCTGCTTCAGGCCCAGCTGTTCCTGTGCCCATTTTGTTGCCTCTTGTTGCTTTGGGGTGAAGCGTAGCAGGGACACAGGTTTGGAGGGCTGACCTGGGTTCACAGAGAAGTGAGCCCCCTTCTGGGAAATTGCCAGAAGAGGAGCCAAATGCTTCTTCTCCAGCCCCGAGACCTTGCCGTGGCTCAGGAAGCCTGGGCAGGCAGTTGACCCAAAGCAAGGAAGAGTCTCTGGCTTCCCTTGCCACTGCTGCTTCCTATAGGTTGCTGTTGTTAATATTTGTACTGAGAGGATGCCCTCACGGGGGTGTTAGGAGGCCGTGCCTCCAGTATGCAGCCCATTGTAGTACTCTGTTAAGTGTCCCCAAATGCTAAGCCTTGTCCCCTTGCCTCCCTGTCCCCAACCCCATATCTACTTATGGTTCTATTTTGGGAAAAAGTGATCCCAGAATAGCCTTCCCTGTGTCTTGGGTCTGAGCAATTCCAGTTCCTTCTGGTTCCTCTGCCTCCCAGGCCCTTCCCCCTCCAAGATAGGTAGTGCTGGGTGACCTCACAGATCATCAATGTGGTGGTAGCTGTGATGTCATGGGGTCCTTTTGGCTCCAAACTGCCCAGATTCCAGACTTCCCTTGGGACAAGGGCAGAGAGATCTGGCAGGCTAGAGCTGAGGGTTTGAAGTGTTCTGGACAGAATGTTCCTCTGGAGGCTGAGTCTGCACTCTGCACCCTCCCTCTTGCCCCGGAGCCCTGGGCTCAGGCTGGGGCATCCCCAAGCCCCAGCATTTCCTTCCTCTGAACAGCAGCCCACAGATACATTTTTCTCCTCCCCCAACCTAGCCTCCCTGCAGGTCACCAATGCATTCTACTACATGGTCCCCAGGCAGGTGGGCCAGCCTTTCAATCTCCCAGGAATGGTCCCCAGGCAGATGGGCCAGCCTCCCAGTCTTCCAGGATATGCTCTTCTTGGCTCAGGCAGCAGGGGTGGGGGTGGGGGTGTAGCATGTGCACAGAGAGGGAAAGACATGTGTGTCTGTTTCGGGGGAAACATTGAAGAAAGGATATGCAGCTTCCTTACCCACCCTGTGGTTCACAGCAAATTCAGGAAGTTCTCTGCTGTTTGATAGCAGCCTCTCCCACTGCTGTCCATTCCCCAGTTTCCCCAGGGAAGTACAGGAAAGAAATCTGCTCCTACTGGTGACCTGGGTAAAAGGTCTGCTGTGGGCAGCCTTTGGGGGCTCCAAAAGTGTGTCCTCTGCTGAATGGAACTAAGAAGGCTTAGTAGGAAACATGCTTGCTATGCAAGCATAGAGACCTGAGTTCCATCCCAGCACCATGTAAAACCAGGCACAGTGATGCTTGCCTGTATTCCCAGCACTGTGCAGTGACAGGGAGAGCCCTGGGGCTTGCTGGCCAGTCAGGGTAGCCAAATCAGTAAGCTCTACATTCATTGAGACCCATCTCAAAATAAGGTGGAGGGTGACGGAGGAAGATACATGATGTTGATCATCTCTGGTCTTCTCATCTGTGCACTCAAGTGCACGCACACACACACACACACACACCACTGTAGCTGACTTTGAGATGCACACGCACACACAGAGGGAGGGAGGGAGGGAGGGGGAGAGAGAGAGAGAGAGAGAGAGAGAGAGAGAGAGAGAGAGAGAGAGAGAGAGAGAGAGAGAGAGAGGCTGGGAGCCTATGAGGTTATAAGGGGCAGAGTTCAAATGCCAGCTTTCTACCTCTGCCCACTTCAGAGTCTTTCACTGTTCACTTGTCTCCCTGTGAGATGAGCCACAGTCACTTTCCAAGGAACCTTGAGGGCTGTAATGAAAACAGCAGAACCTAGTCCCTAGTCTGTTGCAAGTCAAAGCTGTTGTTCTTGCTTGAGCCTTGGAAAAATCTGCCTCAGGATCATGGCCACCATAGGGAGAGGCAGTGAGGCAGCTAGGTGCAAAGATGTGAGGAGTAGTCCCAGGGACAGGGATACTGTGCAGAATGCAAGACAGGTGTGCATGGGGGAGCCACCTTTGATTTCTAGACCTGGCCTTGCAGGGGTTAGGGATCCTGGGTGAGGCCAGCATTGTCCTTGTTTAGACTTCATGACAATCAGCCTCTGTAGCTGACTTTGAGATGCCAACTGACCCCAGGAGAGAGGCGGGGAAGTGACTGTGGGATTGGGCTCTGCAGGCTTGGGGCAGACTCTGTATTTATTTAAGATGCTGGCAGGTCTTCCATGTGTACCTCAGTTCCTGTCTATGGATCAGGGTGCAGGAGGAGGTAAAGTTTCAAGGCCCTCAAGTACTTGTCTTGGAGCAGCATGTGAGGATGTAGCACGCATGCGTGTGTGTCTGTGCATGTGTGCATGCGTGTGTACATATGGGGTCAAAAGGTCCTTACCTAAAACTAAACAAAGGTGAAGATGAAGGCTTTTTATATGTCCAGGGGACCTGGGATGCTGCTGGGTGCCAATCAATGCTGAGCATAGTAAGGTATCAGAAAAGAGAGCGAGGAGACTGTTATATACCACAGCTACTTCCCAAGGGCTCAGTGTGCTAGGCACTGGTCTATGCTCAGTGTGGGCATTGCTCACATTTCAGTGAGAGGCAGGATGTTCCAAAGGATGCTGTTAAATATAAAGCAGAGAGTATTGGAGAGCAGTGTGCTTTAAGAAGAAAGATCAGGGACTGGAGAGATGGCTCAACAATGAAGAGTACTTGCTGCTCTTGCAGAAGACCTGGGTTCAGGTCCTAGCACCCACGCCAGGTGACCAGCAACTCCAGTTCTAGATGATCTGATCCCCTTTTTTGGTCTCCACAGGTACTTGCATGCACATAGTACACATATGTACACTCAGGGGCATACACATCCATTAAAAAAAAAAGTTAACCTTTTTCTTTCTAAGACTAAAAGTCAACCAGAGAGTTAGTGTATGTGTGTGTGTGTGCCGTGTGTGTGTGTGTGTGTGTGTCCCTGTATCAGGGCTTGCACTTTGGTTTAATCAGGGCAGTTCTCTGAGGCTGCTACATCTGAATCCCCAGCTTCCCTGGTGGGTCCCAGGAGCTTTCCCACTGTACCATGTGAGCTTGGGCAGCCTTAGCTGACTCTGCCCAGCCGGGACCAGCCCCCTGCACTTTTCCATTCTCAGGTAGTCTAAGGCTGGTAGTGGCTAGTCCTGGAGAACTAGGGTAGAGGGGGTGCATGCATGCTGGGCTGGGGTTATGAACTCTGGAGGGCAGTCTGAGTGTTTGGAAATTTTTAGCTCCTTGGGAGACATGTGGGACAGTGTGTTGAAGGCATCTGACTGCTGGCGAGTCTTGCCTATGGCTGGCCTCCAGCTGGCAAGGGAAAGGGGTGGGGGCAGAGGGGACAGTGCTCAGATGATCGTTGGTAGGAAGGGCGAGTTTCTCTTGCTCTGCTGAGGCCTACTTTATACTAAAACCTTATGGCTCAGAGAAGGCTGACAGGCGTTTGAGTAGGGCTGAGTGGGTTCATCTCCATGTTGTGGGGAAATCCCAGGGTGACAGGTTAGCTGTAAGGGCTATCCTGTGCTGGAAGCCAGGCCCTCTTCATAGAGGCCTTTATTCTACTTGCCCAACATACATTCTACCAGGCAGCCATGCTGTTGGGCAGCAAGGACAAGCAACCTGCTTTCGGTCACCCTATAGTTAACAGCAGTCAGGTCACGGGCTGGGCTGTCTGCTTTTAGAGCCATCCAGGACCCTGCTGGAGATACACATTTCTGGTCCCTGCAGCATGTGATCATCCAGAAGCCCTAGGTCGGTGGGACACCCAGTGCCAATGGCCTTTCAGGTGGCCACAGTTCCTTCCTGGAGTGGCAGATAGAATGCTAGGAACATTGGGGAGGTGAGCCTGGCCTAGGAAACTCCAATTCCTCACCATTCACTCTTCTGGACGCTTTTAGGATGAAGGCCCGGTGTTGACTCGGGTGGAGGGAGGATGGCAGGGATGGTCTATCCATGCTGTTTATTGATGGCCGGCTTCTGGTCCCCTTGGTCCCTGGCATGAGGTAATTTCTACTAAGTTGATCAAACTGTCATGATGATTACTTTGGATTGAAGGTAGACCAAGAATCCACAATAAGGGCTGGAGAGCTGGCTTAGCAGGTAATAGTGTGCATCACTCACACAGGAGACCTAAGTTCAGTTCCCAGCGCCTTGGATAACTTCCAGCCACCTGTAAATCCAGTTCCAGAGATATGATGCTTCTGACCTGTATGAGTTCCTGCACTCGTGTGAACAAAGCCACACCCACATATACGCACATGCACATGATTCACATAATAAAAACAAATATTAAATTACCCAATTAACTGTGGTTGGATAAACACAGTGTATATAGGGCTAGAGTAGACCATTCCTTTAGGAAAGCACGGATGGGAAGGCTAATGGGGTACCACATGGAGTATAATCAAGAGCTTCCTGGAGGAGGGAGCCTGCCAAGGAGGAGGAGAAGGCGTGGTGTGTAGTGAGCATGGGAGTGCTTTGTGCATGCATGCGTGTGTGTGTGTGTGTGTGTGTATGTGTGTGTGTGTGTGTATGTGTGTGTGTGTGTATGTGTGTGTGTGTGCATGTATGTGTGTATGTATGTGTGTGTGTATATATTTGTGCATGTGTGTATGTATGTGTGTGTATGTATGTATGTGCGTGTGTATATATGTGCATGTGTGTGTATGTGTGTGTGCATGTGTGAGTATGTGTGTGTGCATGTATGTGTGTGTATGCGTGTGTGCGTGTGTGTGTATGTGCATGTGTGTGTGTGTGTGTGTGTGTGTGTGTACCATAGGTACCAAGGGTGAGGCCAGCAAGTCATTGGAGAGCTGGGACTTGGGCAGTATTTGTCAGGCTCTGATCCCAGGAGCCCATGCTTTTGGGCCTCTCTCATTGTGTCTTCTGTGTGTTTTCTGGGGCTAACAGGCCTCTGCTTCTTGCCTCTGTGGGTTCTTGCCTTAGATAGGCACAGTGGAGGTGAAAGCCCTGGGAAGATGGAGCAAGAGTAGTGTTTTGTCCTGTTGTCCCCATTGATGGGGGTCTGAGGCTTGGATGGGCACCTAGTGTGGTCAGGTAGAACCGGGTGGCTCTCTTGCTAATAAGATGGTGATTCATTTTGCAAATGCTGCTTCTGCAGCTTGGGACCAGCCAAGTGACGTCATGGAGCTTGGGACTGTGCCCTTGTTACCACTCTGACAGCCAGCATCTCTGCCAAACTCACACTATTTTCTCTTTGTCCCTAGCCCATCACCACGGAGAGCATACCCAAGAATGTAGTAGATGTGGTGAGTGATAACCCACTCAAGAGGCGGGTGCTGGGAGGAGGTTGCAGGGAGGTGGGTTTGGAGTCTGGAGGAAGGGTACTGATGACCTTGGAGCCTATGTCCAGCCATGGGATATAGGGGTGAGGCTGACAGAGAGGAAGAGAGTGGGGCTCTGAAGGAGATCGGGGATTAAATTTGTAAGAAATAAGCTAAATGGCTCGGGCCTGTAAACCTAGCATCCAGAAGACTAAGGCAGGAGGGTTACCTCAGTTTTAGGTCAGCTTGGGCTATATACTGAGACCTCTTTTTAAAAAAAGTAGAAAAGAAGGGCAGGGGTAACCCTCAGTCATGGGAGTGCCCGTGCAATCATGGACCTGTGAGCCCAGTCCCCAGAAACCACCTGGGAAAAAGCAGTCCAGTGTGGTGACCCATGCTTGTAACCACAATGCCGGGCGGGGGAGACAGGTGGATCCTTGGGTCTTGTTGGCTAGCCTCGACTATGTGACAAATCCCAGGTTAGTGAGAGACCCTGCCTCACATGCCAGGGTAGGAAGGGGTAGGACCTGTCTGCGCGCGCGAACACACACACACACACACACACACACACACACACATACACAAAGAGAGTAGAGGAGACGCAGAATATGAGAAAGCCAGGCAGACTTCCCATCAGTCTTTTGGGCTACATGGGCAGAGAGAGTTTTCTCCAGGCTGGAAGAAGAAGATGAGAAGAATTGGGGTGGGGGGGGACGCTATGGTAGGGAAACTGAGGCTGGAAGAGGTGTCTGATGGGAAAGGCTACCTTGAAACCATGGGCTGGAGGCAAAGGCTCTCCCTGTGAGGCTTCAGGTGAGGGAGAACCTGTCTGGTCCTCCCTTTCTCATCTTCAAAATGGATGTGTCCCTCGGGGTGGGCCTAAAGGGGAGTGTTTATGTCTCCCTGATGGGCCTTTGAGTGGACAAACAGACATTCAAGTAACACAAGTACACCCTCATCCCCCAACCTTCTGCTACTCTTTTGCCCTCTGTCCTGACCACGGCAGGCAGGAAGGAATTCTGGAACCTTCTACTGTTCATCTCACCTCTCTCTGACGTTCCCTCCTCTGCCTACAGGGGGAAGGAGACTGCTGGCGTGGAAGTTCTCCGAAAAACCTGGAGGAGGGCGTGAGTATGAGGAGGGTCAGGGCCAGGGAGAATGAGGCAGGGGGCTGCCCTCAGACCTGCCTTGTGGATACGCCTCCCATAGTGCTGGGGAAAGGGAAGGCTCTCAAAGTCATTGCTAGGGCTCCGACTCTGGTCATCTTTCTCACTATGCCATGACAGTCCTGGGTGGGGAGGAACAGAGGGGCAGATCTGAGAGCCAGGTCTGGTGGAGGGCAGAATTGGGAAGGGTGAGAAACAGGGCTAGGGTGAAGGGACGCTGGGCTCTTAAGATGACCCTTAGATCCAAGAGACATTGTCTCTGGAAATGGTGACTGCTGTGGCTTTTTCTTCTTCTGACTCAGGACTCTGTCTGGAAAAGGGGTTATCTGGTCCTGGCTCATTTTGTCTTCAGTTTTACAAGAGGAGTCAAAGGACATGTTTCTTAATCGGAAGGGACTTAGGCCAGGGGGCAGGAGCCCCTGCTCTCTGTTGGGGGGCTGGCTTGTCTCCACACACCCCTGGTAGGCCCCACAGGGCCTTCACCCTCCTCAGGTCTTTTCTGTCCTGTGCCCCATGCTGGCCCCTCCGTCCACTCCAGGCCTGGAGAGGAACAGGGAGTGGTTTTGGCGGTTGGCACAGGGGGAGCTGTTGATGGCACGAGGCCCTATCATCTGACAGCTGCCTGGCCTCTGGTAGGGAGGGCCCCGCAGGGAGGGGCTGAGTAGTAGCAGCTCCCGAGGGTGGCCCACCGACACTGCTGTACCATCCTGGGCCGCCATAGGCCCAGCCATAAGGAGTGGAGCTGTCTGGGGGCCGTAAGGACTCCTAGGTTGGGGGAAGGCGCTGTGGAGGTACGTGCCTCAAAAGGTTCAGGATGCTTTTGAGACTTTAGTTTTGTGTGTGGTGTTGCAAAGGATGGACCATCTTGAGGCACACCCAGCTGGGACGGGTGCTCAGTCAATATTAGCCTGCCTGCCATCCTGCCTGCCGTTATTTCTTTTAGGGACCAGGAGGTTGTATGGCTTCATGACAAGGTTTATGGTAGATGCTGTGGCTTCGTGTTATAGACGAGGAAGCAGAAGCCTGAGATATTCCTTGGATGTCTCTGAATGCGTGTCATCCAGGCCTCTTAACCCCTGGCCTGGGGATACAGTGGGAGCCTCTGAATCATTACTTTTAGCCGATGTTCTGGGTGTGTTTACATTTTGTCCTAGGACTTCTGACCCCTGCATCCCTAGTCTGGGCCATATGGAGTCCATAAACTAGAGCCAAGCCAGAACAAGTAAGGTTAGACATGTAGAAGAGCTATTGACCCTAAGGGCATGTTTGACCTTGGTCTTAAGGAAGAAAGAGGCGGCGGCCACTTAGCTGTGGTTGATGGCATCCTGGTTTAGAGTTTAGGTTAAAAACTTGGTGTGTGATCGGGGAGTCTGTAGGTGGTCATGTGTCAGGGTGGTGCCTTGTCTGGAGGGAGGAGGGAGGAGAAAATGTCTCAGTAAAGGAGTTGGAAGGAGGGCAAGGAGGAGAGCAGATTCCAGAAAGGTCTGCTGCTACAGAGGAGTGGGAACCCCACTGTCAGGCTTCCAGACATCTGTTGTAGGTTGGGTGACCCAGGGCTGCAGGAATGGTCCCCTGGCTGCCTGGGTCTTTGCTGTGTTCTGGGCAGGGGAGGGAGAGAGCAGCTCAGGGTACTAGCCTGTTTGTGAGGTGTTTCCTGCTCGGCCTCTTCAAGGCAGTTTCCTCCAATGGAGCTGGTGCTCAGTGGAGGCTGCAGAGGCGAGAGCTGTGTCGCACTTTGTTTTGGAAAAATCCAAGTGGTGGGCAGGAAGGGGGAGGGAGAGGAAGGGGGTGTGGCAGCAGGGCCTGTGTGGGGGGCACTCAATCCTAGGAGATGCAGGAATGAAGGGCTGGGCTCTGGCTGCCTTACTCGACCCCTGGTATTCACTGGCAGACCCACCTCTCAGCTTGGTCTCTGGGGACCTAGGTTCAGGAAACAGTTTTTTTTTTCTCCTCTGTCCAGAGGTGTTTTGTTTGCTCGTGGATCTGAAAGGAAGGCAGGATTTCTCCCAGCCTCTAGCTGCCAATAAGGCCCAATGGAGACCTGAGGTTCACATAGCTTGTGCTGCATGGATATGCTATGGGGAACAGAAGGTGGCAAAGAGGAGCCCCAAGCTGCAGGCCTGAGCTATTCAGGAATGTCTGAATTATGATCGGCTCCTGCCTGCAGGGAGAACCAAGGCAAAAGGAGTTGGTGCCCGCAGCGCGGGCAGGAAGGATGCGGGTTAGATATAAGGGGGACCATCCTGACAGTGAGGAAAGCCGCTGTTTGGGGGAGGCTGTGGAATGCTCTTTCATGGAGGCCTTTCTGCAAAGGAGAGACGGGTTTGGAGATTAGAATAAGGGAGAGTTCTGTTTGGTGCTCAAGGAGTTGGATCAAAAGTTCTATTATTGGTCTGTCTTGGGAGGAGTTAGTAGGAAGTTAAGAGTTTTGAGATTCCCTAGAGGGGAAAAGAATGGGATTACAGGCAGGCAAAGAATTTATTTTCCTTTTAAAAATAAACCTTCCCCAGGGACTCCAAGTGGGGCAGGTAAGAGATTTCTGAGCCCTGTGTTGTACCCGTTTTACCGATGAGCATGTGAGACTAGGCTGCTGTACCTCTCACTGGGTGGATTGACGGTTATCTTCACCATACAGAATGAGGGTGATTGATGGTTATCTTCACTATACAGAATGAGGGTGAGGCTTGGGCCTCTCTCCTTCTACTCCCAGGTGTCCAAAACACAGTCAGCCAGTGAAGGGATGTCCGCCGTGAGGGGGGCACAGAGCTGACTCCAGGCCTCAACTTACCCTGCTGTCTCGTAGGGAGTCAACAAGAGGGGTGTGCTTGTTCCTGGCTGCCCCTCTACTGATCTCCTGAGCTCGTGACGAGTCCACAGTCCCTGTCCATGCAAGCTTGCTTTCTGCTGGCGAGGGTCATGTGTCCCCAAACCCTGCAGAAAACAGGAAGCCCTGCTGGTAGGAGGGCAGTCCAGCCCTGTGATTCATCAGGGGGTGACAGTCCAGCTGTTGGTCCCTATCCCCTGTCCAGGGCAGTTTCCCCTATTCATCTCTGTCCCAGCCACCCCGCTGTATAGAGTGTTTGGACTTTTCTTATCACACCTCTGGAGGCAGCAGGGCCAGACTCTGTTTGGGCCAAGTATTTATCGTCCAGTCGGGAGTGAGGAATGTGGAGTGTTATAACCTTGGCTAGAGGGTGGTGGGGAACTGGACTGGAAACCTGGTCTCTGGGTCTTGTGCATCCCTTACCCTGTATCTTCAGAGGCTCTCTGCTCTGCTTGGCTCTCCAGTTCTTTCGGCAGCCCTGGGCTCAATTGGTCTATTGTCTTCCTCCAACTCCTTGTGTGTGCCCCTGGCCCTGATCTTGGCGGCACCCGTAAGCTTTGGCTAAGTTGTGGCTTCCAGTTGTTCGAAGCAGCTGTGGTGGCTTCCTTCAAGAGTGGCTGTGGATCCATAGCAGATGAAACCCCAGGGGCTATTTATAGCAGGGTGGCCCTGGGGCTTGGAGCCAGGCCCAGGGCCTGAGGAAAGTCAGGGCCTCCTCATCAGAGACCATTGCAGTGGGATAGATGAAGTGCTGGCTTTCTGTGTGCTTTGGGGTAGGGAGTTTTGGAACAGCTTGCTCTAGGGTTTTGAAAACTAAACACCCCCTGGTCCCCGCCTCCCCTGCCCTAGCCTGACTCATGCAACCCTGAGTCCTAGGGCCAGAAATGCTGAGAGGCTGCGAATCATTCCTCCGGACAGTGCCGTTTAGCTCCTCCTTGCATTGTGGGTTCTGTTGAGCTCTGAGCAGCCCCACAGTGGCAGGGTGGACAACCGTTCTGCAGCCAGGGGCCCTGACTCTGTACTCCGTGGGGAGCTGGACCCCAGAGCCCAACCCTCTGTGTATCAGGTGCAACACCCTCCACTTAGGCTCTGTGACCAAGTCCAGGTCAGAGTTTGAGTCCTGCCGCATCATCAACCTCCTAGGGATTCAGGGGTGAGTCACCACTGTCTCATGTCTCTGTCTTTGCAGACTTTAGTCTTGCTGCCTCCAAAGGGTGGCTACCATTTGGTGGCCAGGAGAGGTGGCTTGGTGGAGCCCAGGAATTCAGAACTGGAGTGCTCAATTCTGCGTGCATTAGAGAGGATGGTGGATGCTGAGGGAGAGCAAAGCCCGTCTTTTTTTTTTTCTCATGAGGGTGAACGGTGATTCCTTCTCTTCCAGGAATCTCTCTTTCAGTTCTTAATGAGAGAGTGACAGCTAAAGTGACAGCTGCCATTGATCAAGTGCCAGGCACTGAGTGAGGAGGCTCATCTGCATTTTTTTTGTATGCCTGTACAAGCTATTGCGGGCTATCCTGTCTCACTGTGACATGCTGGTGACATTTTGCCAGGTTCAGAGGGCTAAGTGTCCCCTTGGCTGCCCAGCAGGATGCTGGAGCCTAGAGCCAAAATCTTAATGTCACTCTGCTGCTCTGCAAAGTTTGGGTCACCAACGTGTGTCTGTTCGCTTAATTTTATGCCATCAACATCCTGGACATGGGACAGGTGAGCCAGGATAACAGACATAGATCCTTGGAAATATGGGTCCCTGGATGCCCTTTATAAACTACACACCTGCTGCTCTGTCTCAAAGCTTTCCATTGATCCAGTGACTCAGTGTTGTGTCTCTTTGGAGGAGGGGGAGTGAGAGACGGCAGTGACAGAGGACACAGGTTTGGGGCTGGCCCGAGCATAGATACCCTTAGCTTTCCCAGAGCACAGGCAGCTGCTATCTGTGAGCTCTAGTTGAGGTTACTATCATGATGCCTGGTGAATTAGGGCAAGGTGGGTTTCTGCCAATCCAGCCACCGTTGGTAAACGTGTCTCTCCAGAGCAGGGGAGCCACTCAGGTGGCTGTATGTCCCTGATCAGAGATTTCCTCTCTCCGTCTGTCTGGCTCTTTCCCACAGCAGGTGCTTTTGGCTTTGGGGTTTTTGTGGCTGGGTGTTGGGGTGGTGGGGATGGAGTGTTGGTCACGGAGGATCTGCGTGTGACCATGACCTAGCTTCCTCTCTGCCCCTCCCTTCCTGTGCTCCCCATCTCTTGTAATTGTGTGCATTTTCTCTTTTGCAGGGCTCCATGAGAGTTTCCCCAAGCATACAGCCACAGCCACAGCCACAGTCACAGCCTATCAGGTACACTTGGCACACGGGGAAGGGATGGGATATGGGCATTCTCACGTCCCATCCTGGACCCCGAGACTGATGCTGCACAGCCTTAGTGAGAGGCCTGGAGCTGGTGGCCCTTGGCCTTCGTCGTTGTGAGATCCGAGGCAGACCATGAGGTGGACTCTCTATTTCCCCACATTAACTCATTTGTCCTTGTAATGGCACTGAAGGTCTGTGCATTGGCAAATAAGTTGCTGAGTGTCTGCAGTGACTTGTTCAAGGTCGTCCACTGCCCAGAAGTGGCCCTCAGGGGGCCACCATCAAGGCCCATGCTGGTTCTGACTCTTTGTGGATGAAGTCTCTAATGGCGGGAGGTCTTTGTAGCGTGATCGTTCTCCACACAGGAAAAGAACACTCAGGAGGACTCCAGGCTTTGCCCACACTCCACCTTCTTCTTCTTCCTTACCTTCACTCTGAGCCTAACAAAAGGTGTAAGGATGCCAGCCTTGGTTTCTGCCTACAGCTCCTATAGTTCAAGGTTGTCTTTTAAACACCGACCCCTCAAACCCATCCCTTCCACAGCTTGGTACACCTAGAGCTGTGATGCCAGGCTTGTCCAGCTGGTGGCAGTGTTGTGCCTTTGTAGTTTTCTTGGAAGCCATCCTGACAGTGGAGCCTGGTTGTTCACCACCCCAGGATGGCCACCTCTGACTCATGCCTGTCTTGGCCCCTTTCCCTTTCCCTGACTTTCAGAGGGAAAGGCTAGAAAGGAATGGGCTGTTTATGAGTTTTCTGAGGAGGGTGCAGGACCTGTAGAGCCAGGACTAAAGGACTACGGAGAGTGGAGGGTACTCAGGCTATTTTTGTATCAATGTTTGGGGTAAATGTGCAGGTGGCATCCGATCCCTGGGTAGACCGGTAGTCAGAGCTCCAGCCCAGCCATTGCTGAGATACAAGAGGGACAGGAGGGATTAGAATTCAAGTCCAACTTTTAACTGGATAGCTAGCCCTGCCATTTCATCAGAGATGGTTGTCCTTCTCTCTACACCCATCCATACGTCTTAGATCATGTCAGCCCTGATGGAATCTAGATATTTCTAGGCTCCTTGATGTCCCAGGGCTTTTTGTCACCACAGCCAGAGAGAGGATCTGCTACTTTTAACCCGCTCCAGCCTCCACCCCACTGCTGTGGTACAGTGAAGGTTAGCGAAATGAGAAGTATTACCCACTCCTTATGGGAGGAATACACCTTGGATGGGGAGGGAGGAGGAGGATGGGAAGAGCTCTCCCAGCAGGCAACACAGACCCCTCCCTGGTAGAAAAGCAGATATGTAAAGATATGAGCTCTTTGCTTCCTTCACTTCGTGTCCAGGGGAGAGACAGTTGTTAGCGTGGGTGCTCCCCAGTATTTCTCGCCTTTGCCACCCCTGCAGCCAAACATCCAACACCCTCTTACTTCTCTGGCCTTTAGGAATGAGAGAGACCTGGGCCAAGAATGGTCTCCTTAGAGAGAGCTGGGAACAGAGTGCAGGGGTGAGCCTGCCTTGGGGAGGCTGGAATATGCCTGGGCTCTGGCTCAGCTCTAGCTCATATGATCATATCTCCTGAGCTGCCCCCTTCCCCAGGGAGGCTTCCTGTCTTCTCAGTTTGAGTGTATGGAGGTGGCCAGGGCTCTGCTCCAGGATCCCTAGGGAGCGCCATCTTTCCCCATCAGGATCCTTTCAGAAACTTCTGCCTGACAAAGTGGGCGTTAGGGACAGGGTCGGATTCTTGGGTTCTGACCTGGACCCATCCTCTACTCAGTCTCTCTAGAAACATGAGTGTGACCCGAGCCATGGAAGACAGTTGTGAGCTGGACCTGGTGTATGTCACCGAACGCATCATCGCTGTGTCCTTCCCCAGCACAGCCAATGAGGAGAACTTCCGCAGCAACCTCCGTGAAGTGGCCCAGATGCTGAAGTCCAAGCACGGGGGCAACTACCTGGTGGGTGGGCCTTACTCTTCCTCTTGCTCACTTCCTGTACACTGAGAGTCTCTGCCCAGTCCCCATGCCAGTGCCCTTCCCTTCCCTACCCTGGGCATCCTGCAAGGCCCAGGGCTTCACTCTATCTCTGAGAGAGCTGAGTCTCAGGAGGGCATGTGCAGTTGAGTGTAGGTAGCATCTGGAGCCAAGTGTGTGTTATTTGAGTGTGAAAATATGTGACCACTTGTGAGTGCATGCATGCGTGTGTGTGTGTGTGTGTGTGTGTGTGTGCGCGTGCGTGGGTGATTGTGAGAATGTGTGAATGTGTCAGTGGGCTGACTAGAAGAGAATCAGGACTCAGGTTCACGTTGCTGAGCCTTCACCACAAGCCAGGTCCTCCGATTGCCTCTTTACCTTCAGAACAGCCCTGGAGAGAGAGAGAGAGCTGAAGCCTGTGTGTGGAGCTGCTTCTGGTGGAGCAGACTCGGCCATGTGTAGTTTTGGGAACCCTGTGGCTGGCTAGAGTTACCTGATATTTGGGAGGAGAGTGATGACAGAGATTTCCTCTACAGCAGGAAGGTGGCTATCCCTGGAGGGAGGCTCAGGTCCCTGCTCAAGGGAGTCACTAGGGGCTGGACTGCAGGCCCTGAGCCCCTGGGTGCTGCTTGCCATGTTTAACAGAGCTGGGCTTAGGAGGTTGCATAAGGGTGCTGAGATGGCTGGAACAAATGGCCACACACTGTTTGGCTTAAAATGACAGGAATGTGTTGTGGAGGCTGGGCATCTGGGTGTCAGGGGGGCCATGCTCCTTTGAATCCTGCCTTAATTCCCTCTTTCTCACTCCTGGCCTCTCCCAGCACTCCCAGACATTCCCTGGCTTGTGACCACATGGCTCTATCTGCTGCCTCCACCTTCTGGTTATAAGGACATCGGTTGTTCATCTTAGTATCACCTTGTATCGAAGAATGTCTCCTAATAAGATCCCTAACTACTTCCAAAGGTCCCAGATTCTGTAGTTCTGAGTGGCACATGCACATTGAAGGCCTATGGAACAGTCCATCCATCATCTGTGTTGAATATTGCGAAGTGCCTGAAAGTCCTGGTTCTAACTCTGCCTTTGTGGTAGCTGAGTGTATGGTCTTGGCCATTAGTTTTCCCATCTGCAAAATAGCCATTGCTGAGGAAGTGAAGCCAGCTCAGTTACACTGTTAATGTCATTTAAGTGTGTTCCTTAATGGTACTGAGAGTATCTGGAGTCCTCTGGTTTCAGGAATGCAGAGTTCTAGGATGTCTGTGTTCTGCCACAGCCCCCTCCTTCCCACCCATTCTAGAGTCTGCCCCATCTCCTCCAAGTATATGACAGCTACTGTCAAACTTGTGGTCGTGAGACAGAGGCGGGCAACTCTGCCCAGCCCTTTAGGGGGTCAAGGAACCTGGGAGACAGGGTAGGCTTTGGGGTGTGAGGAGATTCCACATGGTAGAAGACTGAGAAGCAGTCTTATTTGGGGGATTCGATCCTAAAGCCAGAGACGGACGCCCGCTATCACTCAGCACCAGTGGGCGGAGCTCCGTCCCTTCTCATCCCAAGTTCAGGATGTTCGCTTGCAAGGGGGCCTGGCTGAGTGCGGTAGCCTCCTCCTTCCCTGAGAACTCACTGATGACCTTGCTGGCCAACATGTGGTTGTGGTGGAGAGAGGGGCAGCAGGTATAGAGTCCAAGAGCTCATGGCTGGCCTGTGGCCGGGCTCCTGACAACTAGGGACAAACTCCCTCTCCCAACGTCCTCCCCCTCACTCTTCCTGGTCTCCCCCTTTGTCTCTTTCTAGTTATTCAATCTCTCTGAGCAGAGGCCTGACATCACAAAGCTCCATGCTAAGGTGAGTCTGTGGCTGTTTTGGGAGAAGACTAGGCCTGGGCTAGCGGGAGAGAGAACACGTCCCTTCTGATGTTGGTGCCATGACAGTTCCAAGTTCAAAGACATCTCAGATCTGCAAAATGGACTGTAGGACCCGTGACTGAAATTTCACACAGTGGTTTCTGACCTCATCTGCCCTGGGGAGAGAATGCACAGGGTTTCGGGAGTGGGGCTCAGCTTGTGTCTTATCTATATGCGCCTGTCCCCAGGGTTTATTTTGCTGGCTAAGTGGGTTTTTAGAGACTTTGCCGGGGACCTTGGCTTCTATTTTGGATTCCAGCGCCTGTCATTATGGGATGCTAAGCAAGCAACAGACTGCTCTGGGCCTCAGATCATGTCTCTGAAAGTGGACAGCTGGCTTAGGCATGCTCTGTGGACCCTGCCAAATAGCAGCTCTTTTCATTTCGTGTTTTGTGAAATTAGAGAGGGCTTGAGGAGGCCTTGAGGGCCGAAGTACACTGGGAAGCCCCGCTTCTGCATACTTCAGACTTCTCTCAGAGGCCTGGGAATGGCCAGTCTGTGTATCCAAAGAGCTGTGAGCATCAGGGGACCCTTTCCCTTCCTCTGACACCCTGTCAGCCTTGAACTGGCCTTGGAGGGCAGCTGAATGGCTGGGCTCAGGCCTTTCTGGAAGTTGTGAGACCACAGTCTCACATCGTAAACCTTGGCACACGCCTGTGAGGACAATAGCTCTGGGGAAGGGATACGGCTTACCTAAGACCCTACTTTGAGCCTGGGTCCCAGGCCTTTACTTTTTAAGCCTTGCCTCTTGGCAGGACTGGTGGGCAGGACAGGAGTAGAGGTCAGGCTGCTGGTGGCTGTTCCCACATTGTGCTGGTTGGCTTGCTTGATGGAGTCCCTAGGCTTTCCTTTTCTTACTCATGTCTCAATCACAGGTCCTGGAATTCGGCTGGCCTGACCTGCACACACCAGCCCTGGAGAAGATATGCAGTGTCTGTAAGGCCATGGACACCTGGCTCAACGCAGACCCCCACAATGTCGTCGTTCTCCACAACAAGGTCAGAGCAGGGGCTGTCCACATGTGCACGCACCTGTACCTGTGGGTGCACACCTGCCCGGGGTGGGGGGTTCAGATTTCGTGATTGTGCTCATCCACCCACTTGTGTTTTCCATTTTAGAATATGATAGCTTCTGCCCAAGAGTATAACTCCGACAAATAGGGGCAGGGCAGTGACTTATGTCCCTAGCAGTGGAGGATGCACTGGCTTTTCTGCCTCCCATCCTCCTGCCTCCCCCCACCCCCCAATGTTCCTCTTTCTCCCGAGCAGTACCGTTCTCCAATACCCTTTGGCCCCCAGGCTTCTGGATGGACTTTGGACAGGAGAGCCTGTTTGACCAATGATTGCTTTTTGCCTCTTTCAGGGAAACCGAGGCAGGATTGGGGTTGTCATTGCAGCGTACCTGCACTACAGTAACATTTCAGCCAGGTGAGAGGTCAGCTGTCTTTTATCCCAGCTTCTGTCCTCTGGGCGTTGATGTGGGGACACCCCTCTCCCACCTGCACGGTTTCTACCTTCTTGAGGCAAGGAGATGCCCTCAGATGGAGGACCAGGACAGACAAGAAGTGCAGGAGCCCCCAGAGATAGACCCAGTGCTCCCCAGCTCTGAGGCAACATGGAAACATCTGACGACAGGCAGGAGCGTCTTCTTCCGTGTAGAAGACACCCACCCAACGGCTTTGGGCTACTCACTCTCCCTCAGTTGCCTTCTGTTCCCCTTGATGATCCAGGAAGGTGTCAGAAAGAGATATTGCATCAGAATTGGGCCCAGGGACAATCTGGAAGTTACCCCAAGCCTGCGGTTGGGGCTGCCTTTTGGCTTGGGTATTTGGGAGAAAAAAAAAAAAAACAGGAACCAGCTGGTATGCAGATCCCATTCTGACCCCACTCAGCATGGAGGCTTGTTCATCTAGCATGGCTGCGGTGTCCAGAACCATGTTATCATGGTGCTTGGAAGAATGTAGAGGTTGGGACACTTCAATACCAATCAAGTCCCTCAGCAGCATCCATGATTGTGGCTATGAAAGCAGAGAGACCAGAAGTGACTCGGAGCACGTGGCTGGGGGACGTGTGGCTCCAAAGGCCTAAAGGATTTCTGTAGGTCTTAGAGAGGAGCTGTGGGTAGGATCAAAGGGACTGGTGACTACAGAGTCAGAGAAGGCTTGGGGATGGTCGGGTAACAGAGCAATGGCCTTGCTAGCCTTAATGAGGACATTGTGTTTATTCTAAACAGGATTGAAAGTTGCTGGCCAGAGTTATCTCTGTATGCTGTGTGGAGGGTCTCAGAAACCAGCCCAGCCTTGTGTCTGCTGAGTGGGCACATATGCACCCATGGCTGCCAAGCCCTTATGGGTGTCACCTCATCCAATCTCCTTGAAGCCTTGTTTGATGAGGGGATGAGTTTGATGGAAAGATTTATGTCCCCGGAGCCATTAGTAGCAGTCTAGAGATAGGTGCCCAGGCTGCCAGGCTGCAGAAGCCCTGGCCAAGTCCTGTGCCAGGCAGATTGGAGATGCTTGAGCATGCTCTTCCTGAAGGCTTCTCAGTGTAGCATGTTCGGAGGAGGGGTTTAATCTTCCACAGTGACCAGGATTGGCTGAGGGGCTCTGCAAGCCTGGGGGCCTCTCAGGAAAGGGAACAAGAGGCCCTTGGGTGTAGGAATAGGCTTCTCTGACCGTCTTGTGTGTCTCCACAGTGCTGACCAGGCTCTGGATCGGTTTGCAATGAAGAGATTCTATGAGGACAAGATCGTGCCCATTGGCCAGCCATCGCAGAGGAGGTGGGTGCCTGGAACCAGGCCCAGTGTGTGCACTCCCGATGGTGGAGACTGGCCTTGTACACTCTTGGGGAGGGGTGGACATCCACTTAATTGAGTGTACCGAGCATGGGCATTTAGCCTGTAGTGGCACGGGTATGATGGTGCCCAAAGCTTGGGTGTCAGTTGGCTTCGGCAGCCTCTTAGCAACAAACATTCTGTTATGGCATGGTTGTAGGGGAGCAGGTGCCCATGTAAGGAAGACACATGCTGTTCTTGGTTGGCCCTGGAGGCAGGGTTACTCCAGCATGTGGATGAGTGCACCTACACTGATGTCCCTAATGCCTGTCCTGGGAGGCCATTAGGTAGCCCTATAAGGGACACCTTCTTTCAGGAGAATTTATAATGTTTTGCTAAGGGCCCCAGCCACATGTCCTCACTGGAGTGTCATTAATAATAGCCCAGACAGGAAGCAGGACCGGATGGAGTCGTTCATTGCCAAAGTTGAGGAACTCTGCTGTAGCAGTGGGTACTGGGACATCCAGGCTAAAAGAGCAGAGTCCTCTCTTTTCCCTGAGGGAGCTGTGGTTCTTTGTAGAGCATAGGTATTAAACGTGTGACCCCACTCCCCCCAAAAAAGCCAGATGGGAAGCGGGGAGAGTTAGAGACAGAGAAGGACAGAGGTTGGGGAAGAATACAGTGAGGCAGAAACAGAGGGATAAGGAGAGAGGACAGAGTAGAGAGAGGGAAGACAGGAGAGATGGAATAGACAAGGGGAAAGAGAAAAAGAAGAGAGAGAAGGGAAGGGAGAAAGAGAAGACCCACCCTGGGGAGTGCTCTGGCATTGAGGGTGATGGGGAGAACTGGCTGGTTTCATGGAGACAGCCTGGAGTCTCTGGTGGAGGTGACTTTAAAGCCCTAACTGGACCAGTGATGATATCCAGGGGACCCTTCTTTTACAGATGATAAGCTTGAGGTCAGGGTAGGGCCAGGGCCAGGACCAGGGCCAGGGGCCACAGTGAGTGATGGCTGAGCTCTAGGGTCGTGTCTGGCAATGTTACCTGCTACTTTGCAGGGATCTGCCTATGGATGACACCTGATTCAATGATGTCTGACCCGCAGGGGGCTATGGGCAGCATCAAGGGTCAACTGGTCCTGTGGAGGCTGCAGTCATGGCAAACCCAAGCCTAGACTGGAGACCCGAAAAGTAGGAATTCTGGTCTGGCTGTGTGTGGTGGGCCTGCTTGTGCTGGCTCAGCTCCATTTTCACACCAAGGACCAGGCACTAAATCTTTCACACAAGGACGTGTGTGGGCAAGCTTCTTATGAACGACTGCATGCTTACAAACCGACAATTGCTGCAGATGCCAACAGGTGGTTTTGAAGAAAATTCAAACCACAACTGCTAGAGTGATGGCTGGCTTGAAGTGATGCATGCCAGGGATGAGGTCTGAGTGGGCAGGGTGTAAGTGGGGACACCTGACCGAGGGTAAGGGGCCTGGGCAGAACAGGCAGGAAGGCTGGAGGCTAAAGGCCCCCATGGCTTCTGGAGCATCTAAGAACTTAGCTATAGATTCCAAATGCCTTTTCTGCCTCCTCATACTGAGGATCCCCAACACACACCCATGTCGCCACCTTGCTTATCTGGATAGGAGCTGCAGTCACTCCTGAGGACCATTGTAGTTGGAAGCCCAAATAAAAGTGCATGAGTACTCGCCATGTACCCAGGAGCCCAGCGCCTTCCAACAGCACACTCTCACTGACTACTGGCCTCTTAGAAGCTTTCAGTGCAGGTCTGAGACCACGTACCAGCTCCTGGGGGTCTGTCATGCGTCCATGACAGCTTGGTCTCAGTCACCTTTGGTCCTGAAGGTTACAGCCTACTTATGAATACGGATGTAGACCATCACGGTGTCTCACCGAGGCTTGGAGAAGGTGGGCTGCACAGTCGCTGTGACGCTGAGCAGCAGGGGCCACGCTTCCCCTAATGAGAAAGAGAAGAGGTTCCATCTTCACATGCATGCCTGCATGCAATGCAGTTGTCATGTGCATTTAACTGCCTGTGTCATTCGCGTCTGCCAACAGATCCCATGGGTCAGTGCATTTTTGGGGGGGGCAGGCCACCTTCCCTACACACATGAGAAAGTGCAGCTGTTGGTTTCCGGAACATTCCCCCGCCACTTTCCCTCTGCTTCCTTGTCAGTGTTGCTTACAGGGAACCCGGCAGTTGGACAGGGAAGAGCAAGGAGTGAGCAGGAGGGGCTTTGCCTGTGGGTCACCCACTCATTGTCACCCGCCCTCGGACTCATTGTCCCCAGAACACAGACACATCCTGTTGGCCTGGTCAGGAGATCAGATGGGAACCTACCATTCCAGGTTTCCGGTTTGAGTAATGGGCCAGAGGGGCTGGACAGGGCCCTGAATAGGAGCTGGCCATGCCCATCAGATTATCTTGCTAGGGGAGGCTGAGATGGCCCCACCCAGGCTCAGGGACTGGGTCTGGAGGAGGGCCAAGGGGCCAAGAGATGGGGGTGGGGAGAGGTCTTCTGGTGTCATAATTAGAGTCTTACCCTTCTGGGGAGCTATTGGCTTTTGTAGAGTCGCAGGCTGCATTTGATTGGTTTGTCTGGTTCAACCTGGCTCGCTAGCGAATCAGAAAAGGAGGAAATGTTAACCAGTCAGCACGAGAGGACTGACCCGTGGTTCAGAGATGCCAAGCAGTCTAGACTTCTTTCCTTGTGGAAAGAGTGGGCAGGGTGTAAGTGGGGACACCTGACCGAGGGTAAGGGGCCTGGGAGGTTTCCATCTCCCATCCCCTGATTTGTGTGATCTTGATGTGTGTCAAACTCTTTCTGGACCTGATTTTCTGTCTCTGCTGGAAAGAAACAAGATGGCTCAGTCCTGTTCCAGCAGCAAGCCTTTTATTAGAAGAACTGGAGGTTGCTGGAGCTGCTTGTGTAGCTCAGTCTGTTGATGTCTTAGGATCCAGGAGACCCTAGGCCCAAGACACACACACACACACACACACACACACACACACACTAAAACCCCAAAGAAATGAAGTAAAAACCCAACTACAAACCAGCTTAGACTTAGGATACTTATTGGAAGTTAATTACCTCAGATCCCAAGTAAAGAAGTTAATATACAAAATTCCATACATTTAGCAAGAAATAAAATAAGCACTGTAGTTATCAAGCTTTTACTATTTGCTCTCTCTCTGTGTGTGTGTGTGAGAGAGAGAGAGACAGAGAGAGAGACAGAGACACAGAGACAGAGAGACAGAGACAGACACAGAGAGAGACAGAGACACAGAGAGAGACAGGGAGAGAGCATCAGGGCCTATGAGAATAGTCATAAACAAGGTTTGCTTCAGTAAGCTGTTAGGGGTGTTTGCTTGGGTTTGGTTGGGCAGTCTGATGCTTGAGCTGGGAATGAGACATGAGAGATGCTCATATTCACCACGAGAGGGTGCTAGAGAACGCCAAGTGGGCTCCAGACTGAAATTTTCAGAGTTTTTTTTTTTGTCCTTTTCATCCTGGGGCTCAGCAAGTTTGAAGGCATGCTCTGGCTGGGAAAACTCAGCTACCATGTGGCCTGGGTGGGTGCATGTGTCACGTGTATGGGGGTAGATGGTAGCCTAGGGTGGTGTTCTTAAAGAAAAAAATGAATAAATAATGAATGGAGGGATAGATAAATATGTGGGTGGATGGATGGATGGATGGATGGGTGGAGGGTGGGTGGGTAAGTGGATGGATAGGTTAGTGCATAAGTGGATAATTGGGTGAGTGGATAGGTAGGTGGATGGATGTGTGGATAGGTTTGTGGGTAGGTGGATACATGGTTGAGCGGGTTGGTGGCTGGGTGGACGGCTGGGTGGGTGGGTGAATAGATGGAAGGGACTGCACAGTCCCTTCACTGATGACACCTTATTCCTGTGCAGATATGTGCACTATTTCAGCGGCCTGCTCTCTGGCTCCATCAAAATGAACAACAAGCCTTTGTTTCTGCATCACGTGATCATGCATGGCATCCCCAACTTTGAGTCTAAAGGAGGTACCTGTCCCATCCCTTCCCTCCAGCCTCATTTTCCTTCTTGGTGGCCATGGGCGGTAAGCTGTAGTGTCATCTGGGGCTTATAGTGTCTTGTGTGGGGCTCTCGACAGAGCTCGGTGAGCTCAACTCTACTCTGAAATGTCAGGTTGACACCTGGTCGTGCCTAGTGGCAGGAGACACCGAGGAGTGGATGTTCTGCTTACTTAAAACGCCTTAGAAGGGAAGATAGACTTTCTTTATGTCCATGTTTCCTTCTTTTTCTCTTCCTCTTTCCCTCCTTTTCCTTCCCTTTGTCCCTCATCCCTCCAACCATTTCTGGTTCATACCTCACACTCCCTCCCTTTCTCCGACAGGGTGCCGGCCTTTTCTCCGCATCTACCAAGCCATGCAACCTGTGTACACGTCTGGCATTTAGTAAGTAGTCTGTGAAGGAGGAGAGGGGTGGGCAAGGGGAAGGGAGAACTGAGGCTATTTCCTCAGCGGAGCTCTCCCTCATCACCTCTCTCTCTCTTAGCAACATCCCTGGAGACAGCCAGGCCAGCATCTGTATCACCATTGAACCAGGGCTGCTCTTGAAGGGAGACATCTTGGTGAGCTCCACCCTCCTCCTCAAATGTCCCTTCTCTTGTCCTGTTCCTGCCCTACCCTGGGGACTGGGACATGTTCCCTTGTAAGCTAGGGTTTAGAACTGTGGGTTCCTGTATCCCTCCCAGGCTCACATTGTCATGGTCCAACTTCCTCCCTTGGAGAGGATATTCTTTTCCTAGCCTCATCTTTTGCTCTGGGACATCTTCAGGGAACTGCCACTAAGTATAAACTGTGACCTTCTAGCTCTAGACTGGTAACAAAGACACTTTCCGTCCTAATGCCAGTCCTGCTTGCTGTAGTTTAAGGCCACATTTCCTTTTCGTATGCCCACCTCTATGCGGGGACATCTGGGAGGGCATTTCCCACAATGCTAGACTATTCTCTTCCTCTTCTGTTCTAGAGGTTTCTCAAAGAGCTCTGAGATCTTTTTTTGGTATTAGTGACCTCTCTCTCATGGGTTTGGGGTGAGACTTGGGACTCAGCCAATGAAGCCAGTCAGGAGGCTCCCTGAGACTTGACCTTCCCCTTCTTTGCCCCCTTCCCATCCAGCTGAAGTGTTATCACAAGAACTTCCGGAGCCCAGCTCGAGACGTCATCTTCCGAGTGCAGTTCCACACCTGTGCCATCCATGACTTGGGGGTTGTTTTTGGGAAGGAAGATCTGGATGAGGCCTTCAAAGGTGGGCTCCCTGACAGGAGGCAGGATGGGGTTCTTGTAGCAGGAGAGGAGCCCAGTGTGAGAAGATGCAGGGACCATCTTCTCTGAGCCACGTGGTCTGTCAAGTCTCAGGAATGACAATGTGAGAGGACTGAAGGGGAATGTGACCAGTCAGGACTGAGGTCGGGGTGGTCTAGGAATTCAGGTTGTATGAGAGACCAAGCTCAGTTACTTTCTGGTTCATGTCTGCACTCCAGGACCTCTGGGATGCCTCCCACCTTTCTCTAGGGCTCACTCCATATTGTTTCCTTTTTCAATCTGCCTTGTCCCACGTGACCATTGGGAGTCATTTTTCTAGCATTCCCAGGTGTCTTAATATCGGGGTCAGAATTAACTGCTGGAGTCAAAGTGAAACATAATGTGATGTAGTTTCTACCTCGATAATGCTAAAATGTCTTGAAGGGCCAGCTGAGGCAGGAAACAAGTATCCTTCAGAAGGGGTGTGTGTATGTAAGGGATGGTGGCAATAAGGAGGAAGAAATTTGGTCAGGGGAGGCTGGAGTGTTCTACCCACTTAAGGCTCTGTCTAAATCATCTTCAGGCCTGGAACACACACACACACACACACACACACACACACACACACACACTCACACAGATTCATGCTTGCATCCATTTGCACATTCATTTCCTTACTTATCTATTAATATACCATTCATCCATCTATCTTTAATCTATACACTTGCATATTTATTCTGTTATCTATACATTGGTCATCTGCCAGCCCATCCATCCATCCATCATCCATTCAATCATCCATTCATCCATCCATCCACTCAGTTGCTCACCTGCTAATGCATGCAAATATTCATCTACACATACATTCACTATCTACCCATTAACATACCCATTCACCTATCCACCCATCCACCAGGCATCACTTGTGTGTTAAAACACAGAGGACATATTCTAGATCTTGGAGATACAAAGAGAAAACAGTTAAATCCTGACTTTGAGAGTCCATGGTCTCGTGGAAGAAATACAAACAAGAGTGAATTGATGTGCATGGAGATGAACATATGCATAGCATGAGGGTGTCCCACAGAAGAGATGTCATCTTTGTTGGAATCTCTTCCTACAAGGAATGGTTGGTGATCTAGGCCAGCGGAGGCTCAGGCAGAAAGCACGGAGGGGCCAGATCAGAGGCGGCCCTCCTGTGTACTCTGACACGTGGTGAGAAGGTTGTTCTGTGAGACCTCTTTGCATCCAAGCCAGGAGAACCGACATGGGAGGCCTCGTGAGTTTCAGAATAGATTATAATCAGTCTTGAGGGGAGATGAAGGTGGAGCTGAACAAAATCAAAAGGAGGTTGAGGGGACACAGAGAGAAGTAGTATGGGGAGGGGGTTCCCAATTTCCTCTTGCATGGTGCTAGTCTGGAGAACACTTGAGAATCAAACAGAAGCCTTGCCAATATCTGTCCTAGTTAGGGTTACTATTCCCATAATAAAACACCGTGACCACTGTGGGGTTTGCCTTAGTTAAGGTGTCCATTGCTGTGAACAGACTCCATGACCAAGGCATTTCTTATAGAGGACAACATTTAATTGGGGCTGACTTACAGATTCAGAGGTTCAGTCCATTATCGTCAAGGCAGGAACCTGGCAGCTTCCAGGCAAGCATGTCGTTGGAAGAGCTGAGAGTTCTCCATCTTGATCAGAAGGCCTCCAGGACACTATCTTCTAGGCATCTAGGAGGAAGGTCTCCAAGCTCACCCCCAAAGTGACATCCTTCCTCCAACAATACCACATGTCCTAGTAGTGCCACTATCTGGGCAAGGAATATTTAAACCACCACAGGGCTGGAAGCAAGTTGGGAAGGAAAGAATTTGTTCAGGTTATGCTTCCCCGGCACAGTTCATCATCAAAAAGAGTAAAGACAGGAACTCAAGCAGGGCAGGAATCTGGTGGCAGGAGCTGATGCAGAGGCCATGGAAGGTGCTGCTTACAGCCTTGCTCCTCATGGCTCACTCGGCCTGCATTTTCATAGAATCCGGGATCACCAGCCCAGAGATGGCACCACCCACAATGGGCTGGGCCCTCTTCCATCAATCACTAATTAAGAAAATTCCCACCAGGCTTGCCTACAGCCCAATCTTATGGAGGTATTTTCTCAGTTGAGACTTCCTCTTCTTCAGTGATTCTAGCTTGGGTCAAGTTGACAAGAAACTAGCCAGCATAGTGTCGGAGGGAATCAATGGAGTTAATAAGAGCCTACTGAGGCTGGTGTAGTAGAGTATGCCTGTAGTACTCAGGAGGCTGAGGCAGGAGGATTTTGAGTCTGGGAAGAGGTGGGACTAACGGGAGACAAATAGTTCACCTTCATAGTGGCGAGGCAAGGGGGTTACTTAGAACTGATTTCTAGAAATAATGGTGCAAATGGTGGCTGTGTCTTAGAGCGCTAAAGATGGAATACTGTAGTCAGAAACTGGAAGGGGTTGTGCTTGCCTAGGAAGTAGAATTCTGGAAAGGGTGGGACCTACAGTTTCAATGTGAGATGGACCCGAGAATGAAGCTCAGTTGGTAGTGTGCTTGCCTAGTGTGCTTGGGAAGCCCCAAGCCTGATCCCCATAATTTCAATACTCAAGGGATGGAGGCAGAAAGAGGGCAAGAGGTTGAAGTCAATCCTTAGCTACATAGTGAGTTTGGGGCTAGCCTGGGCTACATGAGAGGCTGTCTCAAAATATTTTTTTTCACTATTCATGTACATCTTCATCTGTGTAAAAGGCAAATGTAGACATGCTATTGTATTATTAACCATGTATGCATGTATGACTGAACTCTTTTCTCTTTGGGAATCTGTGGCCCATTTTCTGTTTTTCCTTCTCTTTCAGATGATCGATTTCCTGACTATGGCAAAGTGGAGTTTGTTTTTTCCTATGGACCAGAGAAAATTCAAGGTATAGACCAAGTTGCTGACCCTTCCCCTCACATTCACCTGTCCCCGTCTCACACTTGTGGTCCCTCTGTACGTGTGATGTTCCTTGTGATTTAGCGGCACAAGGTAAAGAGTCCAGCTACAACCGATCCAGCACCTTACTTTCTATATAGTAAGAATAAATGCAGACAGTGAGGTGCTGAGGTGACTAAACTGTTCTGGTCCCTTTAGGTCACCATCCTGTTATAGTCAGAAACTGAGGGCCTTGGCAGGTGGAAGGGACAGCCAGAGAACATTCAAAGGCTCTGGGTGGATTGTGGGTATTTATGAACCAAAGTGACTCAACCTGAAGGCCAGTTTAATAATAAACAGACTTTCTTCTTCTAGACTCTAAATACAGAGACCAGTTGCTCTTCATCTTCTTTGAGAACGGAATGGGAGGAGATGAAGTTAGGTTACAGGCAGAGGGACTCTGGGTAGACTAAAGAAAGGACTGCCAAGCAAGAAAAATAGACTACCTTGAATGGCCTGACTGGTTTCTGTGCTGACTCTGAGGATGTTAAAGAGAACTGGCCTGTTCTTGCAGATGTATGTCTAAAGTAGGGGACAGAGGCAGACCTGGGATGACCTTTCCAGTCTGTGTCTTTTCAATGTCCCGGTTGTAATTTCCTTGCTATGCCCACCTATGGATGGTTCAGAGTAAGCCTGTCCCTTATCCCTTCTCCAGTCTTCAGAGTAGACCCTTGCTCCTCTGCCTGAGGGCAGTACATGGGTAGGAGTAGGTGCTTGCTTTTTCTAGCGTGTGCGTGTGTGCATGTGCGTGTGTATGTGTGTGTATGTCTTCCTTCCTTTTCAATACCTTGTCCTGATTTGCTCCTATGACCTAGTCTGAGACTTTCAGGGTCTGCAGGCAACCCAAGTCATTGTCCCACCCTAGACATCCAAGAAAACAAGTGGGGTTCCAGAGGGACGGTCCATAGGAAAGTGCTAGCCTTCTGTTTTACCACATGCTAATCTCTTCCTCTGTCTCCATCCGGTTTCCCATAGGCATGGAACACCTAGAGAACGGGCCCAGTGTATCTGTAGACTATAACACTTCCGACCCCCTCATCCGCTGGGATTCCTATGATAACTTCAACGGGCATCGTGAGGATGGGATGGAAGGTAGGTGACTGTGGACTGCCAGGCTCTCAATGAACTGGCCAGCCCTGGCCTGTGTAACCTTGGTTCTCTGGAGTGTCCATAGAGGAGCTGGCTATAAGTGCAACTGTCAATCCTTGTTCCGTCTCTTTGGAACCTGCCGTTGGGTAACTCCAGGCTGCTCTCTGTGCTCTTGGAGGTCAGAGCATGGGTGTGTAAATGGAGCATTTGAGGTCTAACAGCTTGCATGAAGATCCAGCAAAAATATCTGAGAACTCATTGTGGGGTTCCAAGATGTGAGAGAGAGAAAAAAAAAGCAAACCACAGAGTGGGTACAGTTCCTGTGCCTGCTTAACTCGGCTGAAAACACCAACGTATTCCATACTCAGAGCAACTGGCTCTGGAGGGGTCTGTGGCAGCCCATTTATTTGGCTGGCTCTTGGAATACATAGGAAGGATGAGGGGTGGAGCCTGTGAAGTGAGTTTGCTAGATAGAGCTGGAAGCTAAGTAACCTTGAGATGCCCTCTTGGCTCTTGCTCTACGTCAGTTTTTGGATTCAGCCACAGGATGGCAGAGCGTTAGAGAGGTCTAGAGGGTCCTTGGTATCTGTTTTTAAAATTGGGGTAACTGAGATCTTTTGAAAGGCAGGATTATGACTTCCTCCTCAGATGCAGGCTTTGCTTTCTTAAGGACACTAGTACCAAACCCTTCTCCCCACCAAAGCCACCTGGAGCTTCCTCCTGCAATGGAGTGGTACTGGGGAGGAAAAACGTGGCCTGGGGTCTTACTTGTCTACCTCTGCACTGATGTCCACTGTCACCCTTGCCCAGGGCAGCCTCCTATACTGTTCTACTCAGAAGCCATGCTATAAACATCAGTAGATATCAGAGAGGCTGGAAGAAAGAAGGAAGATTAGAATTCAGGGGTTCCATGAGGGTGCATTTATGTGCAGCACAGCAGGTTTGGTAGCTTGTGCTTGTATTCTTTCAGGGGGCCTTCATCTCCCACCATGGTCTTTGTCCCCCACATCCAGTCCCCTTCTTCTGAGTGGCTAAGTGGCCTGGGCCTGGGGTAGAACTGAGGACAGAATGAATTGTCTCAGAGGCTGCTGCCAATCTCATTGTTTCTCATTTTGGGGAAGTTTGCATTTTTAACAAGAACACTTGGCAATTTGAAGGCATTTTTAATGCCTCCCCATCTCCCTGGTGCAGATGCAATGCAGTGATTAAATGTAAAAAATATTTCATGAGCTCTGAAGTGCCAAGGGAATCAAAGGTAGAACAATTAAGGACCAGAAGGAATGGATGGGGTGAGGAAGGGAAGGGGAACAGAGGGCCAGGGTCTGAACAGGGTAACCGAGAGTAGCAGGTGGGTTCAGAGGCCAGTCAGGACAGACAAGGGAAGGTCATGGCTGGCTCTGCAGCCCTCACCCCATGATCTAATTCCCCAGCATAGAGATGGAGCCAGCAAGACCCTGGGCCAGTTAAAAGGTCAGCTGGTCCTATCAGGACAGAGGGGCTCCTTTTTGCAGGCAGAGAAGCTGGCCCTCTGCCCAAAGTGGGGCAGATCAGGCCTCTGCTGTCCCTTTCCTTGCCTGGCCTGACTGAGCCGAGGCTGGGACAGTTACCAGGGAAGAGCTATGCTGTACTCTGACTGTGTGCTCCTTGCTGCCTGCCCCTGGACTGCATTCCCACTGGGTCTAGAGACCCCAAGGCTGTCCCTGGCTGAGGCCCAGAGGAAAAAAGATACTTTTTTTTGTGGCTAATGATCAAGAGAGGGAAGCGGGGACCTCTTGTCCCTTTATTTGTGGGGAGCGTGTTGTTTATCTGTGGGTTATCTAGTCTGGGAGCGGGAGATAGTGGAGGAACAGAGGAAAGAGATGGGAGCCCATATTGAAAATAGGCTCTGTCTGGGGATGGTGGCTAGAAAGTACCTGACATCCCAGGGACTCCTCTATGGAGGGTCTATTGTTTTAGCTGTCTTGGGTCCCTAAAAAGGCACTACATATCTCCCTTAAGTGACAGAAATGGCGTCTCATGGTTCTCAGACTGGATTCTGAGACCAGGGCCAGTGGTGTGTCTGTGGCCTGCCCCCTTGGCATTGCAGACTCTGCCATTGCTATCCATCTGTCTGCACATTTCTCCCTCTGTATGTTTGTATCCCTATGTCCTCTTCATGTAGAACCACAGACATATGGTAGAGGACCTGCCTTAGTGGTTTTCTTCTGTTGTAGCCAACTTTTTCTTTATGTAGCCACTGTTCCCCGCAGCCTGTGACCCAGAGGGGATGGCTCACCCCTGGGTTCCTGACTGGGGAGAAGTGGGTTTCTTGGGTTGTGGAGGAAAGTTGTCTGGCCCCTGCTTCCCCCCTCCTCAAATCTGCCTCCACCTCTCTCAGGGTTGGTTTGGAGCCTGCCAGCTTGGCCTTGGCTGACACCACAGTGTGAGCCTCCAGGAGTCCCATTAGTTCCTTGGCTTGAGTTCTGAGCCCCGTGCCCAGGTCCCAGCACTCCCTGGGGTCGGGGCAGGGCTTTGTTTTTTGCCTACGCTGCACAGAGCAGTGTCCAAATTCTTCCAGAGGGTTCCAAGACACCGCTCTCTGAAACAAGTTTCAGTAACAGGGTGGGGGACTGCCCCTGTTTCTGAGGAGCCAGGAAACCAAGCTGCCCCGGTGCTCTCTGTTTGATGTCCTCTGACTCCTTGGCCATCAGGCTGTTGGGAGTAAAGTTTAGAGAACCAGGCTTGATGCTGGGTAAACGGGAGCATGGAAGCAGATTCTCAGACTGGAAGCCAGAGTGACGGGAGTAGAAAGTTCATTCCAGGCCTAGTGGGGATGGCAAGGATGCTGGTATCCATTGCTTCTGGGTTTTGCTTGTGTGAGGTACCCAGATGAGCCAGGGCAGGTGGCCAGGGGTTTGGTCTGATGTCTAAGCTTTCTTGGTTTTCTGGGATCTGAGGAGACCATATATTTTCTTAGGGGAGAGTACTAACCCTCTTTAGTTCTTCTGTCTCAGCTGAGAAGAGTCCCTTGTCTATAGCCAGGAGTCTCTGGGTGACTATGGACGTGAGGTTGTTCAAGGACTGGCTTCTTTTTTTTAGAGAGTTGGGGGTAAGGGAGGGAAAGATACTATAAACTGGCAGCAAGTGAGAAGAGAAATACAGAGGAATGATGTAGAGAGATGGAGAGGAAGATCTGGTCTAGGAAGCCTGAGACTTGGGTCCTGAGCATCCCTGGTGACCCCTTCCTGTAGGAAATAGGACTTAAGGGTGTCTTCTCATTTTGAGCCCAAACAGTGTTTCCTTTGGGGCTTATGAGATGCTAGGATGACCCTGGCTTCTCAACTCTTGAGCTCCAGGGTAAAGAAAAGGCAGAGTGGTGTGTAAGTCAGCACAGTTACTGCAACAGATGCTGCAGTAACAGCTCCATTCACAGCACAGGGCATCAGATGCTGCAGTAACAAACAGCTCCGTTCACAGCACAGGCCATCAGATGC
>NW_022196896.1:99908737-99911369 GCF_008632895.1 Mastomys coucha | reverse complement strand
TCAGATGCTGCAGTAACAAACAGCTCCGTTCACAGCACAGGCCATCAGATGCTGCAGTAACAAACAGCCCCATTCACAGCACAGGGCATCAGATGCTGCAGTAACAAACAGCTCCGTTCACAGCACAGGGCATCGGATGCTGCAGTAACAAACAGTTCCATTCACAGGGCTTCCTCCGGCCAGGCATACTCCCTGTTCAAGGTTATCTGTCCATTGAGGAGGGATATCTGTCCATTGAGAGGCCATGGGAAGAGGCCTCTGTTCCTTATGGTTTTCCTGGTGAGGGTGGCTTCATCTAGAGGCGTCTGTCATCGATGCCACCACAGGAAGAGGGCCCTGATATGCACTAGGCTCCTGCCAGGAACGGACATGTTTTTTCTGCTCACATTTCAGTGGCTAAAAGAAACCAAGGTCTGTGTCTAGCTCCAAAGGGGACTGGGTTGTATATGCATAGAAGACAGAAAACTTGAGGACAGGTGGAACAGACTACTCTGTCCTATAGCATCACTGGTGTGGAATCTAAGGTCAGGTGCTCTGTTTGTGAGCTCACCTGTAAAGCTGTGATCCTTGGTGAAGCCGTTGTGCCTCACCTGAGGCCATGTCTGTAAAAAAAGGGACCGTAACAGGACCTTCCACCTAGAGGTGGTGTTCAGAGTCAGTGAGGGTCAATGCCAGAAGTTCAGTGTTTGCTAAGTGCTGTGTTGGCAGGACTCTGGGTCAGTGGTGACCATGAGTCAGTGGTGCCCGGGCTGGAGTAGACAAGACAAAGATGGGGTTTTATGAGTCTTGCCCTCTTCAGAGGTCCCTGTCCCTTTTCCCTCTACTCTTTGAGAATAATCTATTATCTGGGCTCTGACCCTTTTTTTTAAGACTCAGAACACTTGCCTCCAACATCAGGAGAATTACCCTCCCCCAGCCCAAAAATGCCTTATGAATGAGTTAAGCGGGGCTGGATTCCTAAAGGGGCTTCCAGCTCTAAACCAACCATGGTGATGGTACTGCTGCTGCTACTGGTGATGGTGATGATGATGATGATGATGATGATGATGATGTTGATGATGATGATGATGATGATAGTGGTGGTGCTGGTAGTGGTGGTGGTGGTGCTGCTGGTGCTGGTAACTGTGTCAGAGTGATAGCACAGTTCTGGGTGCTGGGTACTTGTGGTTAACCTTCCCTCCTCCCAGATATCATTGGCTGAGCACTGTCTTGGAACCTGTAGACTGAGCTGGACCATGTAGGAAGTGATCATAAAGCCACTTGGTTTTGCTCACCTCTGCCCTTTTGCCCCTCTCTGCACTTCTCCAACACCATGATGATAAGGCCAGTCCTCTCTCGTCTCTGGTTACTCTGACACGATGGGATCCCTAAATTCAGACTTCAAATCAGATTTGGCTCCTCTCCTGGTCATCACTGCATGCATACATGGGTGCCTGTGACAGGTTGTATGTGTTTGGTGTACATGTGCACACATGGAGGTGCTTGTATGCATGTATTTCTGCTTCCAGGACATAGAAAGCTTACTAGTCCTGACTTGAACATTTCAAGGTGGGAAGAGAAGAGGTTGTGAACATTCTAGAACTTGCTTGTCTGGCACCATTGAGAGGTTGGGCAAATCACCTACAGAATCAGAGGTCTGTGGATTTGTGACTCTTGAGTTCCCTGTCATCAGATCTGGAAACCTCTCATGCAGCCTACCAGAGTCTCTGGCCGAAGCCCACATGCTGCTCCCCACCCATTCCTGGTGGGAGGCCAAGCTTTTTACTCCCTCCAGTCCCTCCCACCAGGGGCCCACCCACCTCTCAGGTGATGCCCTGGGATCTGAGGCAGCCCAGGCCATTTCAGCCTTGTACCATAGATGACAAGTCTTCTTTGGCAAGTCTGGCTTCCGCAGCTGGGACTCAGGTGGTCCATGCGTGCCACCAGACCTGCCCACTAGCAGCTCCTGTGCACCCAGCTTGGAGCAGCAGTACAGAGCGGAGGGAGCTATGTCTCTGCGATCCTCCTGTATCCTCTGTGTTCTGCCCTTAAGCCCCTAGGGATGTGTGGGTTGCAAGGTTTATTACAAGATTTCTTATCTCTCAGGAAGAGATGAGATCCCTGTGCTTGGGTCCCATTTCCCTTCAATCCTAGGGCACAAGTCAGATGACAGAAGGCCCTTGATGATGGCCCCACTCCCCACCCCAGGCACAGGAGTGGGGAAGCTAGGGAGTAGGAAGTCTTCCGAGCCACCATAGTGCAACAGAGGGAGAGATGTGCACCCTGGGAATGGGGCCCTGAACACTCTGTCAAGGCATCTGCAGTTCTTGCTTCCTGAAACTTCTCCCTGAGATGTAGGAGGTGCTTGTAAGAGTGTGAGAGACAGATTTCAGATGACCTCAGAAAACAGGGGATGAGCTCTGAGGGTCTGCCTTAGAGAGTGAGTTTTCAAGTATGTGCGTTGAATACCTGGGGTTCAGCCTCAAGGGTCTGATTTTGTTTGTTTGTTTTTGAGTGAAGGTCCTTATACGTGGCTCAGGTTATCCTGACACTGATCATGTTGCCCAGGCTAACCTCACACTCATTGTGGACAGAGCCCAGCGTATTAGTCCACTGTGTGTGTGTGTGTGTGTGTGTGTGTGTGTGTGTGTAT
>NW_022196896.1:99839406-99908564 GCF_008632895.1 Mastomys coucha | reverse complement strand
GGAGAGGGAGAGGGAGAGACTAATATACCTGACAGAAAAAGCTTATAAAGGGAATGTGTTTGGGCTCATGGTTTAAAAGTACTTCAGCCCATCATGATGGAGATAGTGTGGTGGTAGGAGACAGCTCTTCCATAGCAGCAGGAATCTGGGAGGGTATGGTATGGGAGAGGACTCATCCGTGATGGTGGATCCAAAGGTGGAGACTACTGGATCAAGGGGTGGCATCACTTTCAAAAACCATCTTCTAGCAGCCAGTTCCCCAGACATGTCCTGCTCCCTAAAAGCCTTCAGAATAATCCACAAGCTGGGGGGGCCAGACATTCAAGACATGAGTATGTGGAGGCGTTCCGGATTTAAACATAACACCCAGGCTAGTGTGGAAGCTGAGTTATCCTGCCTTAGCCTCCTGAGTGCTGCACCACAAGGTTGGGTTCTCAAGCTGGATTATGCTAGGAAATCTTCGCTGGGTATTGGAGAAGCCAGCTCTTCTGGGCTGTGACTTCAAGATAGGTGGGAGAAGGAGGGAGTTCAAAGCTGTTGATGGAAGCCTTTGTCCTTGATATGTCACGTCCTGTGGGATGGGCCTAGATCGTGTAGGAAAGGTTTGAGTGAGCCATCTGTTAAGACTTCTTCTGGTCAGCCATAATGGGGAGACCGGCTTTGTCCTCCTGGTCCCCTTGGGCAAAGAGATACCGAGGTGCTAGGATTGGGTCTCACTGGGGGACATCTGTAATGACATTGACATACATATTGATGAAATGGCTGCTTGGAGGGTTCTGGGCTCCTCTTCCAATCCCTCAAACGAGGAGTCTTCTCCAATGTGCTGGATCAATCTGTGGATTCAAACACAAGTTTGGTGTGACCTTGTGGACACAACCCCCACAACCTGGCATCTGCTAGCCACCTGCCTAGCATTGCTTCCTGAAGGCCTGTCCCAATACCCTTGGTCCCTCCGCTGGCCTGCCCTGCACTGCTGCTGGCAGGCTCAGGCAGCAGCCTGTGTCCGGAGCATGGGGTAAGCCGATCCCTTCCCTGCTGAATGAGTCTTTGGTCTCCCAATCTCTGCCATCGGGTGGAGGTGGAAGGCTGGAGCCACACTCTGAGCAGTGCCAAGCCTGCTGCCAGAAGCCCAGTACCCAGATAGAGGCTGGGGACAAGGGACATATACTCTGCCTGCTGAGGCTCTCTCCTCTTCCTCTCCTGTCAAGACCTGGAGATGAATGGATGCAGGTTAGCCAGCTCTGCCCCAGGGTACCATCTCCAGTCAGAGCTAAGAAATGGAATTTAAGTTCTCATTGATCACAAGCTTTTCTGACCCACAAAATATGCTTTCCATCTACCCTCCCTTCCTCCCACCCTCTCTTTCCTTCCTCCTGCCATTCCTCTACCCTCCCCTGCCTCATCCTCCCATGCCTCATCCTTTCTTCCATCCATCCTCTCCTCCTCCATCCTTCTTTCTGTCCTCCATCGGTCCTGACATCCCTCCTTCCTTTCCCCATTCCCCCTATCTTTCCCCCCAATTCTTAATCAATCACTTAGGCACCAAGTTAGATCTGGGTTTTAGAAAGCCAAGTCTGAGGATGCTTGGGGATATAGGAGTGGGGGTGTCATATACGTTTCTCAGCTACTCTGAGAATACAGAGCCAGACAGGCAAGGGTCCTAGCCAGGTGCTGACCTCTTGACTTACAGCAGCTTCAGAGCTTCAGAGGGACTGTATGTGACTGAGCCCTGGCAGTGAGTATAGAACCATCCCTCAGATTTAAGAGACGGGGACACTGGTCAAAGTCTAGAAAGCTGAGGTTACAGAAAGCACCCAAGGCTGGGCATGGCAGCTGAAGCAGAAAGAGAAATGTAAAGCAATCACATCAGCTGGGCTTTCCTGAAGGCTGGGTCTAGGTGGATGCTCTGTAGATCTGTGCTAGGTAAGGGTGTATAGAACAAGGGATGGGGCAGATGCTGTGTGCTTCTGAGGGTGGGGCCATGTTCCCTGGAGTCCCTCAGCCATGCCTGGGCCTTGATGCTCCATTGCCTCCTGGATGTTGAAGGTACTTTCTGCCTTGTGATCTCAGTTTTTCAGATGCCCCCCTTTCTGGGAGAGTGTCCGATGGTACTGTGGTAGAGTGAGCCATGACCTCTTGACTGGTAGACTCTGTCTAACAGGCCACCAGCACTTCCAGGTCCTGGGATCATGCCCACGAGTACGCCTCTGGGCCCTCACACTTGCTATGACCTTCTCTAGTGGCTGTTGACCTCTAGGAGGGGCTTCAGCCTGCCTTAGAATCCATCCCCTTGGTGGGGAGGGTGTTATTTCTGGACTCTGGAGTATCCTCAGTACTTGGGTGTCCCTCCTCCCTGCTTTAGGGATACCTGACCTTGCTCGCCCTATCCTGAGTGTCTGTCTGGGCTGGCACCTGAGGGTGGTGCACAGGGTCTGCCCTCTGGCTTGCTGGTGAGCAGCTCCACAGCTTACTGGCCTGGCCTGCCCTGGCCACGTCTCCCCATCAGCAGCTTCATCAAGGCATTGCTCCATGCTGGGCCCTCCCAGAGGCTCTTCCTGCTGCGGAACTCCACCCTCCAGGGTCAGTCTTCTTGCCTGCTTTCTGTCCCACTGACAGTTTGAGGGCTGTTACAGGGAAATGGTTTCAAGGGCTCTAGGTCTGGCAGAGGATCAGTCCTTTCCTGGATGCCATCCCTCCCTCCACTTCCCTGGCTGCCTACGGGTGATTTATCTCTTCTGACTGACTCCCTTTCCTGCCCCTGCCCCTCCTCCTGCCAGATCTCCCAAAGCCCTGTGAAGCTTATGGGCTTCAACAAAAGGCTGGCTCTACCAAGAATATGGAGTGTCCTATGAAAGGAGGGGCTCGGTCTCAGGAAGGCTGGTCTCTAGGTAGGCCTAGAGGGTTGAAACACGGGGCTAGACATTGGGCTGTTTTGGTCTAGTCTCTGCTCTGCATCTTGCTTTCTATTGGCCCTGGGCAAGGTGCTAAGCCTTTGAGCCTCAGTATTCCCATCTTCGAAATGGAGAGGAGGAAAGCGAGCGAGCACCTGACTTAGGACAATGTCTTAGACTAAGTCTTCGAGGTTCATGACAAAGCCAAGGGGCTTTGTAAAACACTTCCGGAAATGAGTCAGGCCACCTTCCTGCCATGCCAGCTCCATATGAAGCAGACTTCCGGCTCTGTGTCCAGTGTTGACTCACGCTGTCCAAATGCAAGCACTATCCCCTGGCTGGCTCATCTCTTGGGGAGTCCCCTCCCAGGCTGGGTCTGCTCTCCAGCACGGGCCAGCCTTGAGCCCACTGTACTGGAGGAGGCGGGGAGCCCAGATCACTTGTGGTGTTTGGTACCCGGGCTCCTTGGGTACATTACCCCATTCACTCCCTAGGCACTTGCTGAATGCTTAGGAGATGCCAGCCTAGGAGATGCCAGCCTTGGTTTCTCAGATACCAAGGACAGGACCGTGAAGGAAACAAGACCCCAGGCTTTCTATTTTTGGTGGAATTAGGGGGTGGGGTGATGGCTCCATTCTTAAAGTGCTTGCATGACCAAGAGGATCTGCATTTGATCTCCAGGACCCATGTAATGCCTAGCACGATGGTGGGTGTGTGCTTCTCATCCCAGCACGGGAGCCAGAGAGAAGAGATTCCCTGAGGCTTGCTGGCTGGCCAGCTCAGCCCACTTGATGAATCTCAGAAACAAAACAAACTAAACAAACAAAAAAAAAGTAGGCAGAGCCTAAGAGGCAACATCTGAGGTTATCCTCTAACCTCCACACGTGCCCACTCGCGCACGTGCGCGAGCGCACACACACACACACACACACACATACACACACACACACACACCTGCACAAATGTACACACACAGAATTAAAGGCACAGCGTAAGAAGGGAGCTGAGTATGTTATGAGACGAGAGAAGCTTGAACTCTGCTCTTGAAAGAGTGTTTGGGGTGGGCAGCCAGCATGTGGATTAGAAATTTAAATCCAGGGGTTAGCGACCTAGGTCTCACTGAGGGGACCACATAGGCTTAAGGACTGAGCTGCCCAGGTATATAACTGGGCAAGAACATTCCAGGTGGTAGGGACAGCAAATGCACAGATCCTGGGGCAGGAGCTCAGGTTATGTAGTAACTATAACGGGGAGGTGGGGACAACGTGGCTGAAAAGGAGGCTGTGATAGGAGAAAGGTCCCATCGAATGGGGCCAAGTCACTTAGGGTCTGGTCACCATTGTGAGGATTATAATGACTTTTCCCTAACTTTTCCACCAAATGGTAGATGATGAAGATCTTTCCAAATAGCACATAAAGAGGCTTCTCCCTTTTTGTAGCTGCATAATATTCCACCACACCTATGTGCCATGTTTTGTTCATTGGTATTTTCTTTAAAACCTGTATCTAAGTAACTGGTCTTTCAGGTTATTTCCAATCTGCCTTTTCTGTTTCTAGAAAAGTACCATCAAAGGTTGTCTTGGGGATGTACTGTTTTATTTGTGCAACTCATAGGACAGGGTTACAGGCGGTGACAGGTTGGCCACCTTGAAGGGCTGTGCTAATTGACACTTGCTGTCAGAGGGCACCTCTGAGTCCCCCCAGTGAGATACGACAGAACAGCAAAGACCTTCTCTACCTCTGCGATTTCCTGAGAGCCAGGTAGTTTTGTGTCTGTTTCACAGATGGAAAAGATCAAACAGAGATTATGGCTTCCGAGTAGCATTTGCACGAACAGAGGAGCCTGAGTTCTGGTCCCCACTGTTCACCATTCCCACACTTCTCAGATCTTCATATGATCAGAGGTCTGGAGGAACCCTGCCTGCCTGTATCCTGGAGATCCTTACAGATCAGTGGCAGGGCAGGAGAGGCCAGCCTTGGCAAGCTGGGACCAAGCTACTGTTTCTCTTGCCCCCTCCCATCCCCAGCTGCAGAAGGGAAGCTTGGGAGTCAAGTGGGGGTGGGGTAGTTAATTCTTCTGTGGGTGGGGAGCTGCCGCCACTGCAGCAGGCTCAGCTCACTCAGGGATTAAGTTTCAGCATTTCTCAGATGGAAACAAATTGGCCTCTTTATTGCTCGGCCTGGCCTTTGGGACCACTCTAGGCTGGTGCATATTACAGACTTCCTGTAAGTCACTGGTTATGTCCTAGCCCCAGGGCAGAAAATAACCTCAGAGGAATGAGGCTTTAGCCAGTGGCAAGACCAACAGGAGGGGAGAAACAGGTGTCCCAGTCGATCAGTACCTGGCTGAACATCTTCCTGAAGGTGGGCATGCCTCCAGGAATCTCCCACTGTTCGGAGGAACAAGCCAAGGCCAGCCACAGTCACCCCTTGGTACCCTTGCCTGTGACCATCTGCTGCCATTGCTATCTGATACCACCTTGCTGAGTGAGGGCTCTCTATTGTATGGTGGATGGCTAGAGGGAGGAAGGCAGAGGTGGACATGGATTTTAGCTGTAGGTGGGGATGGCGGTCTGATAACTGGAAGAACTCTCTTGTAGTTTTGGGGTAAGAAACAGGAAGGGGTGACTTTCCTCATTCTCTTTTCTGTCTTCCTTCCTTCCTTCTTTCCTTTCTTCCTTCCTTCCTCCCTTCCTTCCTTCCTTCCTCCCATCCTTCTTTCCCTCTCTCTTCCTTTCTTTTTCTTTCTTTCTTTCTTTCTTTTTTTGTTTTTTGTTTTGTTTGTTTGTTTTTTTCAAGACAGGGTTTCTCTGTATAGCCCTGGCTGTCCTGGAACTCACTCTGTAGACGAGGCTGGCCTCGAACTCAGAAATCCGCCTGCCTCTGCCTCCCAAGTGCTGGGATTAAAGGTGTACGCCACCACTGCCTCGCCTTCCTTTCTCTCTTCCTTTCTCTCTCTCTCTCTCTCTTTCATTCATTCATTCATTCATTCTTTCTTTCTTTCTTTTTAAAGATTTATTTATTTTATTTATTTATTTATTATATCTAAGTACACTGTAGCTGTCTTCAGACACTCCAGAAGAAGGCATCAGATCACATTACGGATGGTTGTGAGCCACCATGTGGTTGCTGGGATTTGAACTCAGGACCTCTGGAAGAGCAGTCGGTGCTCTTAACTGCTGAGCCATCTCTCCAGCCCTCATTCTTTCTTCCTTCTCTCCTTTCTTTTCTTCTTTCTTTCTTGGAGACAGGCTTTCTGTGTTGTTCTGGCTGTCCTAGAACTTACTCTGTAGAGCAGACTGGCCTTGAATGCAGAAGTCCACCTACTACTCCCTGAGTTCTGGGGTTACAGTCGTGTACCACCATTGCCAAGCTCCAGGGCGGCTTTTCTTGAAGTTGGGGTGAATTTTTCCAGCCATGCACCTGTGTGGGTGTTATGAGTGACTGTGGCTAGTGTCTGTGAAGGAACACGGTGACTTCTAGAGTTCCCTGACAAGACTCACTTTCTGTGTAAAGAGGACGAACTGTCTTCCACTCCAGACTCTCTGTTCCCACTTCTCTCCTTTCTTGAAACTATTTGCACCCAAAGCTTCTCCCACAGGGACATCGGTCTTCCCAGGGCAGAGCTGGATGCCCTCCAGCCCTGCTGGCTCCAGCTGGATTCTCCTTGTCTGCTGAGCAGAGGCAAAGCCGACCGAAGCCGAAGCCCTCACTTCTCACCGCCCAGTTTCCCCGTCTTGACAGCTGTCACTGACGCTTGTCTGAGGCTTTTGCTCTACGTTGCTTTGATTGCTTGGGGGGGGGGGGGGAAGTCAGCAGCAAGCATTCTTTGATGTTGGTTATGTTCCCCCGCCCCCCCCTCCAGGCCAGTGAGGTCAGACTTCGATATGAAAGCAAAAGCTTTCCAAAGCTTTCCTCAGATCTTTCCTCTCCCTTCCTCCCTTGTAGCCTCCTCTGTAGGAACAAAGGTTGAGAACCACTGAGTCCCCACAGGTGCTCCCTGTGGGATACCAGGGCAGGGAAAGGCCAGAGCTGGGCCAGAGGGCTGCCTCCCATCCAGGAAGGTTCCCTGATGGGTGGAGGGCTTGGTTGGGGGCGGGTCACTTCACTCATCACAGGAGGGTTGAAAAGGGTTGAAAAGGGACACAAGCCATCTGTGTCTGCTGCTAGCCCACCCTCACTGGTATAAAAACTCCACAGACCTCTCCACACTGTTCCCCGTCATGTACTGAGTCCTGGGATTACTCTAGAGAGAGTTCCACTGACCATTCCACACAAGCTCCTTCTAATGTGCTGAAACACGTAGACTTGCAGCCCTTACAGTGAAAGCTGTATTCTAAAGGCGCACAGCTTGTCTGGACCCCAATACATCGGGGGTGCTGAGAGGCTGTGCCATTTTGGGTAATGCATTGAGATTGGCCCACTCATGAAGCTGGGTCCTTATGTGACTGTGGGCTGCTCAGAGTTGGTGCTATGTGAGTCCGTCTAGCTCATAACCCTCCTAGGGATGCATGCAGTTCCCAGGGAGCCCCTTCAAGGGACCTCAGTACTGGCCTCGTCCCTGGTATATGGGTAGGTGGTTCTGAGATGTCACGTGGTCTCATCAGTCTTCCTTGCTTGCCATTGGTGCCTCTGAGCCCTGTCTATGTGCCGCCCTGTCTCCTTTCTGCTGCTTCTTTGTCTTGGGGAACAGAAAGAACATGTGGCCAAGACCATCTTGAGCTAGTGCCTAGCTGCTGCATTGGGTAGGCAGTTACGGAGGCCACCAAAAGCCACCTGGTTAGGCACGGACACTTGGTGAATGGCTACAGGCATTGGTTCAGTCTCCTTTGCTCCCCAAAGTCATTTGCCTTTCTCTGCCTTCTCCTCTACCTTCCCAGGTGAGGGTGCTTCTGAAGCATGTCTGTGCTGGGAGCGACAAGGTGAGGAGAGGCAAGAGGGCTATGGACAGATGTCCCTCTATCCTTTACTGGATGCATTTATCTACCTGGGAGCTGACAGTCCCCCTCCTGCATAATCGTATCCTATTCTCAGGGAGCATATTCCCAGACTGGCTCTGCCTGCTGCCTTCCTGGAATAGGTGTGGAGTCCCCTAGAAGACTGACTCCCCGTAGCCTGCCCTCCCCCTGGAGCCCTGAGCTGTGCTGCTTTGGTCTTTTGGGCTAGTGGAGGGCGGGGTCCTAGGGCATTCTGAGAGTATGTTTCTAACACACACACACACACACACACACACACACACACACACACACACGGCCTCAGTGCACAGCCAGCTCAGGCGACAGGCCCCCCGCTCCTCTCTTTCCCAGTGTCCTTTCCCTCTCTCCCTTTCCTTCTTTCCCTGCACCTTCTGCACCTTGACATCGTGTCTGTCATGGGGTGTGTGCGGGGGTGCTTCTTCCTACCTCCATCCTTCTGACTATGCCTGCTACCCCCTTGATGGTCCTAGAGTTCCCCCTAGAACAAGACATTGTAGAGCTCCAAGCTTTCCTCTGTGTATTTTTGCCACAGTGGAAACTAGACCAACCAAGCTCATGCAGTACGCGGCTAAGTTGGAGTCCAGTTGGCAACCCAGCTTCTCCTCCTGTACTCTCTTCCCTCTACCTAGTTCAGGTCTACCTGCTGTATGCTATATTTCTTCCCCCCTATAACCTACAATTCCCCTGGCTGGTGCTGCATGCCCCTGCCCCAACCCAGCATTCCCCTGGCTACATATCCCCTCAGTGACACTCTTACCTGGTGCTGCATGCCCCTGCCCCACCCCAGCCTCCTCCAGTTTTATTTCAAGGACCTGCTCACAGACTATGAAGTAGCTCTCCTGGGGGACAGTGTTCAGTTTCCTGTTTCTGTCCTAACCCCAAGACTGTCAGAAGTCAAAACACACGATCATTTTGTCCCTTAAGAACAAGGGTCAAGGGGCTGAGCAGATGGCTTAGTTGGCAAAGTGCTTGCCTTGTAAGCATGAAGGCCCGAGTTCTAGCCCCAGTCCCCATCTACAAAGCCAGGTGTGGCACGTAGGTGTTTGTAATCCCAGTGATGGAGAGGCAGGCACAGGAGAACCCCTGGGGCTCAATGACCACTCCCCCTTAACTTATTTGGTGAATTCCAGGCCAGTGAGGGACCCTGCCTCAAAAGAAAAAGGTAGAGATAGTGCCTGAGGAAAGAACTCTGAGATTGACCTCTGACCTCCACACACTCACAGGCACACAATTGCATGCTCACTCTCCCAAATGCACACATGTGTGCACACAGAGAGAAAGAGGAGAAGCATTAACGCTGAACTAGAGCCAAGAGCCAGACCTGGGGAGATGCTTGTACACTTGCCGGTAGATAGAGAGAAGGGCTAGGACAGAAACAGGATACAGAACAGTGAGAAGCGACCCAGCCTATCAAAGTTGTAGTCATGGCAGTCTGGGCTTCCTTCCCCCCAGATCCGGACTCAGCTGGGCCAAAGCTGTCCTGGGAAGGATAAAGTCATTGGACCTACAAGCCGAAGCGGCTTCTCACACACTAGAGGTGTGGCCCTCTAGTGTCCCATCCTCTTCGTGCCCTTAGGCCAGCTGGAGGTGCTCATGGTTCTTGTGTGTGTGTATGTGTGTGTGTGTCTCCTAGGACCCTCCAGTGACCTCCCTCTGTGCATGTGTCCCGGATCTGGCAGCAGGGGTGACTTCCTTCCGGAAATCAGTGGCTGAGTTGTGATCTTGGCTCTGGCTCTAACCATCTGTGGGGACCTCTGGTTCCCCATAGAAAAGATGGATGGGATCGGGTGGACCAGCCACAGAACTCAGGATGTCCCCTGGGCTGACTGTGCTGTGATTCTAGGAAATGGCCTGGGATGGCTGCCCACAGTGGCAGCAAATCTGGGGACTCAATGAATCCTGGGTACCTGGAGGCAGCCAAAGGTCTCTAGGTCTACCTTTTCTGTCTCTAGAATCTAGAACTTTCGGATAAAGCTACCATGCTCGGGGCTGCCTTGTGGCTGCAGGGAACGCTGGCTACTTCAGATGTCGGAGCAGAGCTGTACCAAGCAGCTTCCCTGTTTCTATGACATCACATAGAAATGTGATGAGGCAGGCACAGGCTGCCACTGGGCTCTGCTGCCATTGCTATCTGATTAGAGTAGCCAGGGTGAGAAATCCTGATTCTCCACCCTGGCTACCACTAGGGCTCTGATGGAGGACATTAGTGTGTTCTGAGATGCTCACAGAACGCCATCAAGTCACCTGAGAGATGATGCCAATGACTGAGGGTGCCTGTTTAGAAGTTCCTTAGAGATGCAATGGGGAGATGGCAAGATCATAATAGGAAGCGTTTGGGTTCCACGAGGACCATCATTGGGCAAACCTGGCTGTTGCCCATAAGGGCATTTTAAAATTCAGATTCTCAAGCCACTGAGAGTTCTGTTTATTTGGGGGGAGGGGAGGTGGGGCCTGAATCCAGGGTCTCCCTCCCTCTGTCCTTACCTTGTTCCCTTCTCCTGGCTGGTTTTTGTTTTTGTTTTCCTTTTGATACAGGACCTCACTATGTAGCCCAGGGTGGACTCAAACTTCTTTCAGTTCTGTGTTAGCTTTCCAAGGGGAGGCTATCCAGATAGGGTATTTAGAGGATTTGCCAGGGGCTTCTATTGCTTTCTGAAGGCCATACCTCCTGTTTGCATGGCACTGCACATAGGCCAGGCTGCTTTATGAGTTGACTTCAGGACTATGTATATTGTGGTATATATATATATATATATATATATATATATATATATATATATATATATATATATATATATATGAAAAGGGTAATCAGGCATGATAATTCACATCTCTCATCCAAGCCTTTAGGAGGCAGAGGCAGGAGGATCTGGAATTCAAGGCCATCACCTAGTGAGTTCAAGACCAGCTGGGGCTACATAAGATCGGTTATCAAAAGATTTTTTTTTAAAAAAAAAAAATCAAAGGAAAAGAAAAATGTGTATAATTCACATAGCAAGTCTGTGATCTCATGGGGTTTGGTGCTGAGAACTGGTTTAAGTTAAATTTATTTTAGTAATTCACAAAATACTACAGATGGCATTCAGATGGGCAGATGAAGTCAAATCGGGCTGCTGCTGTTGTGGTGGAGCTGGGTGGGGACAGGGATGTCGGTGGGGGCTCCTTAGCCCTTTCAGGAGCCTGGGTTTTGTGGGTTAGTTCTAGGAGGTTCTGAGGTGGCAAGAGGGCCATTGCAGTAGTCCCTGTGGACTATGGTCTCCACTAATTTGGGAATTCAAGATATGGGATACTTTTTCTAGCCCCTCCCTCCCTGTCTTTAATGGGTTGTTAAAGTCCAAGGACCAAGGCTGCAGCTTGAAGAGAGTGTGTGGCCTAGCACGCCTAAGGCTCTGGGTTTGATTTCTAGTCTGCAAAAACAAATGCTGGTATGTGACACTGGCTGCCCGCCTTGCTTGCCCAGCCCTGTCATCAGTGAAGGCAGGGCAGGGGACCTACTACTGCCCCCCCCCCCCCAGTAACATAATTTTTCGTTCCTCCCTTTATATTTCCTCGATATTCTTAGGGAGCAGATGGCGATGGGAGGCAGGAAACAAATGATCTAGTATGTAATGACTGGGGCACAGCGGGAGCTGGAGAGACAGGTGGTTTTCCTCTGGCAGGCCTTCTCCTTCCTCAGCTTCAAGGGCAGATACAATGTTGCTACAGCCTTGAGCTATGGAAGCCCCTAAGTGTCGCAAAGGGACGGGGGGTGGGGTGGGGGTGGGGTGGGGGGGGGGTGGGGTGGGGTGGGGCAAGGGAGGGCAGAGGCAGAACCTTCCAGGAGAGAAACCAAGTCCCCACTGGCTTGGGAGTTATGTTGGAAGTTTCAGCTGAGATCCCAATAATTCACAAACATAGAAGGACCTGTTGTCCTGAGGCTGTCCTCTGGCATTTTACCAGGTGTGTGCTGGGAACTTCCAGGCACCTGCCTGTGTGTTGCTGAGGGGTTGGCCATCCATCTGGCTGGCTGAGGATGACAGTGGGCATCCTGAAAAGTGGGACCCTCGGAAAAGCGGTCCTGACACTTGTGACCACCACAGAGGGCAACCAAGGACACTAACAGCCATGCAGGCAGTAGACGATCCAGGAGGTTGCAGAAGGTTGCAGGCGCTCCCGTCAGACACCCACCGGCTTTCTGGGCAGCCTCCACAGAGTCTGTGTCAAGGTTGCCAGGCTAGAAGTCAAAGCTCTTGGGACTTGTGTTCCCCTCCCAGAGTTCTGTCCAGGGGCACCCAGCCTGCACTGCAACATATGGAGCCTTTTCTTTTTCTTCTTCTAAGTCACTGAAGTGTTCTGATTCCTAGGCTTTGCTTGGAGGTGCTGGGAGTAGGGACGGAGAGGGGAGGGCAGGGGAGAGGAGGGGAAAAACCCTTTCCACCTTACTGTTCCACCTTACTGGGCGGCAGCTGGAGAGTTGTTGTCGGCTGCTCTGCCTGCCTGCCGTTTGCTGGGAAAGGGAAAAATGTGGAAAATTTGGAGAAAGAAATTTCAGTCACTCACATAATGCTCCTTTCTCCCAAGGGTCTGGTAGCCCTGCCTGTCCCTCACCCCTTTGCTCTGGAGTGGTGGTGGGTGGGAGCGGGGTGGAGGTGGGGGCTGACTCTCCCCTTGTTTTCTGGAGTTTGGAGCTGCCCTTGGTTGGGGACTGGAAGGCTGGAGCCCAACCCCTGTGCTGGGGCAGGTTGAGCTAGGGTTGAGGTTGGGGCTGGGTTGGGACTCAGAGCAGGGCCCTGCTGGAGGGGAAGCCACCGTGATGTCATTCAAGAGCTGCATAGCTGCAGGATGATAAGTGAAACCCAGGGGACTCAGCTGGCTGGGATTACAGACAGAGTTTGATCCCACAGGCTTCCTACAAGCCAGAGTTAGCCTGAGCCGAGAGGGGGAGAGAGCGAGCTAGAGTGGAGAGAGGGAGGAGTGTGTGTGTGTGTGTGTGTGTGTGTGTGCAGGGCCAGTCAGCACTGGCTCCTCCCACCCCTGACAGTCCCAGGGAGCCTGAGGAGGACACTCAGCCTGAGAACTGTAGCCGGGCAGCCGGGCAGGAAATTACTTTAAACTTGAAGCAGAGGGGACAAATCAGAGTGTTCCCACAGCCTTTCTCGGCTCTGTGCATAGGGTAAGTACGGCTGTGCTGCTGTCCCTGTGTGTCTCCTGTGTAGCTCTTTGCTGGACCTGGGGTGGGGGCTTTCTGCCTGGAGCCTAGAGTCTCTCTGACCTCATACCAGGAGGGTATGCGACTGGGCAGAGCCACCTCTGAGTGCACTGTGTCCACCTTGCTTGCTGTCCCCTCCGGAGGCACGCTCTGGGACGTGATATGGCTGCAGCTTTTGGTGAAAGGTTAGCTGGGTGGAGGAGCATGGTGGATCTGAGTTGTCCGGTCTCTCTGGGAAATGGTTCATCTTGAGTCAAATGGAGCAGGCAGAGAGAATGCCGTAGGAACCCACCATAGGTGACTTGTGAAGTATTATTTGGGGGCGCTCCCCTATTTTTTAGATGAAACTGTGGGATTCCCCAGAGCTGACCCTAACGCTCTTTTTTCTTGGCTTTCTCCCCACTTTCATTGGCCAGACTCTTAGCCACTCTGCCTTTTCTCTGGCCAGGGCTCTCTGAGTGCCCAGGCAGCATCCTGGCCTGGCAGAAGACTTGGTAGCTATTTTTACCATCCTGAATGTGCCTGGACTATCTGGTGCTCAAATAGGCGAGGGTGGGGAGTGGGTGCGCCAGGCTCTGGTTATAGCACCAGGCTGGGGAGTCAGGTGCCAGGACCATTCCCTGGGACAAGACAGGAGGCATCTAGCCAGGGAAACTCACATTTGTCCTGTAACCCCGCCCGATGTGTCACTAGGGTAGGTCATTTGCATTCTACGGAGGGTCCCTGCTTAGTAGAATCTAAAATGAAGGTCACAGCCACCACCTCCCATTTCCTCCCTTCGGAGGGCATGGCATGAATCCAGTTGGGATGGTTTATGGGAACAGCACCTCAGGTCCTTCCTAAGGAAGGCCTGCAGACACATTTGTCACCATCACTGTACTAGACCCTCAAGGTACGATGTCATATATCATGCCTTAAAGTTCTTGGTTTCCTATTAGAGCTGGAGTGTCATCCTCCTCCTCTTCTTCCCATTGGGTACTGTTATTCCAGCCATCTTCACTGTGGACCATCATGGAGTCAGAAGCAGTGGACATGGAACCAGGTGTCAGTTTGACATGTCTTTCCTTGCTGAGTGACCTTCCACTCCCCTGAGCCTGTGAGCATCATCATCAGCCTATAAAGTAGGGGAGTGGGTGCCTGTGGGCCTCTCAGTTCTAAAAGCCTGAGGCTTTTTCAATGGCTCCCTTTGGCTCAGCTGACCTTGAGTCCCTCCGGGTCTGAATTCAGGTACCCCAGAGTTTAGAACAGTGGAGCTGGACGGGAGCTGAGGCTTTTTCTCTTCTTCCAAAGTTAACTTCTCTACTTTTATGGCCAGAAGTCCAGATGCTGTCTCTGGACTCTGGATCACCTACCTCCTCTTGGCCTTTCTTTTGCTTCAGCACCCAACCTTTCCTGGATTCATGAAGGTGGGTTTGTATGTGATGCCCATGAGGTTATTCACATAGAGGACAGCACTTTAACCTTTGGAGAGACCACAGCAACCAGTCTTGTCCTCTCTTACTTGTTTTCTATAAACATGAAGGTTTCAAATGCATGCTGTTCAGGGTGATAAAAAAGACAGGAGTCTCTTTTTGCCACATCAAGGCTCATATGTCCCCTACACACAGGAACCCAAAGCCCGAGCTTGTCTACATCACACCAATGGGCAGCTCTCTAAGTGGACCTAGATCCTCTGGCTGGTGCATGCAGTGCCTTCTTTTTCCTATTTTCCAGGCTGTGTCCTCTCTGTGGTTCCCTTCAGAGGTTTGGGTGTGGCCTTGCAACCTCTCATTCTGCTGGTCTTTAGACCCCAGAGGTTACTCATGTCTCTGTAGAAATTCCCAGAGTTCTCTACAGGCTGAGCTGACATCCTCCTAGATGGCTGCAAGTGAGAAGTACCCCAGGTAGAAGCCAGCCTGGCCACTGAGCCCAGGAGGTCCCTGCCACCCAGGCCAAGCCACCTCAGGAGCCCCTGGTGTTGTTGGGCCATAGGTAATGCTTCTCCTTGGCCTCACCCATCTCCTGTAGGTTGGCTAAAGCTGTTGGAATACTCTGGGTGGGAAGCTTCCAGATTCCCCCAAAGGCTTGCATCCTGTCACTGTGGCCTCCTCTTCTTCATGGAGCTTGGATTCTTCATATGAGTCCTGTGTCTTGGATACCCTAGAAGCAGCACCCCAACTTTTAGATGAGCATGTCTTAACTTGGGGCCCATTGATAGACTTTAAGTGCTCATTTATTCCCTAACCTATAGGCAAAATGCATGTACGTTTAAAAAAAAAAAGTTGTAGAATTTCATCAGATACCCTAAGATGTCCTTGGCCTAGGAAAGGGATTGTCCTCTGGCCTGGAGTGTGACTTGGGACGTCTACTAGTTAGGCTAGGCCTGAGTCAGTTCTCAAGCACTTGGTCTATGCTGTGAAACGGGAGGGATCCCTGCTTCATAAACACATCCACTGTGGTGATTTCAAGGAGGATCCTTTGCAGATGGCTTGATGTTCACCTAGAACCCCCTGATCTTCTACTGGGTTCTATGACAAAGACACTCGGCGATTGACAGAGTTATCCAAGTTTTGGGGGCTACTTAAATGTAAGGCAAGGAGGATTATGGGAGTGCCTGATATGTGTAGTAGGTTGTGTTCTCCACAGAGATACCCTATAGGGTTACATTGAACTCCAATGTATATAGATCCCATTCGTATAGATCACATGGTGTCTGGCACCATGTGGGGACCAGTGCTAGAGAGAGAAAAGCTAGAGGCTTCTCTCTGGGGGAAATACTCAGGTTCTTGGAGAAGGCAGGCACCATTGTCGGCAGTGGCCATGCAGTGTGTGGTGGCTTCACAGGGGCAGGGCAGTGGAAATGGGCTAACCCGAGGGAGACGCCAAAGAAGCTGCTGCTGGGTCTGAAGGAGGAGACCAAAGGGTCAGGAGCCTCAGGGACAGAGCGAGGAAGGGCCTTTGAGGATGAAGAACAGCAAGTGCCACACGCCAGAGAAGAGCACAGAAATAGCCCAGTAAGAATAGAGTGGAGGCTGGGTCGGGTGTTGAGGACAGCAAAAGAGGAGGATTTCAAAAGGCAGGCAGGGCCAGACGATAAAGGGTCTGGTGTGTCCATCAGGAGGGCCGGGCTTCACCCTCCGGTAAGGGAACTGCTGGAAAATGGAAAGCGGAGAATGGAGAGAGGAGAGAGTGTGCTTGGGTGTGCCAGGCCTTGCTCCAGGGGCTAAGCTCTTGAATGCTGCCACTCAGCAAACGTTTGAGTGAGCATCCAGACCCTCACATGCAGACTGGAGGCTGCTCCAAAGTGGCTTAAGTAGTTGATGCAAGCTGACGAGGCTCTTTTAAGGTAGGGGCTGTTTTTCTGAGTGAAGGGCGTGTCTGCTGTGGGGGGATGGAAAAGGCATAGTTTCCCTCCATTCAGATCCACATCTCTGTGGCCCTCCTGGTCACTACCAGTCCCTGCTGCTGCTTACCGCATGTTACTCATTCTAATGAGTAGCCTCGGCTCTACTAATCGTTAGCATCTCCATGGCTGGCCCAGAGTTTGTGGAGAAAGGTGGAACACAGCCCAAGCTTGCTTCCCAGCTGCCTTTTGGCCCAGCTTCTCACACCACCTTTAATCTATCTCCCAGTGTTAACTTTTCTTTCTTGAGACTCAATGTGTAGCCCAGGATAGCCCTAAACTCAACATCCTCCAGCCTCAGCTACCAGAGTGCTGGGATTTGAGCCTATACTCTCACACTGTGCCTCCCGTCTTACTTATAAGCAGCGCAGACTCCCCTCCACCAAACTCTATTTACCACTAAACGGCCAGTGTCCAGGGTGAGCCCAGTGCCTCTCCCACTTGGCACTGCATTGATTTCCTTGCCCGTCAGGTGGCCAATGCTGCTCTGGTAATGTTTTCCAATGAATCATTATTTGTTTGACATGGACCCAAAGGACTTTTTATCACTCAGGCCCCATCCTGAAACCGTTCACAAATCATTCACTCTTCCAAGCACCTGCTGGCTCCTCAGGTTGGGTTTCTCCTGTAGGGGAGTCCTCCTTACGAAGGGGGGTGATTTTCTCAAAGCCAGTCAGGCCAGGACCTCATACTTTCCAAGGCTGGGCTGTCTGTCTCGATGGCTCAACAAGCAATAGCTCCCTGTTGCACATTTGGATCCAAATCTCAGATCCCTAAGCTACAAATAGCATGTTTACAGTGCTGAGCCCAGCCCTAGCTGGGGCCTCCCAGTAAGAGTCCTTCAGACAGGCCCAGGGATCGGCATTCCTAATAATCCCTGGAAGAGTCCTTAGGAGCAGCAGAATTAGAAAACACTCCCCAAACACTAGTTTAGCTTTAGCATCCTTCACTCCCTTTCTCCTATTCTGTGCATCAGACAGATGCGCCTTACCCTGTCTTTATCCTGGCCTATGGTGGTACTGTCCTTAGTGCCTGGCATGCCTCCTCACAGGGTGCTGTTGGGGAGGGGAGCCTCAGCTTGTGGGTCCACATCCAAGTCAGCTGGGGATTTTCCTCAGATCCTTCCAAAACTATGACTCGCCCATCTGGATCCTGGCCTTGCAGGAGGAAGGGCCCCTTGGTGCATGCAACCAAGTCCAGCATCCAGGGCTGAGTCCCTCTCCCAGGAGCTGCTCGAATGAGCAAGGAGAGAGAGCCAGATGACATGACTTGAGTGAAGCCTTGATTCCACTGTGACTGTGAACTGGTCAGCTGCCTGGAGAAACGGACAGGGTACAGCCTGTGACAGCAGAGGCCGGCCAGCCTGCTCTGGAGCCTGGGGGCTTACTGCTCAGGACTGATGACAATCTGGGGCATCTGGTATTACTAATCTTTCTAGTTTGTTGTCACCTGACCAGGACCCATGAGCCTTCCCAGCTAGACCCTTCTCTGCCAAATCTCTTTGAGTCATGAACTCCTTCCTATTTCAGGTGGAGTTATTTGAAATGCTTGTGTTGGCATTGGAGGCTTAGATGAGCTGAGTCTGGTGACTCCTCAGTTAAGGAGCCTTAGTTCCCCTCCCCCAAGCCCTCACAGGTCCCTCTCATCTCCCTGCCATCGTTTTTTTTTTTTTTTTTTTTTTTTTTTTTTTTTTTTTTATCCCACCCCTACCCTCTGGTGTCTGCCTTTCTCTTTTGCCCTTCCTGCTTTGATGGATTGAAACCGGCCTTGTGTTCCGGCTTCTTGTGGTCCTGCTAAATAGGTTTTAATGTGACTGTGGTGGGAAGAGGGAGCCAGAGAGTGTGTGTCCTGGCATGGGGGCTGACAGCACTGACTTGGGTGTCCCTAAGAGGAGGAGGGAGGGTAAGAGTGCTCCACAGGTCGAGCAACTGCTTGCTGGACCATCAGCGAAGCCCTGCTGGGTAGCCTGCATGCCCTCGCCTTTGCCCTTGAAGGCAGAGGACCACTGGGGAAGGCCCAGTGGTAGCTGGAGGGTGGGGCCTGTTTGGCTAGCACTAGGCAGCCAGGAACAACTAGCTCCCTCCTGGAGAACAAGAGATGTTTGCATTTATTTATATTTAGCAAACAGTATTTAATTAAATAATTTACACCTCTTCGATTTTCTTCTGTAAGACTCAGTGGCTTGACAGTTGATCTTCCGGACATTGGAGCGAGCAATAGCCCATGTGAGATAAGTTCCATGGCAGAACAAGCTTAATATTGACATTTTTCAAAATCAATGAAGAGTGAGGCCTGGCTAGGAGGGGAAAGGAGCCAGGAGGGGCTGAGGGTGAGAGTCAGCCTGCGTGCTCCTGCCTGCCTTGGACTCTCCTTGTACAAACTCCTGGGTTTGGTCCAGATGTTCTCAGAATGGACCATCACCAGTGGCTCTCATGGCTGAGTGAAGTGGCTTCAGGGTAGGACAGGTGGGGCTGTGTAGAGGAATGCTGGCCTGAGGGACATGATGGCATCTGCTCCGTAGCCTCCATGGAGGGTCTGTAGCCGTCTAGGCTCACAGGACGGGAGGCAACTCTTCCTGCCCATGGGCCCAAGGGACCTAACCTCCAGAGACCACCTCAGAGATCCTTGTGAATGGTAGCTCTTTTAGTACTTGTCCCCTTTGGGTGCAGCCAGTAAACAGGGAGTCAGTTTTCAGAAAGACAGGGCCAGAGAGGGGCCAGAGAGGGAAGCCTCCTATCCTATGCTTCACCCCTCTGGAGACAAGGAAGACAGAGAGGCAGCTATACAGCGTTCAGTCTCCTTGAGGAATCTGAGCCAGGGTAGGCTGGTGGCATTCTCAGGCCATAGCTCTGGGAACCTGGGCTGTTGGGCAGAACTGCCCTATGTTGCTTAGGGGCCAGTTGCTTGTGTAGGTCCTAAAGCCTCCGTGGAAACCGGGGACAGAGTTGTAGGTCTGTGGACCTGCAGGGCATGTGTGGGAGGTTGGGCTGTGTCATCTAGCCAGCATCTCTGAGAACTCCCGAGTGACATGTGGTGGCCTGTGGCATGTGGGCCCTTGTGCACAGGAGCACTGATTGTGACATGCCTGTTTTGTGGTTGCCTGATCACTTGCTTTTGGCCATAAGCCTCTGTATGAAGGGTTGTTTTCAGTGGCTCTTATTTCTGGCCTGAGGGATAATTCTTGGGTATAGCAAGATCATTTGTATTTCTTGAAGTGTTTGTGGCTTTAAATTTAAATATTTATTTTGGATTATTCCTGATTTTTGTGTGTTCATTTCCCACCCCCTCCCTCCCTCTCTCCCTCCCTCTCTCCCTCCCTTCTCTGGGTTTAAGTAAGTAATGTAAGAAAATAGTTGCGGAATCCTGATTTTATGCTTGTTAAAGTAAATTAGTTCTCACCGAGAGCCTGGCTTTAACAGGTACCACATATTTTTAATAAATTCTTTTGCTATCTTTGCCTCTGTTTCTCCATCTTTTCCCGGAGGCACAATCCTTCTTGAGTCACAGGACTTGCAGCACTGCACGTGTGCCTACCGACAGATCTCACACATGGGGATGGGTTCTGCACTCTAGCAGAGCCTGGCGTTTGGACATGTATGTAGAACCCACTTCCCCACTGCGCTTCTCTGCCTTCCGTGAGCACCTAGTGTGGGCACATCTCCTCCTGACTGACTTCCATGAATGTGTGTTTCTCAGGACTCTTGTGTCTGGCTTTGTGTATGACTGGGGGATCCTGGCTGGAGTTAGTACAGCTTTTGGGAGGCGTCCTTCCCTCTGCCACCTAGGGTCTGGACTGGAAAGTCAGAAGGAGGCATGTGGGGGCGGGGGTGGGGTGGGAGGGCTGGAGCTGGGCTGTTGACTCCTTAGGGTGTGAAGTCATTGAACTGCCTGGGCAGGGGCGGGGCAGCCCTTGTTTCTGAGTCAGCCCTCTGGCCCCAAGCCGCTCAACGCTCACTTTTTCCTTTAGGAGAAAGTGTTATCCTTGGGGGTTCCCCAGGACTGTCTGCAGACAAAAGGGCACCCCTAAGACTTCATAAGGAAGATGCTTCCACTACTGCTCTGGCCTAGCCCTAGCGCCTCCCCTGCCCTACTCTGCAGGGACAGACTTTTCCTGTTTGGCATGAGTACTGCTGGAGCCCTAAAGTCCAGTCTTCCCATTCAGGGAGCTGCAGGGAGCTGAAGGCTTATTTTGGGGGTGGGGTGGGGGGAGCTCCTCAATCCCGTTCTGACTCTTCTTCCTTTCCTTAGGGGCCTAGATGTTCTGCATTAAGCCTGCTGGTAATGGACTAGACTAGGGGGTCCACAAGGATAGAACCGTGCTCTGGGGGAAATATGGAGAAACTTTTGGAAATGTGACAGTGGGCGGGAAGAATGGCATTGTCTGAGCCGTTCTGGCAAATTCTTTGTGTTGAGCTAAACTGTGGAAGGCGAGGGACAGTTTGTCTTAGCCTAACTGTGACACCCCCCCCCAGCCCAACACTGAGCATGGGTGGATCCTGCCCAGTTCCCTACAACCCCTGGCACTCTCCAGATCCTCTTGTCCATGCCCTACATGTCTTCCTGCCATCCTCCAGGTCTCTCCTTGGCTCCCTGCTTGTAGGTTATCTTCAGGGGAGGTCTGAGTCTCCATACTTAAACCTTCCATGTGCTTCTATTTGAAGAAATGCCTCATCTCCTGGCTTCGCCGCCTCTAGTCCAGAGCAGGAATCCTGGAATGAGAGTAGAGGAAGCTTCCTGATATGGGTACTGTAGGGGTTGAGCAGGCTCAGGAGGTCCCCTCTCAGTAATGAATGGTGCTCATGGTAACAGAAGTCTTGCTGCCCACTAGCTCATGTCTTACTGTGATACCAGAGCAGGACATTAACTCATTCAGCTGGAAGTGCATTGAGTTCAGTGACTAGGGCCTGGGCTGTCTTACACAACTCAACATAATTCCATTACTATCTCCATCTTATTTCGTGTGTGTGTGTGTGTGTGTGTGTGTGTGTGTGTGTGTGTACATGTGTGTGCATGTGCATGTGGAGACCAATGGTCAACATCAAGTGTCTCTTTCTCAATCTCTCTCTACCTTATGATTTGAAACAGAGTCTCACTAGACCAGTGTAGCTTGCCTATTCAATTTGGCTGACCCAGGGATTTATCTCTCTCTGGCTTTTTAAATTTTTATTTTTTTTTATTTGAGTGCTGAGGATTGAACTCGGCTCCCCATTCTTGGGCAGTGAATGCTTTACCCATCTCCCTAGCCCTCTCACCCTCAGATTTAAAAAGAAGGTTGCTAAGGCCCATGCAGTAATTTGTGCCTCTCTGGCTTGGAAGCTGGGCACTGGCCTGGGTCCAGTCTGGTCAGTCTTAGGCTCTACCTTGCTTGAAGCTGAGTGCAGGTGAGGGCTCTCCCCACAAACTTGGGCACGGTGCTGGTGTACTTCCCCTTTGCCATCCACAGGGTGGTGAGAAGAGGTTTGGAGTTCAGAGGGTGGGGGGAGGGGTCTTTTAGTTTCTTTTGGAGAATATGAGCGACGACTGTTCCTGCCTTTTGCTGACATGTGCTTCCTGCTGTCTCCCTTGCTGTCCCCTGCAGAAGTGGTGGGACACACCCAAGGGCCGCTGGATGGTAGCCTGTATGCTAAAGTGAAGAAGAAGGATTCCCTGAACGGCAGTTCAGCGCCTGTCACTACTGCACGGCCTGCCCTGTCAGCCACTCCCAACCATGTGGAGCACACGCTGTCTGTGAGCAGTGACTCCGGCAACTCCACAGCCTCCACTAAGACAGACAAGACAGATGAGCCAGTCCCTGGGGCTGCCACTGCCCCTGCTGCCCTGAGTCCTCAGGAGAAGAAAGAACTGGATCGCCTACTAAGTGGCTTTGGTGTAGATAGAGAGAAGCAAGGTGCCATGTACCGGGCTCAGCAACTCAGATCCCACCCAGGCGGAGGTCCGACTGTGTCCTCCCCTGGCCGCCACATTGTCCCAGCCCAGGTTCATGTCAACGGTGGGGCTCTGGCATCTGAGCGGGAGACGGACATTCTGGATGATGAGCTGCCCACCCAGGATGGGCAGAGTGGAGGCAGCATGGGAACGCTGTCTTCCCTGGATGGGCTTACCAACACCAGCGAAGGTGGCTACCCAGAGACCCTGTCCCAACTGACCAATGGTCTCGACAAACCCTACTCCACAGAACCTATGCTCAATGGTGGAGGCTACCCCTATGAGGCTGCCAACCGGGTGCTACCTCTCCACAGTAGCCACTCGGCCCCCATTCGACCCTCCTACTCTGCTCAGGAGGGTTTAGCTGGCTATCAGCGTGAGGGACCCCACACAGCCTGGTCACAGCAAGTGACCAGCGCCCACTATGGCTGTGACCCCAGTGGTCTATTCCGATCCCAGTCCTTTCCAGATGTGGAGCCCCAGCTGCCCCAAGCTCCGACCCGTGGGGGCAGCAGCCGAGAGGCTGTACAGAGGGGTCTGAATTCATGGCAGCAGCAGCAGCCCCACCCGCCTCCCCGCCAGCAGGAGAGATCCCCACTGCAGAGTCTTGCCCGCAGCAAGCCTAGCCCCCAGCTGTCAGCAGAGACCCCCATACCTGCTCTCCCAGAGTTCCCAAGGGCAGCGTCCCAGCAGGAGATCGAGCAGTCCATTGAAGCCCTCAATATGTTGATGCTGGACCTGGAGCCAGCCTCAGCGGCTGCCCCTCTTCATAAGTCTCAGAGTGTCCCTGGGGCCTGGCCAGGGGCTTCCCCACTCTCTTCTCAGCCCCTCTTGGGGTCTTCCCGCCAGTCCCACCCACTGACCCAATCCCGATCTGGCTATATCCCCAGCGGGCATTCCCTGGGAACCCCGGAGCTGGTTTCTTCTGGCAGGTCTTATTCACCTTATGATTATCAGCTGCATCCAGCTGGATCCAACCAGAGTTTCCGTCCAAAAAGTCCAGCCTCTTCCACCTTCCTTTCAAGCCCTCAAAGCTCTGTGGGGCCTCAGGAGCCCCCGGCCTCTCTTCCTGGTCTCATCGCTCAGCCTCAGCTCCCACCAAAGGAAACTACTTCAGATCCCTCTCGAACTCCAGAGGAAGAGCCGCTGAACCTGGAAGGGCTGGTAGCCCATCGGGTAGCAGGTAACAGCTCTGCAGACCTGGGGAACCTCTCCCTATTTCCCATCCCCTCCCCTGTTTGGTCTCTGTTGTCTACTGGGGGAGAGTAAGAGATGAGCACAGCAGAGGCTAGGGGCCTTGGACAACAATGTTTCAGCCTGGGGAGGTATTGGGAATGTGTACCCAGCCATCCCTCCTGTAGAGATCATTTATTACACACCAAGCCAGGCATTGGGACTCAGTATCTCTCCATATCCCGGGGACTTTGCAGTTTGGGTCAGGTAATAGGTTCACAGATGGTTTTAACAGAGAGCATATTACGCAGTAACAGCAGAGCCAAGGTCCCAGTACAAAGCTTACCACCTAAGTCAACCAGAGGTGGCTTTCTGTAGGCAGTGACTTGGGGGGTAGACATTTTAAGCAGAAAGGAGACTCTGCCACTGCTAAAATATTCACTGTCCCCAAAGTTCAGAGTCTTGGGACGGTTGTAGAGAGGTAGGGGGTGATGTTAGGTGTTATTTCCCTTTAAGCCCTTCCCAGGAGGCCTGTGAGGGTCTCTGAAACACTGGGGCTCTGCCTGATGTTCACCATGATGGGGTCTTCAGGAGTCTTGACCTTGGTAAGACTAAGGTCTTCCTTGCTCAGGTGTTCTGTAAGTCCTTATTAAGTCCTACTCTGTATGGGTGACTCCAGAGAGAGAGAGAGAGATCTGTAGAGGAACCCGCTGAGGGGAAAGGCCAGGAAAGAACCAGTCAGGGGAACATGGTCTGGGGCCGTGTCGGGAAGGACAACTGTGAGAAACCCACAGCTCCAGTTTGTGATGCTTCTGCTCACAGCCAGAGTGGATAGGAAATCCTGCACCTGACAAAATGGTTGCCTTGGTTGTGAAGGGCAAACTCGGGCAGGGTGGCCCAGAGACTGCGTTGGTGAGGTGAGTCTTGTGTGCAGCCTGTCTGCTGACAGGGTGGGGTGTCTTGAGGAAGAAGAGGAAGCCAGGCATCTGCCTCTGTCCTCAGCTCCTTTTCCTAAATTTAGGGGCAGCTGAGTCACCGTGCCAGCTGCAAGGCAGGAGGAGCCACCCTCCCTGGAAAGGAGGTTGGTTTGAGGACACAGTTCAGCAAACCAGTTGCTTTTGGGTTGGGCCCAAGGTTGGGCATGGGGGTGGAGACACCCTCCTCCCCAACTTCAGCATGAAGAACCCGCTCCTCTCTGACAGCTTTCAGTGGGCCATAGAGGAAGTATTTATACCATAAAAAGTGGCCGTTGGGGGCCTTGACTCCGTGGAGAGCTGTTTTTTCCAGACTGGTAGCTTTGGTTTACTGGGGTCTCACAGCCTGAGACCTGTAGCTCTGTGACTCTGGGGCAAAAGACTCAGTGTGGTGGTCCAGATGGGGCATATGACTTAGGCTACCTACCCTCTTGCTCACTCTGTCAGCTGGAACTGTCTCCGACCAGCTTTTACTTCAGAGAGAGGAAGGCCATCCCAGGTCCCCAATGTGTCATCCTCCCAGTGTTTATACAGCAGTGGCAGGCTCTGAAGGACCCCAGTGTAATGATGAGCAGGTCCAGGGGACTTCTGGATAGAAGGGGCAGGATGGATTTGCTACCTCTTCTGGAACCCTGCCCTATATCTTGCTAATGGCCTTGGAGGAGGGCCATCTTGGAGTGGGTCTCTATTCAGGCTCTCTCTCCTCCAGCTTCTGAAAGTTTCACTGCCCACTTCTGCATTCCAGAGTCACTCAGGTGTTGGCTGCCGTGAAATCACCAGGAGGAGGAAGAATATGGTTGGCACCATGTCTCTGTTCCCTTACCTTGTTACCAATTTCCATCAACTATGAGTGACTCGGCCAGGAAATAAGTGGGGCTGCACAAAGGAGGCAGTTTTATCTGGTCACCAAGGCTATACAATTCCCCCTTTGGTCCATGCCCTGTAGGAACAGATTTCTTGTGCTGGAAGGGTCTGCTTTCACAGTGTCCTGAGCATCCTTTTAGTGGCTCTTCATTGCTTATGGTAAACATCTGGAAGATGTTGGGTGCTTATCAGATGGCCCTGGTAGTGAAGTCCTGGGTTAGAGTACCAACTTCAGGCATGGATGAGACTAGATGATGCGATGGATACTAAGGGAGCAAAACCAATGGCTTATGGATGGACCAATCAATGCGAATGAGGTGTATTTGGGATGTGTGTACAGGCAGTAGTTCTCAGCCTGTTGGTTGTGGGATTGAATGAGCCTTTCACAGGGTTGCATATCAGATATCTTGCATATCAGAAGATATTTACATTACAATTTGTAACAGTAGCAAAATTATAGTTAGGAAGTAGCAATGAAAATAATCTTATGATTGGGGGGGGGTCACCACAACATGAGGATTAAAGGATTGCAGCATTTGAAAGGTTGAGAACCACTGGTCTATGGCTTTGTGAACAGAAAAGTTCAGACCCCAGAAAGAACCAATGTGTAGAACATTCTGGGAGCCAGAGTGAATAGACTTCCAGCACACTGCTGCTCTCTGCTTCTTTTACATTCTGCTGCAAGGAGCTGAATCGTGAGAATCCGTTGAGTTACCTAGGAAGCTCAGATCGGAAGAGCCTCCCTAAGGCCATGACCTTGACCTGGTTTCTCCTGTCCCATCTTCATTCTGCTCCTTGGCTGGTCTCCATGCCCCAGTACTGTGTCCTGATTCATTGCTTGTGGATCCAGCCACCCCTCCTGTCTTTCCATGTTAAGCTCTCAGAATGTAGTAGCAGTTTCTTTAACTAGAAACCTGTCGGGCAAACAAAATAAAGATAGTCATCCGCTGTCACCACTGTCATCTGACATTGGATTGGATGTTCCAGCCAGGGCAGTCAGATGGAAAAAAGGAAATAAGGATCTGAGGTGTGTGTGTGTGTGTGGGGGGGTGTTCTATCCAAGTGAGGTATCTCATGCTACTGACTCTGTGATTGGTTGGATCTATATCGGTTGCCTCCAGAGGTGGAGATTTCAGCGCATATTAGAAGACAGATGACTATCTTATCCTTAAGAATTAAGGTTTAGGAGAGAGCTAGAATTTTAGGATGGAATTGTCTGTCATAAGCTTAGTGGTGAGTGCTTGCCTAGCAAGCACAAGGCTCTGGGTTTGGCCCTCAACTCTTGGGGGAAAAATGAATTATGGAAACAAGTCTATGAGAGAGAAATAGAGAGATGATTCCTGTCTAGAGGTGTTGGGAGATGTTGGTGGCCAGTGGAGTATGGTATACAGTTCAGCCATGATTAGTGTAGTTTTGAAAGTGAGTGAGTTTTCTGGGTAGAGTGACTGGCTTCACAGTAGGGCGGAAGGCAGGCTGGCAGAATGGTGTGTGGCTACAGAACAGGAAGGGCAGCTGCCAGCCTGTCTCAAGATGGTCTTAAATTTCAAACGGAGATACTTGGATGTGTTGAGCACGATGTAAGACATCATGAGGTAGTTTAGTCTGGAGAACGATCAGTGGTCAGAGCAGTAGTTCTGGAGATGTGTCTGGTGTGACCCAGCAGGAAGGCAGCAAATCAGGAGTGACTTTGGTCTGGAAGATGTTGGGTGCTTATCAGATAGCCCTGGTAGTGAAGTCCTGGGTTAGAGTATCAACTTCAGGCATGGATGAGACTAGATGGTGCGATGGATACTAAGGGAGCAAAACCAATGGCTTACGGATGGACCAATGCGAATGGGGTGTATTTGGGATGTGTATTCAGGCAGTAGTTCTCAGCCTGTTGGTTGTGGGATTGAATGAGCCTTTCACAGGGTTGCATATCAGATATCTTGCATATCAGAAGATATTTACATTACAATTTGTAACAGTAGCAAAATTATAGTTAGGAAGTAGCAATGAAAATAATCTTATGGTGGGGGGGGGTCACCACAACATGAGGATTAAAGGATTGCAGCATTTGAAAGGTTGAGAACCACTGGTCTATGGCTTTGTGAACAGAAAAGTTCAGACCCCTTCACGCAGGGCGAGAGAGAAGAGGCTGATGTGACAAGAAGTGATCGCGGGATTCAATTTGAGATGAGGGAGGCTCTCCAGGTAGAGCTGCATGGTTTGAAAGGCTGTAGATTCCAGAATCTTCGCAAAGGCGGAGGTTAATGCTGTGAACTTAGAGGAGGTCTGTATGATGGGCATGGAGAGAGAGAGAACTCAGGAAAGGGGCCTCAAGGGAAGCGAAGGCGTAGCAGCATCTAAGTATGAGTGCTCAGGGTGGTGACAGGAGCCTAGTGCAGTGTGTCTTTCAAAGTCAAGATGGGAAAGGAGAGAGGGTGAGGGTGAGATCATGGGGTGGGGGTGGGGAGAGAAACCCATCCAGGCTGGCCAATTAGGTAGACTGGGGATTTTCAAAGGCATATTTTCAGTTGAGTGCTGGTGACAGAAGCCAGACTGTGAGTGATTGGGAGGGGGTGGAAGACGAGTGAAGACAGCTCGGCAGCTACTCTTTGGAGTGGTTTTATGATAAAGGGGGATGCAGGGGTTGTTGAAGTGTGGAGCAAGGCATCGGAAGCTGTGTGTAATGGTCGGCGTCCTGAGAATGTTTTTAGGTAGAGATGGAGGGGAGCTGAAGGTGGGTGTAGGCAGAGGAAGAGATAAGAGAGAAAGAAAGAGTTGCACAGGAGAGGGGCCTGGGAGCGCAGTGAGCACTCGGGCTCATCTAAAAGTCTGGATACTTTGTTATAAAACCAAGGAGGGTGGAGAAAAATGGGGTGGAAACCTGGCATCAATCGTTAGGGCTTGAGTTGAGAAACGGCTTTTATAGTTCATTCTGCATTTCAGGGCTGAGATCAAGGCCTATGCAGTTCATCCTTCAACGGGAGCTTTAATCTGGGCTGATTGGTAGTCTAGGATCTTGAAAAATATTGACAACAAATAAAACCTTTACCCTCATAGCGGAGTGGACCACTAAAGAATTATAACATTTTGGGTGGAAGGTTTAATGCCTTAGAGATGAAGCAGAGGGGTGCCAGAGGGAAGAGGAAGATGGGCAGGAGCTTGGGATGGCCAGGGAAGACTTCCCTGGACAGCGAAGGGCTGTGTTATCCAGAGCAGCCTATGTAAAGCCCCCACAGCATAAGTGTGTTTCCAGTGGCTACATAGCAGAGTGGCCCTCATGAGCTCTTAGAAGTAATGGAAATGAAGTGAGCTTAAATTTGCTCTAAGAACTTGGAGTTTTCATGTGTGTGTGTGTTCTGAGAAGCCTTAGAAAGGATTTGATCCAAACCGTGACATCACCTTGCTTCTTCTAAAAGGATCTGTGTGGCCAAGATGGGAGGAGGGAGGCCTTTTCAGAGATGGCTGCTATTGATCAGCGCGGAAGCACGAAGATGGGAGGAAAATGGTAGCCTGTTTGAGAGGTTCAGCTGGGAAGATTTACAAACCAGCTAGATGTGGAACGTAAAAGGGAAAGAAAAGAACAAAGGCAGGTCTTCATCCTGAACAGCTAAATAATAGAGGTGCTCCTGGGTGACGCGAGAACACGGGAGGAGCTGGCTTAGAGGGAATTCAATGTGAGGTGCCCAATGAGGCATCTGAGAAGGTCAGATTCTAATAGCCAGTGACTCAGGGAAGAGCTTAGAGCTTAGCAAGGCTGGGAGCAAGCAACCAGGTGTGGGCCAGACAGAACGTACATGGGAAGTAGCAGCCACTGGCACAGGCCATGAGATATAACGGCAGCTTGTTAGTTAGGACAGTGTGATGCAGAGGGCTTTCTACAGCATCCTGCAGGCTTATCCCATGGCCTCCACTAGTGGTACCCAGTGGCTTTGGGAGGGAGCTAAAAGAATGAGGGCTCCGGGGGAGAACATGGCTCAAGCTATTGTGATCCAGGTACAAAGAGCTGAGGGATGCAAGGGGCGTGACCTTGGGTCCCAGATTTGTAGGTTGTCCTGGGTGGGTGGCCTCGAGGGAAGGTGGGGCTTTTGGATGGCTAGCATGACTGACAGGAGTAATGGGACTCCAGGCCCCAGACTGTCTGCCACCTCCTCTCTCTACTGGGTTAGAAGGGAAAGCCACCTGCCCTTCAGAGGAGCAGAGGTCCTGAGACACCTTGTCTTCTTGTCTCCCTCCTTTCCCACCTCCCTCCAATGTGTGGCCCAATTCTAGAGTCAGAACAATGACTAACCCTGATTTTTTTTCTTTGTTTTTTTTTGTTGTTGTTCTGTTTCGTGTTGTTTAATGCCTTGTCCCCTTGCATTCTCAATGTGTTCTGTGTCCACCTGTCCCCTGTGCCATTGGTGGGTGCTCTTTCTGCCTGGTGCCTCCCCTCCCTGCCGGCTCCCCTGGGGGTATGGGTGGACAGTGTACAATGCCAGATTGCAGGGCCTGAGGCAGAGCAGCATCTCACGACCGTCTCTCCACCGGTGCCGATCTGCCTCCCTCTCTGGTGGGTTCCTCCGCATCTCCTCCTCCTGCTCCTCCTCTTCCTTCTCCTCCTCCTCCTCCTCTTCCTTCTCTTCCTTTTCCTCTTCCTCCTCCTCCTCTTTCTTTCCCCCCCCCTCCTCCTCCTCCTTCTCTGAAGCTCTGGGCCCTTGCTTTAGCTCCCAGCTTCTCTCCCATCCTTTTCCCATCAGATTCCTTCCAAACCTCGCCTCCTCCTTTCCTGCCTCCACTCCTCTCCTAGGTCCTCCCTCCCTTCTGCTTGGCAGAAGGCCTGATGCTTTTAGCTTAGCCTTGCCTGCTGAGCACAGGCTTGGAAGCAATTAGGGGACCTTTCAGATCCCCTAGTTAAAATGTTGGTCTTTCCAGTGAGGTGCCCACTGAGGGTCTCAGCTGCTTATCTTCAGCCACCCTAGATGGGATTGTTTGGGCCAAGACTCAGAAGGAGCCACTGCTACCCAATGCACCTCTGATGCTAGGATCATGGCCTGCACCCTGCCTGTGTCCATCTGTGACTTTGAATGAGTCTCTCAACTATTTAGAGACCACCCCCAGTCTGGAAAGCCCTGCCTTGTATATGCGGCATAGTGCTTCAACACGCTGTAGATGTGCTGGTCCTACATCAAGTTCCTGCTAGTTGATTCCAGGACTATGACCACTAGTGTCCCCAGCCTTGGAACATACAGGCTGCCTTTTCTGCTCATTTCTACCTCTGAAGGCCAGTGTCAGGGAGGAGACCATGTACCTAAGTTTCCCCAATGCCACAGCCTTAAGCAGTTCTAGGCAAAAGGGGCTCTCCACTCCTGATAGCAATGTAATGTCTGTCGCCCCATGGATCCTTCAGTACCAGTTGACAGATATTAGGAAGATGCTCTTTCATCTTGTCCCTCCCTCTCCTTTCTTCTCCCTCTGCCTTTTTCTTGGTCCAGCAGTGAGGAATGTAGTGTAGGCTGGGCCCGGGGTGTTTTCAGGTTCTGGGGCAGTGGACCTGTCCCAAGGGGAGCTGGCATGGCTTGCCTTAGAGCTGCTAGTGTGCTCTTGTGTGGCTTTCTAGTGCCCTGGCCCAGCAGGTGGCTTCCATCCTGGATCCTTACTTCTGGAGCCCTGGGCATGGAGCCGGATACCCAGTCCTACATCCGGAGCTGTGGAATCCAGTCTTTTGGAAATTGGAAGGCTGGAAAGAAGAGTTGGGTCTGTGGGGGTGGGGGTGGCCTTTGTTGATGACCCATGGTGATGCTGGGTGTATATCCGTGTGACTCTCTGAAAGAGTGGCAGTGCTTTGTCAAAGTGTTGGAGAGGGTGCGTGTATTTGTATGTGTATAGCTCCATATCTATCTCTAAATAGAGATACACAACCATGTGCATATTATCTAGTCTAAGACACTTTGGGCAGAGAACTGTTCCTCTAGTCATAGGGCTGTCTTGGGGACAGTGAGGGCAGGGGCTGACCGTATACTGCTCCTAGGTGTGTGGCAACTCTCAGGATATGATGACCACCTGTCTTAATAAGGCAGTGGGGAAGATCCAGTGCCAGCCCCACATAAAATAGCTCTTAGAGGACAACACAGATCTGACTGTGGAGCATTCTGAGCTGAAAGGCCACCTCCTTACCATTGGAGCGTCCCACTTCTCAGTTCTCAGCAGCCTGGTGGGGAGAACCTTCCAGAATCCTTTGTTGGCTTTGCTTTTCCTCCTTAGCTTCCCCTGTTCCTAAGATCTGCTGTAGGGAAAGTTAGGGACCAACCGGATCACTTGTTCTGTGGCCCTTCTTGTGGGGCTAAGATATACACTCTGTCTCTGTGTCTGTCTGTCTCTCTGCATTTGTCACTCTGTCTCTCTGTCTCTCTGTCTCTGTCTCTCTCTCTCTCTGTCTCTCTCTCTCTGTCTCTCTTTCTCTCTCTCTGTGTGTGTGTGTCTGTGTGTGCTTCTGTTTGTATTCATGTGGTAAACAAAGACTTCGAGAGAAAGAAAGCCAGGAGACAGAGAAAGTTCTCCGTGAAGACCTGCATATGGAGCAAGCCTCCTTTTGATATTCAGTCAGTTTTGGGGATGTGAGAAGGCTGTTTTCTCTGTGTCTCTCTGTCTCCATGCCTTTCTCTCTGTCTTTCTGCTTCTTCCCTGCCTCTCTCTGGGTCTCTATTTTTGTCTCTCTGGGTCTCTCTGTCTCTCTCTTCTCTCTCTTTCTCTGACCCTGGTTGTCAGCTGGTATCCAGAGTCACCAATTGGCTGAGAAACAATGAGGCTCTCTTCTCTCCCCTTTACTGTGTCAGGCTCCCTCTCATAGAAAGAGACTAAAGAGAGGGACCATAGCTCTCCAAGCACTCTGGGTTAACGATGGGCTTGCCAAAGGGGACAACAGTGAGCCACTGTGTTCCAAGACTGTGCATGCCCTGACTGACTGCTGGTGACATGGACCACTCTCTGAGAATGATCAGCCTTGTGGGAGTGGAATGTGGGGATCTTTCCTTTTTTCAAGGGGAAACTTTGTCTTGCACTCCCCTCACACTTTGGAGCTCACTTGGTCCACCCCACTGCCTCAGGTCAGAGCATGCTTCCATGTGCCATCTTGGCAGGAGCTGAAAAAAATTCAACTATACTTGCTACCTGACTACCCCTACTGGTGACCCACCACACCACAGGCTAGGTCCTTATTCTAGAATTGCCTTCTATGAACCTGGGCTTGGAGGCAGTGCCAGAAAAGGATAAGTGAGAGTGTTCTGTCCCCTCACTCCAGGGGAGGGGTGACTCTAGCGGAAACAGACCTTTTCAAAAGCTAGCACAGCACCCCCAAACAAGGAAGTGACTGCTCTTGAAAAAGCAGAGAGGTTGCCAGAGACTGTGGTGGTGGCAGTTGGGTGAGCGGTACCCCTGGAACCAAAGGCAATTCTTACATGTTTCCTTCCGCCTTGGGTCTGAACTCAGCCCCGTACCTCCAGAGCTTTTGTCCAGCTGCTCCTTTGTCACAACATTATTAGAGAAGCAATGGCTGTGTCTGATTCTCTCTAATGTTTCTGCCAGGAATAAACCGAGAAGGAGGGCCAGGGGTGGCCCATGCTTCCCAGAGGCCTGAGCTGGGCAGGGTCTGGTAGAGGGAAGAAGAATGGGATTGAAGCCAGAGGCTGCTAGAGTTCTGGGAGCTTAGTGTTGCTGGCAGAGTCTGGTGTGGCTCCAGCTGTCCAGAGCCACCCCCTCTCTTTACTCTCTGTTGATGTCCCCAGCAGCCCCTTCTCAGGACTGATACACCCTCTATTTTTCTTTTTTGAAAATCAGGGCATTCTGAGGGTAGGGGCTTATTTGCTTTGAGCAGAGAAAGTTTGGGACAGACAGGATGAAGTCTGTCTTGGTTTCCACTGTGCAAGTAGGAGAGCTGCCTCTGAGTAACAGCACAAATTGGAGGCTCTGGTGTGCCTTCTGCCTTCTGCATCTGACGAGTACTACTGGCAGCTGGTCTTGCTATTCTCTGACAGGCTCCTACAGCCCCCAGAGCCTCCATCCCAGAGCACACGCATGGGCATCACAAGTAACTGTATGTGAGTGAAGTGGTTCTGCCCAAGCACTTTGTTGTTCACATCAAGCAGGAAGGCTTCCTGGGCAGTGCAGGCCACACCAATCCTGTGGCTGTGGCAAATGAGAGGTTGGGGACCACCTGGGCTGTGCAGATCCTTTTATGGAGGATGAGAGGGGATTCAGGCTCCCTAAGGGTGAGTCCCACTGGATTGTCCTGGCTATGTCCCTAAAGGCCAACATTGCATGTGTATGTTTACTCATGTACGTGTACAAGCACACACTTCTATGTTCATGTCCCGAGCTCATGTGACCTCAGCCCCTTCGTTAGTCCTGGTGTCAATGATGGCAGAGATGAGACTTTAAGATAATCAAGCCTAAGATCCCACCCTCAGGGTTGGGCCTTGGCTTCTGAGACCTGGGAAGTCAGTATTCTAGGATTCTGGAAGCCAACACAGTGAAATAATGGATTCCATGCCTTGGGCCAGCTGTGGGGAGAGAAGATGGAGAGGAGGCAGGGTGAGGCTAACACGGGCAGCCTTTGTGGTGAACTGAACAGGAAGTGGAGACAGGAAGATGGAACCCTTTGCCCTTCTTTGCTTGCCCTCTGCCAGGATAGGATGTGGTGGTGGGGTCTTGGCCTCCACTGTGGCCACAGCCACTGTGGGTTGATGAGAGAAAGAGAAGGCGGCTGGCGGGGGGGCAACTGTAGGAGGAGTCAGTTAGAGGTTTCAGGGGTGTGCTGGGTGAAAGCCAGGGAACCCCTGAGGTCAGAACCACCACAGAAGCCTGTTGTGGTTGGAGACTTCAGAGCGTGACTTGGTCATTCCTTTGTTTTCCACTGGGAGCACCATGTGCAAGATGATGCAGTTTAGCCCTTTCCAAAAGCCCTTCCCAAAGGCTCCATGTTGCTTGTTGGTTGATGCAGTTGCCTTGGAGACCTTCCCTTCCCTCCTCTGGAAGTTCTGGCCTTCTGCCTCTGGGGGCTGGAAGGAGCTAACATCTGTTTCTTGTATCAGTCCTTTGTGCTCTCCGTCCAAATCCTATGCAGAGTAGAGGCTCCTCTTAAAGGCAGAGGCCAAAGTAAGCAAGGACACCCCCCCCCACACACACACATACGAGGAAATTTAGGGTTTGAGCTGAGTTGGGAATAGGAAGGCATGGTGTGGAGACTGAGGGGATATGGCCACCCCAGCTCAGCCCCCCAGCGGAGGTGCTGCCTTGGTGTTTGAGGGGTGTTAGGTGGGATTACATCATTCTTTATTCTACTCATTGCTTTCCATACCCTGCCCTTCCTCCCAGGGGTTCAGGCTCGGGAGAGGCAGCCTGCAGAGCCCCCAGCCCCACTCCGGAGGCGGACAGCCAGTGATGGACAGTATGAGAACCAGTCTCCGGAGGCCACATCCCCCCGTAGTCCTGGGGTCCGCTCCCCCGTCCAGTGCGTCTCCCCTGAGCTGGCTCTTACCATTGCCCTCAATCCTGGAGGGCGCCCCAAAGAGGTGAGTCCTTGAGTAGATGAATCCTCGAGCCACAGCAGGGAGCAGAGTCCATGGAGCATCTCCAGGAGCTTGAGAGTCAACCGCTATTACCTCTTCAGTGATTTCTCCCTCCTTGCATCCTCACCCAACGTCTCCTCTCTTCAATAGCATTTGTACCCCAACTTTTTGCTTTAGCACTGAGACTAAAGGTTCCTTCTTAACCCCCCAAAAAAGTTCTTTAGGGAGGTGACAAGCCTTGTGGAGGTGGCATATGGTACTCCCAAGACTTACGGTCCAAAGTGGGTCAGGTAGACTGGCAAACATCTTTTTTGAGCCTTTGAGAAATAAGGATCATCTTAGGACATTTAATGCGAAGTCCTGGCAGGTCTCACCCTTAGGTTGGGAGTCGACGGTAGAGAACTCAGAGCGATAGAGTAGAGATTGTGCCCAAATCATTCCATTGCTGAGTAACTTCAGTAGTCAGAGGCAGTGGGTCTGGAACCTCCATGGCAGAAGCACTGCCAGGGAGTTTGTTAAAAGCTTTCATTTCCCAATGCCTCTGCAGAGACTCCAGCATAGCAGATCTATTGCGGGACCCAGGAATATGCATTCTGAAATAGTCTGATGTAGGTGGACTCACAATGTCATGCCTAGGGCATTGTTCTGCAGAGGCAAGGCCCTTTTCTGTGACCCTGTTCTGAAGCAGTTCTGCCTGAGCTTTAGTGTGGACTTGCAAACAGCCACTCCCCTACTTAGCCACCAAGAAGGATTTGTTGCGGCAGTGAGTGGTCAGCGTTTGGGCTTACCTGGGTGAGGGAGAGAGTCAAGCTGGAAAGAAGGAATCTGTGGGCAGCCAAACTTGCTGCCCTCATGTGTCCAGGATCACCTGAAGAGGAACCTCTCCTCAGGGCTTCCTTCTCTCAACCCCCTCTGTTCTCCCGGCAGCCTCATTTGCATAGCTACAAGGAGGCCTTTGAGGAGATGGAGGGGACCTCCCCAAGCAGCCCGCCACTCAGTGTGGGTAAGAGCCCCTGCTAAGCCTATTTTCCCCATGTCCTCTTTAACATTTCTTCACTAGTCTGTGTGATTGTCCCATGAGTGTGTGTGTATGTGTGTGTGGGTGGGAGGGTAGCGGAGGGGGAAGGAACTGGTTGCTTTTTACTCCACAGCGCATCCCAATCTCTATTGCTCCGTGTTCGCTACTGTCTACTCCCAACCTGCTAGGACTTCGCATCCAGAATGTTTGGCTGCAGGTCCTGGCTCTATACTATGGAGCTTTCTGTGTAGACTTACTCAGTTTTCCCATGCAATGCTAGTATGAAATCCTCTCCCATCAGGACCCTTGCGGCTTGCTTGTTCTCTCTCTTGTTTCTGATGCCCTGCCTGTCCGAATGCAGGCATCTTCATCTCAGGCACTTGTTCTCTCTCTCTCATACACATACGCTCTCCCATGCCATCCTTGACCTCCCAGAAGGGCATTTAGTTTGTGTTCTCAGTGTATTTGCTGGAGAGGCTGGTTGGTCCCTGAAGAGTAGACAGAGAGGATTGCTAAATGTGCCCTGGGTTTCTTTCTGTAGGGGAAGTGCCTTGAGAGGAACCAGGGAGATTGCTGTAGGGGAAGTGATGGGGTCATACCAGGTGTTGAGGGATACAAGGTCCTACATAAAGTAGAGATGGAGGATGCTCAGTTCTTAGGTAGTCTGGGCATGGCCTGAGTGTCCAGTAGTCCCTGAGAGAAGTTAAGACCAGCAGGAAGTATTGACTGAGTCTGACTGTGCATCCCCTGGGGTATGGCTGTCCTTCCCAGGGACAGAACCAGAACGTAGACTGAGTGTATGGGCTTCTATCCTAGACATACAGGAAGCTGAAGCTGGGACTGCAATAGTCCTGGGAGGCATGGGTCCTGATGCCCAGTGGACACAGCACACACACACACACACACACACACACACACACACACACACACACACTCTGGTGATTTAAAATTCTCTATGTGTCAGGATGCTAGTGAAATCAGTTGTAGTAACTTTTTACTTAATCTGAGAAACTGTTGTTTCAATAGAGAAATCAGTATTTAAATATCAACATTTTATTGAGATGGTCTATAATATCAAAAATGTTATGAGATGACTTAGTGGGTAAGGTGCTTGCTATGTAGGCATGAAAATATGAGTTATGACCCTTAGCCCCCCACACAAAGAAAGCCAGGACCACTGTAGTTGCCGCTCTGAAGTGCTGAGACAGGCAGATCCCCAGGTGCTGGCTGGCCTGTCTCACTGAATCCACAGACCCAATCTCAAAATAAGGTGGAAAGCAATGAAGGAAAACATAGATCTCAGCCTCTGACTTCCATGTGTGCATGCCTCGGGCACATGCACACACATGAATGTACTACATATGCACACACGGAGAATTTATTTTCAAGGATAGCAGTGGCATCAGTGTTAGTATTATTTTTATATAACTCTAATCTAAAATATTGAGTTAGCAATATCGACATTTTAAAAATGAGCCATGTATGATGGTACACACTGGTAGTTTTATCACTCAAGAGGCTGAAACGGGAATTTCGAGTTTGAGACCAAGAACCTATCTCAAAAAGAAAAAAAAAAAACCAAAACACAAAAAAACAAAAAATGAAAACAAAACACTAAACACAGACAAATGTTATTTTGTATTATTATTTTATTATTTTTGCATGCATTTTGAATTCCTGTGTGTATTTTTTTTTACCTAGCACAGCTCAGTTCAGATTAGCTAACCCCAAATGCTCAGGAGGCAGGTGAACCTAGAACTGTTTGTTGTACAAACCTAGGGTACCCTGCTTTAGAGCTGGCTTTGTAGCTTCTTTTACTCACCCATGCATGTGACAGCCCTGAAGGCTGGATAACCCCTGCTGGGAATGGAAGCCATGTTAATTGTACCAGAATTGTCTCCTGTGGCTAGTCAGGAGTGCCCAGGGGACAGATAGAAGTCAGAAGTTTCATAAGTGGCTGGGGAGAGAGGTTGGAAGGCGGAGAAATGCAAGGAATGTTTCTCTCAGGAAGGAGAGGGCTGCTTGCCTTCAGAGTCACCCACTCCCTGCATCAGTAGTAAGGCCACATTGCTCAGATCTGGGAGGCTAAAGATAGGGGTGGAGAGGAGAAAACCAAGTAAAGCTGTCTACTATTTCTGACCCCACCCCCCACCCGGCTTCCCTTTCTCCTTCATCCCCTGCCCTCAGTTGCACCTGCTGGGCAGCAGATGTGAGCCAGGTCGGGGACTTCTTCCACAAACCCTTCTCTCAGCAGCTCATTCTTTCATGCTGATGCCACTCGAACAGGCTCCTCACCCCTTCCCGAGACAGGGTTTCTCTGTATAGCCTTGGCTGTCCTGGAACTCACTCTGTAGACCAGGCTGGCCTCAAACTCAGAAATACGCCTGCCTCTGCCTCCCAAGTGCTGGGTCGATAGGCGTGCTCCATTTGGGTGACAGACATTACTAAGTGACAGAGAAGTGCTATGAGCCAACCGTGGTGTGAGCAGTACAGCACAGGGAGGTGATGTGGAAAGAGCAAGGGAAGACCTTGTCTGACTCAGCCATGGACGTGTAAGCTCCACGCATCAGTCCATTGGAGTGCCTAGGGATAGAGAAAAGATGTATAGAAGCAAGCCTCATCTGTCCATGCGATGTCCCGTTAGGGCACATGCGTGTGCATGTGTGAGTGTGTGTGTGTGTGTGTGTACACTCACCCAAACACACAGATAAGCTATGCCTGCTGATCACACCGAAGGATGGTACTTTGTTGTTGCTGTTAGTTTCTTAAATTAATGACCGTGGAGCCAAGTTTGGGTCCTGGGCATATTCAGGCAACTTACTACTCCTGTCCTAGGCACTGTGCTTTTTCCTGGCTGTCAAAATCCCTGACATGAGCCCCAGGCCTTACTTCTTTACTTCTCAGAGATGTGCTAGGAAACATGGCAGCTGCCACTGAGCTAGCTCGTGACTGGGCACTACCCCTGTTGCTTGGCTCAACATCGTTGGCTGATGGGGAAAAAAGCTAGGCAGCCCTTTCTGACCTCGTGTGATATGTGACACTTGTAACCCAGATAGGCCACTTGGGAGGAGCCTCGTTTCACCCCGGAAGCTGCGCTCTTGACAGAGGCGTGCTGGGTTCTCCTCCCAGAGGACCAAGCCTCACTCTAACAAGGCCTCTCTTGCAATTTTGAATGGGACCACATGGCCTAGGGCTGCTGAGGCTCGGGGGAGGGGAGGTTCCTGCCTGTGATGCTCAGCTCCACTTTCCGAGTTGTGCCCTGTAGAGATCACTGTTCCCTTGTCTTCCATCGGTGTGTGTGGTTTACACAGACTGTACGTATGCGTGTGCATGTGTGGGTGGGTGTTCGTGTGCTGGTGTGTGTAGAGAATGCTGGAGAAAGAGAAAGTGGGAAGATACTAGTCTTAGAGAAAGTCAAAGACACCAGAAGACGCCTACTATGTTTAATAAGTCTTCATGAGGTAAAGGGAATATAGCTGTAGAGAGGAGATAAAGGTCTCTCCGTGGTGGTGAAGGGTCAGGACAGGGTGTCACTCCTGAACTCTCTCCCTTTCAAGGTGAAATGCGGAGTCAGGGAAGGTCATGGGAGGCAGTTCAGCAGGGGGAGGAAGGGGGCTTTGGGGCTGATTCTTGGTCCCCAGGCCTCACCAGTACATACCCTTACCATGATGCGAACTCACCTCCTGCATCTTCCCCTCTTCTTTCCACACAGCACGCTCTCCTCCAGGTCTGGCCAAGACACCCCTGTCTGCTCTGGGCCTGAAACCCCACAACCCAGCGGACATCTTGCTGCACCCTACAGGTGGTAAGTGGCTGCAAGGGAGAGAGGGAAATAGCCTGGAGAACCCGGTAGCCTGGGCAGGCGTTCTCAGTAGTTTCCTCATAGAGCAGAGATTTGAGGACCTTCCTGGGAAGGAGGAGGCCATGAATGATGCCTGGGCCCCCTCCCTGCTCTGTGGGCATTGGGGTGTTCTTCCCACCTACCGCTATCTTCTGGGCTTTAGGATTTTGAGACCTGCTTCCAGCTTTGTTGGAGTTGGTCAGCCCTGCTTGAAGCCTGACCCCGTGTCCCGTGTCCCAGCACTTATGTGTGTGTGCGCGCACACACAGGTGTGTAGAGAGACATGCCTGTTGTCTGCTGACAGCCTCTCACTCTTGCTACAGCCCAACGGCTCCTACGCTGAGCAGTCTCATGACATCAGAGGCTGGAGCATAGGCATTTTTTTTTTCTTGTTTACCCACAGAGCTTTGCCTGAGAAATGAGTCACTCCCAGTACCTGTGCTGTCTGCCTTCCCCCACCCCCAACTGTTTTACTGTCAGCCCCAGTTTCCTCTTCCTCTAAAGGTGCCTACTGCTCCCAAGAGGACTCCGTTCACCCCGTGTTCACGTGTCCAGGGTCAGCAGCCTTTGACCCTGAGAATAGGAGCTGGGCTCTAGGAGCTCCCCAAACCACCCCAAGATCACCTGTATTAGTTATGAGGTGGATGAGCGTGGTGGGAGGGAGATGGCTACTGTCTACAGTGGATGGTGATCAGACCCATCCCTCTATTTCCTGTTCATCCCCTAGTATCTTTCTGTGGGGAGGGAGACAGGGGTCCTGGGACTTCTGATGGCAATTTGGAGTCCGCTGGATTAGAGAGCGACTCTGGTTTTAAAGCTAAGCTGGGGCTCTTGGGGTCAACTTTTGTTTTCTCTTTAGTTGCCAGAAGACTGATCCAGCCAGGTAAGCGGGTAGTCATGGGCATTTGTGAGCAATGCAGGCACCGGCTTAGGCACAGCCTCCACATGCTCCACAGATGATCATGGGCAGACATACCCAGCCACTACAGAGACGAAGGGCCAGAGGCCTTCTCTCACTAGCCAGCACGCTATTGCCTGATGCTCGATTCACACAAGGCCTGGCTGCAGAGGCTGGGAGGGACCAGGCTCGTGAGTGAGGTTCTATACAGAGTAGATCTCAGCTTCCAGCCTCCCTCTCTTCAGCAAATTCTTTCCCTAGAAGTAATCCTGATAACTTCTCTCTTTCTCTTTCTCGTCCTGGCTCTTCCTCTCGTCTTTATCATCTGCCCTTCCTTCCTGCCCCTCCTCCTCCTGTCTCTGTCCTCCTCCCTCAGAGGAAGATGAGGGAGAGGAGGTGACTAAGCCTCCAGAAGGTAAGTGCATCTAACTGTGTGTGGCTCCTACTCTCTAGGTCTGTGGATGGCTTTTCGCATGGAGTTTGACAAGGCTGGCTTGGGGTACATCTCTTTTCTCACCTGCTCTCAAGTGGCTAGGCATATAGCCTTCCTGTTCCCACTCTCTGACAATGAGATGCCACTCCGGGCATTGCCTGAATGCTGCCTGGGAAATTTGTTGCCACTGGGCACCAGTTCAGGCACAGTTAGTACCCAGGCGCCAGCATGGTGCCACCTTGTTGACAAAAATACGCCTTGTGCCACTTCCCTTCCCAGGGGCACACGCACCACCTGGCTGGTGTGCAGTGTACACGGAGGGACTGGGAAGGGTAGAGGGAGCAGGACCTCTCGCTTGGCCACTCAGGCGTTTAAGCCTGTGCGGGTCCTTCTAGAGGTGATCCTGTGTACTGAAGGTGTATAGCTGGCTTTCTCTTCCTGCGTATCAGTGACATTCGCCTGGCAACAGTGCCTTCAGTAGAACCAGTGTCGGTTTGCTGTCTGAGCTGCCTACTTTTGTATCTCTGTGACAGTGAGCTGGCAGAGAACACTTGGAGCAATGGCTTATTTGGGTTGGTGGTTGAGGAGAGATTTCAGTCTCTTGTGACGGGAATGGAGTGATGGGTCAGCTTCTTGATGGGGAGTGTATGATAAAGGCCGTTCACATCACTGAAGGCTGGGAAGCAGAGAAAGAAGTAGCAGTCAGGGGTGGGCATCCCCCTCAAAGGCCATCTTCTGAACCCCCCTTATGGTTCCACAGCCCCCCAAAGTGGAGCCATCAGCTAGGGACTGAGGTTTTTTTTTTTTTTTTTTTTTTTTTTTTTTAGGATTTATTTATTATTATAAATGAGTACACTGCAGCTGTCTTCAGACAGCACCAGAAGAGGGCATCAGGTTTCATTATGGATGGTCGTGAACCACCATGTGGTTGCTGGGAATTGAACTCATGACCTTTGGAAGAGCAGCTGGTGCTCTTACCCGCTGAACCATCTCACCAGCCCGGGTCTGAGTGTTCTAAACTTCAGCCTGTGAGGGACTCTCAGGTTCAGACCATAATGAGAGAATATCCCTAGTTTAAAGTTACAGTCCTAGAGCTCTGACATTTCCTGTCGGCCTAGTGGCAGGAAATACATGTTTCTGAAACCTGGGCACCTGTAATTACTGCAAGCTGGTTAAGGGCTCACTACCACAAAAAAGTGCCTCAGGACACCCATGTACAATCCTGAGAAACAATTGCTTCCCCCCCCCCCAACTTTATTTATAAAAATTTATTTTATTTGTGTGTGTATGTATTTGTGTATGTGCAGCACACACAAACACACACACACACATACACATGGGTACATGCATGCCATGATACATGTGTGGAGATCAGGGGAATCAATTTTCCCTTTCTATCATGTCTGCGTGTGGGATTGAACTTGGGAACTCAGGTTGTCAGGCTTGGTGGCAAACCTCTACCCACACACCCTTTCCCTACTGATCCATCTCACTGGCCCCCTGAGAAATACTTTTAAGGAGTTTACAGTTGATCTCAGTGGTGGGGCCAGCCTAGCCCTGGTTTGAAGGAAGCCTGGCGTGGGTATGGATAGTCCTACTGATGTTTTATTCCAGGTGTGATAGTTGTGGCTTCCCGAGAAGCTTCCTTGATTTCTCTATATTTTTAATTAATTATCTTAAGTTTTAGATTTATTTATTTTATGTGTATGAATATCTTGCCACAGTGCAGGCGCTTGTGTGCCTGGTGGCTGTGGAGGTCAGAGGAGGGTGTGGAATTCTCTGGAATTCTGGAGTTACAGATGCTTGTGAGCCACTGTGTGTGATGGGAACTGAATCTAGGTCCTCTACAAGAGCAACACATACTCTAAACTGCCCCACTTGCTGGTTTCTAACCAGCCTGTATAGAAGCTGCAGACCCAGCTGCAGATCTGGGAAGCAGGGGCTCAGGGCTACTTGCATGCAGGAGATGAGCTTTCTCTAGACTGTTTCCCACAGCCTTGGTCCCTGATGGCACAGAGAGGCTCAGAGTGCTTGGCACAGAGAGGCTCAGGCCCTGAGTGTGGGTGGCTGACTCAATACAGGGGTAGGCTGTCAGACTCCAGGGAGAAAGTCACGGCGTGGGCGCACAGGCCATGGCAGCTCTGTTCTGCTTCCGGGTGACTATTCCAAAAGAGTGAATATGGACAGAGCCGGAGTGAGGCCTTCTAAGTGTGCTTCACAAATGACTCTCAGCTTGTGAGTTCCCTACCCTCCAGCTGCCCTTGTATCAGAGCAGAGGAATTCTGAAGGGAAGGCGTCTTGAGATCCACCCAGCCACGCCTGTACTTTCAGGGACGTGGAATTAAGGTCTGGGTTACGGTGGGGGTGAGGGACGCACCCAAGGTCACAGCCGAGAGGCAGCAGGGCCAGACTGCACTGCTGGGCCTCCTGTTTCCTAGTCAAAGGCCTTGTCTAAGAGCACCCGTTTCCAGGTTCAGTGGCCTGGGATTCAAGCTTGGGAGTGGGTGGTAAGGACAAGGATTAAAGCCAAACTACCAGTTCCACATTTCATAACTCAGGCGCCGCCTCCTGGGTCAGCCCAGGCCACAGTCTTTGTTGACCCTTGGACGCTGTGCTTGAAGTCCCTGCAGACACTTTGATGGGAAATTCAGAAAGAGAGGCTTGTGAGGAAAAAGGGTCAGTGGCAGAATTCTTCAGCTGGGGAAGGAAGAACTTGAGGGATGTTTGCTCTGTTCAAGCCACTGGACTAGATGGCATTCCATTTGTGCATTCTTTTCTTCATTGAGGCCTCGAGTCAATTACTGTTCTGTGTGCCTGCTATGGAGCAGGCAGCAGGCCAGGCTCTGGGGAGATAAGCTGTGTTTCTTAATCTCATGAACATTTTCACCAAGTGAATAAGAATCATGTATGGAACATTTTGAAAGGAGGGAACACAGCTTTCTGAGGCCTTAGACTAAAGAAATAACAAGGTTGTGTGGACATGCGTGTGAGATGACATTAGCCTGGTAGAGAAGAGGGAAATGGCATACATGGGCTCTGGGCTCATATGCCATAACCCGTGTATATGTGTGTGTGTGTGTGTGTGTGTGTGTGTGTCTGAATGCGTGTGCATGCGCGTGTGCATGTGTGTGTGTGTGTGTGTGTGTGTGTGTGTGTGTGTGTAAGGACACACACTCACTCGTGTGTGTAAAAGCCCGAGGTTAATGTGGGATGTCTTTCTCTGCCACACCTCACTTTGTTTTCTGTGACGGCTCTCTTGCTGAACCTGGATCTCATCATTTTGGCTAAGCTGGCTGGCCACTGAACTCCAGGAACCCCCATTCCCATCTCCCTTCTTTCCTGGGATTGCAGACACTTGCCACTGCTCCCAGCCTCTGTGTGTGTGATGGGGTTCAAACTCAGGTTCTCATCCTTGAGCAGCAAGCTCTTCACCCACGAAGCCACCTCCCTAGGCCCCCCACTTGTTTGTTTCCCCCTAGAAACTTAAAAAAGCCAATAAAACTGGCGCCCAGAACCTGTGCATGGTGCTTGTGCATGGGGTCTAGAGGAAGGTTAAACAGGCCTTGCAGGGTCAATGTCCCATTATTTTTTACTCTTCACAACAGAGCTGAGAGTTAGGCAGTATAGACTCCATTTTATTAACAAGACAGATTTGATGGCTTGTCAGGGCCCATAGGGATCAGGGACAGAGTTGAGGATCTTTATCATTTCGACATGTGGGGGCTGCCCCCTTCCAGTGGGTACACATAGTCCAAGGGGCACCTGAACGTCTGAACAGGGTTCTGAGTGCGAAGGAGGGAAAGACAGCTCACCACGGTGGATCTAGGAAGGCTTTCTGCGCTGGTTCTGTCTGTCCCCTGTGGTTCCACGAGGACAGATTTGACATAAAGGAAGACATTGATTCTGGGGACGCTGATGCCTCTGAGATTCTTGGCGATGCTCTTTCGGAGGCATCAAAACAGGTGGCCTGGTTCAGAGGTGTCCAGTTCCTACCATGCACCGGCCTCGTGTTAGGGACTGAGGATCTAAGGATGAGTGAGGTACCCAAGGAAGGCAGGAATCTTGCCATGAGGCAGAGGTGCTTGGGGGCTTAGAGGGGATACATGTGTCCCAAAACTAAGGCTAGCTCTAGATCTGAGGCTCACGGGGTCTCTTTACTTCCTTCTCCACCATCATGTCCTTAATATTTCGTGTATGTATTTATGTATGTATGTACGTATGTATGCATGCATGCATGTTTTGTGAGCTGGATTGATCCTAGGGCCTTGTGTGTGCTAGGCTAGTGTTAAACCATAGAGGCCTTCTCCCCACCCCTATATGTCTTCATTTTATCAGGATGGGCAGTACTGGCCTTTTTACTCTAGCTCAAGTTTTTTTTTCTCCCCCCAGTGAGTGAGGTGACAAGCAGGTAGTCCCTGGCTGAGGAGTAAGTCACCCTTGTGTCCCATTGCTCCCAGCCGCCAACAACTACTTGGAATGAATTTGGGCTCTGGAATGTTCTCCATGAAGTACCCTCCCTGGCTCCACTTTTCCTGCCCTCCCCTGCTTATGGTGGCCTATGGGTCAGCTGCTCCCTAGGAGACTAGAAAAGGAGGAGGAGTTCTGACCACCATCCCCCCACCCCACCCCAGGCAAGGAATGTGCAAGGGTGGAGGGAGGTTGAGGTCAAAGACCAGTGTGGAACCAACCAGAATTACCAAGAACTAAAAGGACATGTCCATTCTCCGTACCTCCATCCTAGGCAGGTGAGTGTTTTTAATCCCACACTGACAGGGAAATTGAGCCCAGGAGGCACTCAGCTGGAACAGAGTCACTACCTAGCTTGACTGGGCGTGACTCTGTGCCGACTGTGGGCTTTCTCTTAGCTTCCTGTTGGCAGAATATGGGCTTTTTAAAGCGAGAATTTAGCCCAGAGTGTGCTGCTTACCTAATGTGTGGATTGAGGTCTTGGCAGAAGCCCATGGTTCGTTCCCCTAGGTGATTGAAAAGTGCAGGCGAACTAGAGAGGGTGAACTGTCCTGTGGGCTCCCTAGCACGGTGGGAGGTGTCTCTGGCCACCCAGAAGGAACCAGGACAGCTGGGGATAAATGGAGGATGGTTTACAACCTCACCCTCTCCCTCCTAGTTTCCCTGTCTCCCTGTCTCCTTCCCTTCCCTGCCAGTAAAGACCCAACCAATCCAGCCAAAGGCCAAAGCCATCTGGAGTCATAGAGCAAGAAGCCTGGGGAAACAGATGAAATATGGCCATTGGGATGCAGATAAGGATGGAGTGGGGGAGCATAGGAAGGAAGGATGGTCAGAGTGCCACCAGTGTAGGTTTCAACCTGGTTTTCAAGGAGTAATGACAGCAGAGTGGGTCTGACGTTGTAGGCAAGGTGATGGCTGGGTGGGGCTGGAAGGGAGGGTCATGTGGCTCTGAATTTGTGTGTTTGACACACACAGAGGCCTCTGTGACAGGTGCTGTGGCCGGTGCCAGAGCCCCTTGTCAGGCAAGTGATGGCTGTGTGTTACAGGGCTCTCTGGGTGAGAGGATGGCTATGTGTCACACGAAGCAGGGGAGCTGTGCTGAGCACCCAGGGGAGCCTGGGGAATGTTCAGGTGGAATGGCAGGGATAGGGAGGGACAGGCCACTGGCTTCCCAAGTTTGGATGGTCTTATGACCTGTGAGTAACAGCTGGCTGGAAGACTATCTGCCTGGGTACCTATGCCACCTCTGCCCTACACTGGCTGGGTACTTACGCTTTCTAAATCTTATTAACTTCACACGGCTCTTGGCTGTTTTTGCCACTATGAGTGACCCTGTCGATCTGGCATTTCTCTGGCTCATGTTGGTGTCCTCGTAAGACTGTGGGGTCCCCTTAGGCCAGCCAGAACCTATATTGTAAGGTTGGAGACATGGTGCTAGGCACAGCCACAGGCTGGCTTTGTGTCCTGAGCAAATTGCTCCTGTTCTCTGGGGCTGAGGGGACAGGTTAGATCAGAGTCAACACTCTGGCCACTGAAAGTCACCTAGCTAGCTGCCTAAAGAGAATTCTGTGGCAGGCAGCTGTGCCCGTTCACTTAGCCGTTGTTTGAAGGCACCGCCATGCATGGTGGCGGGCTTGAGCAATTGCGACAGAGACCATCTGACTTTCCCACCTAAGCTATTTGCAAAGAATCTGACCAGCTCTGTGTCACAGCATTTCCTCCTCCACAGTACAAGGGCTTGGGGAGGCCAAAGTTCAAACCTTCCCTGTTAGGTTGGCCTCTGAAGTGTGGTGGAAGCCTGAGCCGCTCTCGGGAGGCTCTGCCTGCTCTTCCTTTAAGCTGACCTCCAGCTTAGCGTGCCCAGGTGGCTGCTCCTGCAGCTCCGGGGTGGGTGTGGATGGTGGGGAACCTCTTATGGAGTGTGGTCTCAGCACCCCAGGTAACTCCCTCCTTCCCAAGCCAGGTTTTCCTCCAGTTGAGGGAGCAAGCTATTACTTACTTGTCTCAACTTTCCTTCATCCACCTGTCCTGAGGAACCCAGGGAGGGACTCTCCTACTTAGGTCCCTAGTCCTAGCCCTCAAGGGCTACAGGGCCTTGCTCTCCCAGGTTGGCAGCATTTCCCTGGCTGGCTTTGGTGAATTTTATGGTTGTGGCAGCTAGGCAGTTGTACTCAGATCTTGTCCCTCTGGGGCAACAAAGATGGTGGCAGGATTCTAGGTTGTAGCAATGACATCCACCCCCTCCATATGATAATGTCCCTGGAGAAGCCCAGAACACTGATCCTTGGTCTAATTTGCATGGGACTGATTTCAGGGCTGGCCTCTGAGGTTGTGGGAGCCTGGGTCTAACATGCCTAGTCATTTTACTCTTCAGGCCTTAGTCTCATCATCTGTGAAATGGCCTTTGTGTCACTAATGTGACTCTGAACACGAGCTGGGGGATACTGTGCATGAAACCCATCTGTACAGGGGCCTGGCATGTCAGTTGTACCATAGTGGACACGGAATGTCTGGCTCCACCCGGGCATGGGGTTCTCCGTATCAGTCTTCTGGGGAATGTTGAGTGTGTTGTGCAGACGTGGGCGGGGTGTCTTGGCAAGAAGGGGCTGCTGATTGTGCAGTAGCTGGCACTGGGTATTGCTTGATGAGCAAGCTAGGTGCTATCCTGAGATATGGATGAAGGTGATGGTTTCGGGGCTGCTCTAGAAGCCTGAGCATGTGGGAATCTGGATAGGACTGGGCAGAAATAAGGATTCAAAGGGGAGGCCAGCCTTGGACGGGCATCCGGGTTCTTAGGGGAAAGAGCTGGAGGCCCTTTGCAGAAGCAGAGCCTAGAGAAGCAGAGGTTTCAGAAAGCCAGTGCTCCTTAAAGCTCACCTCAGGCTAGGGAGTAAGGACAAGCAGGAGCCTCAGTAAAGCACCCCAGTATCCTGGGGAGGGTTTCCATGCTGTCTCTCTCTCAGGCTGGACTCTGGAGATGCTCTGTTGCCTGGTAGGGTGGGTGGACTCCTACCATACCTATGCTCATTCTTTGTCTCTTCCCTTCTAGAGGCCCGGAGCTATGTGGAGTCTGTGGCGAGGACAGCAGTGGCAGGGCCTCGAGCTCAGGACGTTGAGCCGAAGAGTTTCAGTGCACCAGCTGCTCATGCCTATGGACACGAGACACCCCTGAGGAACGGGACCCCAGGGGGTTCCTTTGTCTCCCCCAGCCCCCTCTCCACAAGCAGCCCCATCCTCAGTGCTGACAGGTAAGCCGGGAATGGGGTGCACAGGGTGAGAATCTGGGCCTGAGGCCTCTGGGATCTGCTTAGACTGAGGATGAGCAAGATCTCATGGAGATTGCTACACTTCGAGGGCACTTTCTTTCTCCAGGCTTAGGGACAGAGTATTTCTAAGCATCCAGCTTAAGGGAGTGATGAGCAGGGCTCCCAGGCAGTGCTTCATTCCACTTGAGTGAAAGAGACCAGTGAGCAGTCCTTCCTGTTGTTAAGCTCCTATAATCTCTAATGCGCAGGAAGCCCCACCCCAGGCAACAGGCTGCCTTCCTCAAACCTCCGGGCGGGCGGGCTGTCATCTGCTTTCTGCTTCAGTCTTAAGAATTAAGATTTGCTAGTCCCATTTCTCAGAAGAGGCAACTGAGGCTCAAAGGGGCCGTAGCTGAGCAGTAGCAGAAACAGGCTTCAACCTACAGGTGTATGTGTCTGGACGTTCTCTCCCTCCCTCTCTCCCTCTCTCCCTCTCTCCCTCTCTCCCTCTCTCCCTCTCTCCCTCTCTCCCTCTCTCCCTCTCTCTCTCTCCCTCTCTCCCTCTCTCCCCTCTCTCTCTTTCTCTCTCCATTCCCCAGGCCTGAGTGATGTACATAGACAGGAGCTACCTGTGTATAGCATGGACCAGAAACAGAGTACCAGGAGCACAAAGCAGGGGCAGTTACTTCTCCCCAGGGAAGTGTGTGTGTGTGTGTGTGTGTGTGTGTGTGTGTGTTTTAAAGGATGGTGCTGTGCAGCAGGAGCCCAGAAGGATGGCAGGATGCCTTGGGATGAAGGTGTAACTCAGAGGGACAGAGGACCCGGGTGCATGATGTAGGCAGGAGGGCAGCTCAGAGCATGGAACCCACCAGGGAGATGCATCTTGATGGATAGATGCTACTGGGATCCATCGGAGAGAGAGCCAGGCAGGGAGTGATTGGGATCCCCAGGGCTGGGTAGGAGAGGACAGCCCTTCAGAAGAATCCCTGCTTGGGGTGCACAGGAAGCTTCGAGGATGGGTGGTGAGAGCACGACCCTGTGTCATGGTGGGAAAGCGACACAGGGAGAGAGAGGTTGAGATGGGTTTGGGCTAGGTCTAGAGGCAGAACGCCCCGCCCCGCAGGGGAGGACAAAGCTGGTTAAATACAAGTCTCCCTGACAGGGGAGATCCTGCCCCCTGTCTCTCCTGGAGCCTGCTGTCCTGGGAGCTGGGATCTGCATGGCCTCCAGACTCCTGCTTTTCTCCTTTGCTGGGGTCAGTTTGCTGCTCACATCCACACTGGCCCAGCCCCGAGCTCTGCTCAGGCTGCCAAAAGATGAGCAGAGACGTTCCCACTGGACCCTGGTTTTCAACCCTTCATGGTGCACACTTACACTCAGTCCACCTTCCTTCCTCCCTACAAGGTGAAGGCCACCTGTGCCAGGGGTGGAGTGTTGGTAGGAGCCAGGTTCTCTCATTCCCCTGGCTTCTTCCTCATACCGCCTCTGCACTCCGCTGGCTCTTTCCAGATGCTCCAGAGCCCCACCACAGGACCCCCACTCTCATTACCGTCCTTTGCCTCTGCGCAGCATGGTGTAGCCTGCTGCAGCTCCCCCCCATCACAGTCTAGTTTATCTACAGAATGTTCATTTGGCCTTCTCCCCGTCCCTGTCTCTTGCTGGTCCTACAGTATAGCCTCTTCTATCTGGGACCCTAGCTCTGTAAAGACCTTTCTTTCCCTGGGGCTGCGAAGCATCCGCTGCTTGCCACTTCCCTCTCGTGGCTGCTTCCCCTGGTCTCTGGGCAATCTTGTTCCGTTCCATCACATACATGAACCAAGTCCTGGGTTTACCAGCTTGTGCCTAAACAGGAGCCTCATGCTTGTGCCGTTAGTGACTGGATTTTGGAGGTGTGTGCTAAAGATAGACTTCCCAATGACCTGAAATCTCCTAATTTGGGGTACTACCCTATGTGATTTTTTTCTTTGCTTTTTGGAGTCACCCAGGAATGAAAGGCCAATTTTAGCACTCCGAGGAAATGATAAAACACCCAGAGAAATGGAGTCCAGTTGGTCCCTAATAGGAAGAGAGCCAAGTGATTGGCCCATCTCCATTGAGTTTCTGTGGTGCTAAGGGCTTACCAGTAGGACAGCTGCCTTTAGTTTCCTTAGTGATGGCTTTGCTATGGTTGGTGGGTCAGTAAAGAAAGTGTGGGTTTTGGAGTCAGATGCAGCTGAATTGAAAGCTTGCTTGCCTTTTAGACCCCTGTGATGCTGAACTTACTCCTTAATCTCTCTGACCCGCTGTTTCTTCTTTTGATGGTTCCATTATGGGATGTCTAAAAGCCCCCACTTCCTCTTCACTGAGTGGAACTCTTACTGTTCTTAGTGGTTGAAGGATGCTGGCCACTCAGCCGAAGCCCACCCTTTATCACACACTGACCTTTCTACCTGTCATCTCTCTCTCTCTCTCTCTAGCACTTCCGTGGGCAGTTTCCCATCAGCGGGGAGCAGTGACCAGGGTCCCCGGACACCCATCCAGCCCATGCTGGACTCCAGCATCCGCTCAGGCAGCTTGGGGCAGCCGAGCCCTGCAGCACTGAGTTATCAGAGCTCCTCGCCGGTCCCTGTGGGTGGCAGCAGCTACAGCAGCCCTGACTACTCTCTTCAACCATTCAGCTCTTCTCCAGAAAGCCAAGGCCAGCCACAGTTCAGTGCGGCCGGCGTCCACATGGTACCTGGGAGCCCTCAGGCACGGCATAGGACAGTGGGTACCAACACTCCACCTAGTCCTGGTTTTGGTCAGCGGGCCATCAACCCCACCATGGCTGCCCCTGGTAGTCCCAGTTTGAGCCACCGGCAGGTGATGGGTCCATCTGGTCCAGGTTTCCATGGTAATGTAGTTTCTGGCCACCCAGCCAGTGCAGTCACCACTCCTGGAAGCCCCAGCTTGGGCCGGCACCCAATGGGAAGCCATCAAGTTCCAGGCCTCCACAGCAGTGTGGTCACCACTCCTGGAAGCCCAAGCCTGGGCCGACACCCCGGGGCCCACCAAGGGAATCTGGTCTCCAGTCTCCATGGCAATGCAGTTATTAGCCCCGGGAGCCCCAACTTGGGCCGGCACCTGGGTGGGTCTGGATCTGTGGTTCCTGGAAGCCCCAGCTTGGACCGGCATGCAGCTTATGGTGGCTACTCTACCCCTGAGGACCGAAGACCAACACTGTCCCGGCAAAGCAGTGCCTCTGGCTACCAGGCTCCTTCCACACCATCATTCCCTGTCTCTCCTGCCTACTACCCTGGCCTGAGCAGCCCTGCCACTTCACCCTCGCCAGACTCAGCTGCCTTCCGGCAGGGGAGCCCCACACCAGCCTTACCAGAGAAGCGGAGAATGTCAGTGGGAGACCGGGCAGGCAGCCTCCCCAACTATGCCACCATCAATGGGAAAGTGTCCTCCTCGCCTGTCGCCAATGGCATGGCCAGTCCCAGCGGGAGCAGCACCGTCTCCTTCTCTCATACGCTTCCGGACTTTTCCAAATACTCGATGCCAGGTCTGTCTCTTCTCTTACATTTCTACTTGCCCAAAAGTTAGGATGTCTGTCCCAGCCATCCCTCAGCAGATGGCTGTGGGTGGGTCATGGACTCGTAGGCCTGAGTTCCTTGCCTGTAGCGGAGGCTGTATCTTTAAAGCGTGGCTAGCATAGGGGTGCTGTGATGACGGTGTGCCAGTTGAAGAGGACAGAATAATAAGAGGGAAGAGTCTGTCGTTTGGATGGCTGTCACTGTCACAGCCTCCTATTGAGCACATGCTGTGTGGCAGCCTCAGCTAAGGACTCATTTAGTCCTCCCACCCACTGTAGAAGTAGGAATTGTTATCCTTGTTTTATACAGGAACACTCTAAGGCTCACGGAGTTCCTATTGCTTATTGGCAGTCATTGTACAGTTACCTGGTGGCTGAGCCGACTTCCAATCCAGGCCCATACTGTCCCCAGAGGAGTGTTCTGGGAGCAGAGGAGATGGGTCACTGGGTGAAACACTTGCTGCACAAACATGAGACCTGAATTTGGATCCTTAGGACCCATGTAAAAACTGAACGCAGGAGTGTGTGTTTACAGTCAGGTACTCCTGTGTCGGGATAGGAGGCGGGGACAGGACATTCCCCAGAAGCTTATAGGTCAGCTAGCCTGGCATATGTAACAGCGATCAAGAGCCCCTGCCTCAAACATGGTGGCAGGCAAGGAGTGACACCCAAGGTTGTCCTCTGACCTCTACATGCAGGTTGTGGCACGTGCATACACATGCATACGCACGCGCGCGCACGCGCGCGCGCGCGCGCGCGCGCACACACACACACACACACACACACACACACACACATACACACATACACACATACGTGCATGATGGGAACATCTTCAGCATATATTCATATTTTGAGAGAGAGTATAGCTTATCAGAACTGTGAGACTCTGCTGACCACTATACCATTTGTCAGCCCCAAACATCAGTGAACAGTGGGCCAGATGGGCAGGTGGGACAGAGTCAAGGCGAAGGGTGAGATGTTTTTTCGCACAGCAGAGTCTAAACAGACTTGCTTCCCACAGGCTAAGTTCTTCACCCAAGTCTACTCTTGGGGTCTTTGCTGCCATGGAGGCTATTCATTCTCCAAACAAACAAGTTCAAGCTTCAGGTGATCCACATTTTCCCAACCAGACCCTATGTGCAGAGAGACCCCAGAGCTTCCTGTATCCAAGGCAGATACAGAAAATTATCAACAGCCTGGGGTGGACCGAAGGCACTCAGGCTCTGTGTCCTGTGTCTTTCCCAGGTCCTTCCAAGCTGGGACACTTAGAGTGACCCTGCACTCCCCTGCTTCCTGCCGCCTACTAGGGACATCTGGTTCCCAGCCCCGATCCTTGAAGGATGTCAAGTTTCTAGGAGTTAGGACACTTCCTGTTTCCCACCATCTTGCCTACTTAAAATAGCCTTTGGAGTCAACACAGGAAGACACACAGGATTGCAGTCGCCTCTGACAGCTTCCTAGATCAACCATGGCTGAGCTTCAGAGGAGGGTCAGGCGCCTGCGGCAGATGCATTCTCTAGCCACCAGGCCTGGGAAAGGAGCTCAGGCCCCTCAGGCCACTGGAGATGGAGCCCAGGTGCTCATGAGAACCAGGGTTCTTAGCTGCAACTGCAGCCTCCTTCTCTCCTAACTATTGCACCCTCGACACTGCGTCCCCTGCTTCTCTCTCACAGAGAACGGTAGGAACTGTGAAAGTGGATTTTTTTCCCCTTTCCTTCTTCTTCAGGGCCCCTTTGCTTTTTCCTGCTTTGGGCCAAAGGATGAAAGTGTTACTGGAAACAAGACTACAAGACTAAGTGTCCACCGTGTGGTTCAGTAGTTACAATTCACAATGATCTGCTAGACGTTTTATAACGAACCAAGGTTGAGCTCGGAGGCTCAGAGCACAAAGATAAGATAAAGGACTAGGTTCAATAACACTCATCGATAGGCCCTGCACTGAGAGGAGGAGGAAGGGAGCCTGGCACATTCAGCAGTTCCAGGGAAATGCTGGCGTTGTACTCAGTCTTGTCCAAACCCCTCTATAATGTTATATTCCGAGAAAGAGGCTATGGTCTACAAAGTCCCTGGATGGGGATATCATCTGGCTGTGTGTGAAACCCTGTAGATGACCACTAGAGTGCTGGCCACTCCCTGGTCAAGATGTTGGAGGATAGGAGGGACTCGGGACCCTACTTATGTAGAATGCCATTTTCAGTGTGGGGTTAAGGGGATGGGCCACAGAGAAAGGCGTGGGTCTTCTTGCCCTTGCTCATAGATGGTAGACTGAGGAGAAGGGACTAGAGAGGTGACAACCTGTGGGAAGGAAGTGGGGAAGATGTGCTCAGAATCTTCTAGGTGCAGGGAATGGGGTGGGGAAGGGGTTTTCACCAGCTCGATGGATGCCTCACCAGGTCCTTTAACACAGAATGGCCAGGCAGTGATTGTGGCTGGCCGGAGGCTGACTGTGGGAGAGGGCTGCTGGGTACTTCCCGCCATGATCTGTGGTGTTTGAGGATCCAGCTTTCCAGTTTATTTTTCTGGGGCTGACACACACTTGTAGACTTAGAATAATAGAAGTAAATTCTGCCATAGCAAAGGCCAGAGGTCAAAACCCAGATGTTGGCAGGGACTCTGACAGAGTACCATTTTCAGACCCTCTCTATACTCCTGTGTCTCTTGACTTACAGATGTTCCCATTTTCACCTGGTACAGTCCCCATGTGTCTGTTGTCTCTTTTCCACCTTGAAAGAAACTAGTCTGATTGGATGAGGGCTCATCCCAGTCTGGCATGCCTTTGTCTAAATTTGTATTAGCAAGGACCCTCTTTTCAATGAGACCACTTTTGTAGGTTCTGGGTGTTGGGGTGTCAACTTCTTGGGGATCATGCAACTCATCTGTAAAACTCCCTTTGTTTCTTCCCTTAGACAATAGTCCAGAGACACGGGCTAAAGTGAAGTTTGTCCAGGACACTTCCAAGTATTGGTACAAGCCTGAGATCTCCAGAGAGCAGGGTGAGTTGGGGGATGTCATTGTTGGCTTAGTGGTCCATTGGAAGACATCATGGACTCCTGCTCTCCATGTCTGCCTTGAGCAAGAGAACTCATTCCTTTTTTGCAGTAGGTGGTGGTTCCAGAGATGAGCCTGGGATCAAAGACAGATAGGAAAAACCTGTGTAGAAGAGGGGTGTCAGGAGCAGAGCCTTAGAGGGGTCTAGCAAAGCCTTGGTTTTCCCAGGCAAAGTAAAAGGCCAGCCAAGAGCATCTGAAACTATGGTATGGATGATGATGATGGATGATGATGATGATGATGATGTTGTTATTCAGAAAAAATAAACAAAACCAAGTTTGGAATTAGGCCTGAAGGTGAAACTCACTCCAGGATGTCTGGTTATGGGATAAAGACCAGCAAGGAGGTCATACAGGTTCACTCTCCTTTTGTAAATGAAGTTACAGACCAGTTCCAGTCACCATTCCCATACTGTCTGCTTCCCATTGTGAGGCCATGCTGAGTAAGGACTGCAGATAGCATGGCCTCCAACATTGGGTGTCTCTGGTCATCATCATCCAAGACATGTGCTTTGCTTGGTACAGGAGGGCCCGCAGGAGTGCCTCCTTACATCGTGACATCAAAGAATGTCACCTGGAGAGGGGAGAGAGTCCTCCGGGCCCAAGGGACTCAAGCTAAGTCGGTGCTGATGGTTTCTCGATGGCTTTTCTCTCTGTATTCTCTCCTTTCAGCCATCGCACTCCTGAAGGATCAGGAGCCAGGGGCCTTCATCATCCGGGACAGCCACTCTTTCAGAGGGGCTTATGGGCTGGCCATGAAAGTGTCCTCACCCCCTCCAACCATCTCTCAGCAGGGCAAGAAAGGTACAGCCGTCTCCTCGCCAAGCTGGGGCCATGGCTGGGGATTCTTGCTTTCTTCAGACCGTTGGGTACTGAACAGGGTCCTAATTCAGCAGGGCTGGGCCCTGAGAAGCCCCGGGAGACTGAGCGGTGGTTTTGGTGATAGCAGACCTTTGGGACTTGGTGTGTGCGTGCGAGGTGTTTCCAGGATGGATGGAAGGAAGGGGAGTGAATGGTGATCCTCCATCCCACGGGGTTCTGGCCACCTTGTCTCAGTATTCCCTTTCTCCCATCTCATCCGATACACCGCGGAAGTCACGAGACAGTGTCGGGGGGGTGGCCGGGAGGGTGCTATAACAGTGAGTGACCAATTCTGTTTCTTCTTTCTTCAATCAAGGAGACATGACCCATGAGCTGGTGAGGCACTTTCTGATCGAGACGGGGCCAAGAGGAGTCAAACTCAAAGGCTGTCCCAATGAGCCAAACTTTGGTGAGCATCCTGGCTTGTCATTCCGCTGTCTGTTCCAGTCCTCAGGGGTGTCTGACACAAGTTCTTTCTATCTTGCTGCTGCCAGTCCTCCTGGGTGTGGCTTTGGCAAAAGGAAGGAACAACTGCTGTTTTTATAAAGTTTTATTGAAACCCAGCCACACTTTTCAGTTACATACTGTGTACTGTGGCTCCTCCTCTCTGCCAGTTCCCTTTCTGTATTTGTTCTGCTCAGTTGATGGACTGCCAGTCCATTAAAATAACAGCAGTAAGGACAGCTGTCTTTCTTGGCCACCTACTATGTGGAAGTCACTATCTAGTTGTCATGTTATTCTGATGCCTTAGCAGTCCTGCCTGGTAGCTGTCACTCTCCCCGTTTTGCACATGAAGACTGTGTAAGTGCCACTTAAGTTCCCTAGATAAGCAACAGAGCTGAGATTTGATGTCACAGTTTTCCTACTGCACTGTTCTGATGGGGGTTCTGGACCTAGAAAGACCTAGGGGACATGGGCTGTCTAGGGAAGTAGTTAGGTTCCCTGCTAGTTCCCAGTGTAAAGGGGACAGGTTTTCAATTCTGTTGCTGGGGTGAGTAAGTGGGGTGGTGACGAAAAAGCAGGAGGCTGGGATGGGGCTCAGGTCCCAGGTTTGAGCCCTAACACTACCAGAAAGAAAACATTGGGCAGATACTGGGATGACGTGGAGTTGTCCATTTTCCAGTCTCTCTTAGTCACTCTGCCTGCTTGTCTCTCCCCACAGGTTCCCTTTCTGCCCTGGTCTATCAGCACTCCGTCATCCCACTGGCCCTGCCCTGTAAACTGGTCATTCCAAGCCGAGGTAGGATATATCCCCTCATGCTGTCTGTCCAGAATGGAGCCAGGGTCAGAGATGATACAGGGGACCCCCTCCCACATTGTCTATTAAAAAATGGGGGAGGGGGAAGGAAATGTTCATTAAAAAGCTTAACTCTAAGAACACCAGTTAATTGATTTGCCAGATTGTTCTGGTGGTTTAAAAAATCCACACTGAATTCTCAGGACAGGCCTCATCCCAGGGGAGAGCTGAGAAGCGGGGGAGAGGACACAGGATTATATCCTGGTACATAAGACAGACTTCGAGTGTCAGTTGACCATGTCTATTCATCCGGCTTGACACATTGAATTATTAATAACTATTGACCAACATTATTAGCTTAAAGGTTCAAATGCAACTTCAATAACATTGTAACCACATAATTTAGACACTAATTCAATTATATTTGCATGGAACTTAGAAAAACTGGTTAATATTTAAATCATATAAACTGGCACGTCTCAGACCACAGCGCCTGAAGCTGCTGCTTTTGGGAACTTGCTAAAAGGCAGATACTTTCGAATTTGTAAGAACCTCTGGGTCGGAGCCAAGTCTGGGGCTTCAGACTTTTGGCCTGACCAATTTAGGAGGTTGAGCTAGGTAGATCACAAGTTCAAGACCCGCTTTGGCTTGCAGGGTGAGTTTAGGTTCCATTGGGCAACACAGAGATCTCAGAATAAAAAGACAAAAGGAGAAGTTGAGATGTAGCCACAGACAGATGCAGCAGAGCACTTACTTGCATGTGTGGGACCCAGGGTCAAGCCCCAAAGATCAGAAAGCAATGCAATACAGCTGCAGACTAGGCCCGGAAATCTGTACCGTAATGCACCTGTATAACAAAGTGTAGAAGCACCGATACAAGCATCCCTCAGTTCTCCTTCCTCCTCCCTTTCCTCCTCCTCCTCCTCTTTTTTTTTTTAAATGCCCCCAACCCCATGTTATAAAGACCAGGCTGTCACAATACTCTGCCTCAGTCCCCAATGTTCTGGGATTAAAGGCACATGCCACATTCCGATTTCTGCCATCTTTAAAAGTTTCTTGTTAAAGTACAGTTGAAAACACATGCTCTACGTGGCCTATAAAGTGGTGTATGTTGCACATATTGTGCATATTGTGTGCTGGTAAAATCGAGCTGCTCACTACACCTATCACTCGACTCTAACTCATCTCAATGTGATAGCTTGTGCTGTGTTGGATTCAGTCACTCACTGGTTCATACAGAGACACACTGGTGTAAAATGAAATGCCCGCCATCCCCCATTGCTTTTTATCACATGCTGGGTTTCTAGAGATCCAGGGGCACCATCACTGTCATCGTCATTTCTTTTTTTTTTTTTTTTCGAGACAGGGTTTCTCTCTGTAGCTCCGGCTGTCCTGGAACTCACTCTGTAGACCAGGCTGGCCTTGAACTCGGAAATCCGCCTGCCTCTGCCTCCCAAGTGCTAGGATTAAAGGCGTGCGCCACCACCACCTGGCTGTCATCATCATTTCATAAACGCTTAGCAGTTACTGACTGCGGTGGGGATTTGAGCCCGACTCTGCTGGACTCTGGAGTGTCCCAGCAACGTGCTGGGGCCGTGGTATCATCTTATATACACATCACTGACTGCCAAGGCCCACTGTAAAAGAGGATCTATTGCAGGAAGCATGTGCAGTGCTTGCCTCAGGCCCAGCCAGACTCGTTTAAATTACTGTAGGGTTTTAATTACTAATTGAATTTTTGTTTCAGACCCCACAGATGAATCAAAAGATAGCTCAGGCCCTGCCAACTCAACCACTGACCTGCTGAAGCAAGGAGCAGGTAAGTGGCACCTGAGATAGGACTGATGCCCGGACCTGTTTGTCCCACCCCCTGCCCTGTCCCCTCCCGCAGGTGCAAACTGGAATTCTCTGTCGGATTCCATTTCTGTCTGCACCTGCCTCTGCACGGTGGCTCAGAGGGATTGTCCCCACCCACTCTAGCCCCTGTGACTCTCTCTGCTCCATTTCTTCCAGCTTGCAATGTGCTCTTCATCAACTCGGTGGATATGGAGTCACTCACCGGGCCGCAGGCCATTTCCAAAGCCACATCTGAGACTTTGGCTGCTGACCCCACACCAGCTGCCACCATTGTTCACTTCAAGGTCTCTGCCCAAGGCATCACACTGACTGACAATCAAAGAAAGTAAGCCCCCCTCCGTCAGCCCCCCTTTATGCATTTATTCATGTTCTTGCTATCCCTGTCCCCACTGCTTACCTGTACACCTATGCATCCATCCACCTTCCCATCTATCCTCCACCCACCCACTTGTCCATCCACCCACCTACTCAACTATCTATCATCTATCCACCCACCTATTCCTCAACTTATCCATACATTCACCAACTTATCCACCCTTGCATCCATCCATTTATCCATCTAGCCACTCACCTAACTATTCATACATGTATGTGTGCATGTATGCATTCCTTCCTTAATCCAACATACATCTACCCATCCATCTATACTTCTAAAGAGTGGCCTGCTTTGAGCACACATAATGCAGCTGAAGAAAAGGCCTTGATCTTAATAGTAGAGGTTTTCACACTGTGCCCTCTCTCCCTCTCTCTCTCCCCACCTCTCCAGCCCATTCCCTTCCCTTCCAGAGTTCCCCATTTATCATTTCTTGGCACCAGTTCCTTCCCCAGCTCCTAGCAGTCAGGGCATGTGGGACATGTTCCTGTGCCGCATCTCTGTGTTCCCATGTGGGGCTTATGTCCTGGTATAAGGATCTCGGGCCATCATATTTGTAAGAAGAGGCTTTGTGAACCCATGATGGATGCAGTAATGGGAAGACAGCTTGACCTGCAGCTAGCTGATGGCAGGTGTGACAAAGCAGTTACTCCCACACTCACTCTGGCCCTCTGATATCTTTGTCACAGGCTCTTCTTTAGACGACACTACCCCCTCAACACTGTCACCTTCTGTGACCTGGACCCACAAGAAAGAAAGTAAGTGTCTTCTAGCCACCTTTTCTCTATACACCCTGAAGTGTGTGTGTATTGTGTGCCTGTGTGTTCTTGCTTTAGCCACCGCTTTGGTGTGTCCTGGGCAGTGAGAGCAATTACCATAGCAACCGCTTGAGTCTCCTCCCCAGCCCTGGTGATTCCCCATAGACTTCATTGCTCACTTCTACCTACTCTGCTGTCTCCTCTCCACATGGGAAGAGGGCTGCAGCATCTTCTCCACTTGGATTACCCTCCGTGTGACCTGAGGGGCTGTGTCTCCTTGAATGGGGGCTCCTCTGCCCTCGCCTGGCAGGGCTCCGAGAGAGACAACTGATTTACTGTGGGCATTTTTTTCTCCACAGGTGGATGAAGACAGAGGGAGGCGCCCCTGCTAAGTAAGTGAGCTTCCCCTGCACCCAGCTGCTTGGCCATTATACTCTGTGGGGAAAGTGGGAACAGGGCTGGGCTCTAGGCCAGGGGTCTGATAAGGGCCTGTGTGCCAAGTCCTCTGAGATGAAGAGAAAGAGAATATAGCCTGCATCTTCATGCTAACTAAGACGTGTCTAGGCATGGAGTCTGAAGGATTTGTAGAAAGAAAGACTACTTAGTTGTTGAAAGTTGTTGAATAAAAAAAAATAGAGGCCAGAAGTACCCAGAGTGGGCCAAAGAGAGAGCACCTTGCTTGGGAATAGAGAGAACCAGCTAGGGATCTACTCCAGAGGGAAAGGAATCGAAGGAATCTGAGAGCTTCATAGAATCAAAAAGGACCTCATATTCCTGTGCCTTCCCATGCCACTGAATCTCTTCATGCTACAGCCAGACAGGTAGACAGGCCAGAGTTTTCCAGTGGGTCAGATGGCTATGTTCAGAGCAAGCACAATTGGCTGGGTGTCTATCCTGGCGGAGAGAGGCAGAAAGGCCTATTTGCTTCTCCTCTGGGAACTCAGAGATGCCCCTCCCTCTGCTGGGATCAACATATCATGCTATAAGTCGGTCAGCCTGGAGAGAGAACTGCCCTGACCATCTCCTGGTTATTATCACAGAGCTTCAGGTCCTGCAGTAGAGTCGGGAGAATAAAGCTGTTTGAAGTACAGGGCTTGTGTGTGTGTGTGTGTGTGTGTACATGTATGTGTGTGTTTCCTCATCATATGCACGTGCGTGCCATGTGAATATGCATTTGCTGTGTGTCCCTGTGCACAGGTGTGAGTGGAGTGTTTGTCTGTATATGCTTGCACAGACACACACAGGCAGGCAGAAGCCAGCCTGGCTAATTTTAGCTGTGGGTGCCATGCATACCCAGCTGAGGGGTTTCCATTGGCATTTCCAGCTGTCCTGATTTCCCCATCTCTCTCTAATTAGCAACATGCAGCCCGGGAGGGGCCCTGAGCTCACATTCTGTTCTCTGCTCTCATATTTTTAACTCTGTTTTGCAGAGAGGGAGAGAGATTGCTGGGTCACTCCCATTGGTGGTGGAGGGGGCAGGGGACAGATGTGGGGTTTCTTTATCCATCCTATTTTCAGGGCTTCTCAGTGTCCAGAGCCAGGAGGTTGTGTGTGTGTGTGTGTGTGTGTGTGTGTGTGTATGTGGAGAGAGAGAGAGAGAGAGAGAGAGACAGAGAGAGAGAGAGAGAGTGAGAGAGACAGAGAGACAGAGACAGACAGAGAGACAGAGAGACAGAGACAAAGACAGAGACAGAGAGGAGGTGGGTGAGGTGGAGGGAGGGAGAGGTAGAGTTGGGGAGGCCAGGACTATCCTTTGTCTCTCTGACCACCTAGGAAGCAAGCGTGTCCTGTAGTAATCCTCGGGTTGGGGTAGGGCTGAGAAAAAGCCCCAAAGAGCTCTTGGGACTCATCCTGCCCCCTGTGCAGTCTCCTTGCAGCCTTTCTAACAAGTCTTGCTACTCAAACCCATCTTCCACCCCTGCTCCCCAGGGGAATGTCACCTGCCATGAAACAAAGCAAGGCACTGTCCCCAGGACTTGGCTTTAAAGAGCTAGCCCCAGTTCTAGATGTTTGGAGAGGTACGGGGTTGGAGAAGACAGGCTGGCCAGAGGCATGCTTTCCTGACGGCTTGCCCTCGAGAGCCAGGTTCCTTACATAGGTATCCTTTCCCACCCCCATAGGCTCTTTGGCTTCGTGGCCCGGAAGCAGGGCAGCACCACAGACAACGCTTGCCACCTCTTCGCAGAGCTTGACCCCAACCAGCCTGCGTCTGCCATTGTCAACTTTGTCTCCAAGGTCATGCTGAGTGCTGGCCAGAAGAGATGAATGAAACCTGGAGCCCTTGCCCAAGGCTAGGGCATTGGGGATGGGGTTTGCGGGGAGGGGGTCTGTGAATCCTGACCACCTTAAATCCAGAACAAGGACTTTGGGTCGCCCGTGGAGAAGGAGAGAAGAAAGTGCAATGCTGGGAGAAGGAAGTGAATTGCAGAGGGGGGAGGGGAGCAGGAGGAAGAGGAAAGAAGGAAGAAGAGAGGCACTCAGAATCCCCTGTATAGATGGAAGCCACCCCCCCAAAGCCTCTCCAGCTAACTGGGGGCCCTCCCCCTCTGAGAGAATTGAGCTCCCACGGGGAACACACAGGCCTCCTTGGGGGACCATATTTCATGGAGCAATGGAAAAGCTCATTCTCCCCAACCCTCCTGCTCTGAGAGAAGAACTCCAACTGAGGCTTCTTCTCTGGAGGTAAAAGGTCACTGGTGGCCAGAGTATGACATCAAGCAGGGATGTCATTTTTTCACATTTTGCTCACCCGAGGCACCCACGGTCTGTGCTTGCTCTGACTCCTTGTTGCAGGGGGTATAAGTGTGCCCCCACGCGCTGATCGATACCTGCCTGTGGCCACTCAGCTCAGATTACAAACAGCTCTGCTTGTCTGTGTCCCTTGTGATACACATATATACACACTGTCCAAAGAAGGCTAGGGCTATAGGGTGGCAGGGTCCCAGGACGGATGACAAGCTGCCTCCTGCCGGGAGTGTAGCTTATGGGTACAGAGTTTTCTGTGCACCTGTCCTCTAGTGACCCTGGGGAGCCCCAGCCTGCCTTCTGTAGCGACTCTGTCTGGTACAGAGGGCATGGTCACCTGCAACATTATAGCTGATCTGTCTCCTGGAGACTGAAGCTGCCTTGGAGGAAGAGGTGATGCCCACAGTCTTGGGAAACAAACTCGTTAGGAAGGATGGCATCTTTTCTGCGCTGTGGGGCTCCCGGTGAGTTGGACATGCGCATTGTGCTGTGGGGCACACGATGCGTTGGGCATGCGTACTGACAATGCCCAGGACTGCCTTACTCCCTTCCCTCAGCCCAATTCGTGGGCCAGCACTAGCCTTGCACTTGCTCGTCTGCTTGAAGCCTACTGGGGGACGGGGGGCAGTGCCTTTCTGACCTATCCTGTCCATTTGGTCCTCATGTTGGCTTATCCCAGGAGCCTACTTCCCAAAGTCCTGCCTAAGGCACCTGGGAGAGCCCGCCCCCCATTTTTCCTCTCTGTAAGTGTTTTGGAATCTGACTGTTGCAGACACCCTCTGGCTGGGCTGCTCAGGGTGACATCAGAGCACCTCTGGGAATGCTGCTGGAGAACTGCATGGTCCTCCCACAATACCAAAGCTTCCCTGTTTCCCCTTCGGCCTCAGTTTCCCCAGCAGAACCATGCTGCCTGTGGGACAGAGGACAGAAGGTATGAATTTAGGCCAAAGGTCCTATGGTCCATTTTCGGGGTTGGGAAGGCCCCTGCCACCGCTCAGGCCTCCATTTAAGCCCATGGGGGCCCCTAGGGGTGGCACTGTACTGATATATAAATATATATAATATATAAGTGAGACATACTGATAGAATCTGTAAGCTAATAAAAAATATAAGAAAAAGGTTAAAAAAAAAAGAATAGGTAAATTGACAAGAAATATTTATTTGTTTTCCCCTATTGCTTTATTGTCCCTGGCCACAAACGTTCCCATCTCTTCTCTAATGTGTAAGCAGAGCCTGAACTGCAGGGGGTCTTTATATTCCAAACAGCCCAGGCCTAGCCTTGGCCTTAACTCTGGCCTTAGCCTCCCTAGGCTACATCTAGGGCTTGGGGGGTGGCATGCTCCAACTCTGGGTCCTTATTCTCTGGTGCCAGCATCGTGTAGCGTGGCAGCTGCTTCCATCGCCACAGGCCTGAGCCCGTGTGTATTTGGGGATCTGGGTGTGTATGGCCATGGTGTGGCAGCTCTTGGAGTTTTTTTCTCCCCCAGGGAGCTTTGACTGTGTGGGCATTGTTCGAGGAGCTAGAAAGAAGGTCGAGTAGAGATCATGGGCCCCCACTTCCCAAAGAATAATTGGGCTTAGTGATCAAGCTTCTTCAAAGTATCTTTCCTTCTGAGATATTCAAGGCAAGATCTGGATGTCCCATTTCCTCATCCCCCTAATGAATCCTATTTCTCCCCAAGATAGAAGGAGCCATTTCTCATCCTGTTCTTTGTGAATGCCCCCACCCTATCACATAGTCCGGGGAGTCTTCTCCTGGCCGGAATGTTGTTCACTTGAGCCTTTGAGAAACGTCAGAGCCTCTTTATCCTGCCCTGGGATCAGCCTTCATGTACGGTTTCACTTTCCCATGCTGCACTCAGGCCCGAGCCGTGTGTGGGAGTCATGCGAATGAATGACCGAATGACCGAATGACCGAGGTGGGAGGTGGATGCTAGCAGGTGGTGCCTCCTTCTCATCATGCCTCTAGGACGAATGGATGCCAGAGTTTGGCTTTTCTCAAAGAAAGGTGGAGAAAGGGCCTCAGTTCTTACAGTGGGGACCACACTGTTGTCTGCCCCCTTCCCAACTGTGATTCTCACAGACCCGGGCTTCTGAACACTCCCACGCACACAGAGACCACATGCACACACACAGCACTCCGTATGCAACTCCGTATTCTTGCCAAAGATTTCCTTTAGATAAGAGCACTTTTACCCATTGCTCTTTTGTGAATGATCTGTTTTGTTGCTGTTTATTGTTGAGTCTGTATACCAACAGGGGAGAGTGTTGTCTGCTCTTAAACAGGAATGAGAGAGGGGGAGGGGAGACAGGAGAACACGGCAGCCAGTGAAGGCCGGTGATGTCCTTAACAAGACCCCTCAGTTGCAGCCCAGGTCCAAACTGCCTCCGGCCACTCAGAAGATCTAAGGTTGGCCTGGGGCTTCACCGTCCCTGATATCTGGAGGTGAGATGGCAGAGAGGGGCACTGATGGAGCCTAGGGAAGTCCCCAATGATTCTGGGGGTGGGGATCAGTGGGAAAGGCTGGGCTAGGACAGGATGCACATAGAGGGTGGGAGAATTAGCAATTGGATACTGAGGTTGCTCCTGTGGACCCCCGACTCGCTTGCCCAGCCATGTTTTAGGAAAGAATTCACATCTTAGGTTTGAAAGGGGGCACTTGAGTCTTCTTATCTGACCTCTTCCAGGCAGCTTACATAGCCTCAGGCATGATCGCCAGGATTCCTGATATGCTCTGGCTTCGGAGAGTCCCTAGGGATACCCACTCTGGGGGTGTCGGCAGGACACTGGCTGTGCATCCCTCTAGAAAGGGGCTTTCAGGAGAGAGAGAGTCCTTGTCTAGGAAGTGCAGGAGAGACAAGTGAATGAACCGCATCCATCCAGCTCTGGGTTTTCTTTATCCTACCTCCTGGGACTTCTGACCCCCTTTTTCCCAGCTTCAGATCTTGGGGAGATCCATCCAAGGGAATCATCCCTCTCCTGCCTCCATGCCTTGGGTCCCTGAAGAGCTTGGAACCCAAAGCTAGGGCCACCCCTGCACTTAGGGCTTGGCTGAAGGTCTTGTGACTGGTGTTTCCGTGGTCCTTGGTGACAGGATGTATGTGCGTGTGTGTGTGTAAGTGTGGGTGTGTGCGTGGTCTGCCCATCTCTTTAGGGAACTTCGAGGTGGGAGGTGGTAGATGGAGGGATATCAGGTTCTATGTGACCCAGTAATGAGAAGAACTAGGAGGTGAGGCCTGATGGGCCTCAGATTAGTCATGTTTTAGTGCTGATGATGGAGGGGCCAGTCCCATGGGATGAGGCTCTGCGGACCTCTTTCTTGTTGTCTCCTGTCTCCTCAAATGGCTGAAAACTTAGAGGGTCTTGGTTGTTTTCCATACCTGGGCCCCTCACAGCAGCAAGGCCACTGAAAGTGCGACACACTCAGCGTGTGTCAGTGTTCACAGCCCAGCCCTCCCTGAGGACCCACATTTGGCTCGTATGTGTGTGAGCACATTGGGGTGTGCATGAAGTATCTCCTTATTTTTTTCCCTTCTATCATCCAAATCAAATGTAAGAAGTTCCTCACATCCTGATTATCCCAACTATGCCTCCCAGGCTCTCTTCTGGGAAACCCATACCCAGAGTCCCTCCCCTGCCCTAGCCCTCGGCTGTGTATTTATAGATGGAAATATACTTTATATTTTGTATCATTGTGCCTATAGCCTCTGCCACCTTGTATAAACCCTGATGTATGCTAAGTGTTCTGGATATGAATGTATGTACACTGATGCTGTCCCCTCTGTACAGCTGCTTGGTCTCTCACGATCCATTGTATGGCTTTATAAATGATAAAGTTAAACACAAACTCAGGCTGTGATCTAGCTTTGTTTGGGCTCTGCTGGGGGGATCTTCCACTGGGCAAGAGGTGTCTGTCCTGAACACCAGATATGAGAGTCTTCAATGATACCTCTGGGAGCCCAAGCAGCGCTCCGTCCCCGCCCCCGACCCCTCTCAGGGACCCCAGGCTCCCAGACCATATGCTGATCCTCACCTACAAGGGACACAGCTGGAGAGGCAGAGCCTGTCTGGTGGGGACGGAGTGTGCCTGCTTTCCTGCTGCCTGCCAAGTATCACACCCTACTTCCTGAGGAAACCAAGACTCTGAGAAGTTACCTTATCCTCTCAGAGTGAGAACAAATGCTCACTGAGCACACCAGCAGGCACAGGAGTGCATTTTTTTTTCCAGTAGGTGTGCCTGTCCCCATGCCCATCCTACAGATGAAAAGACTGAGGCCCCTGTCCAGAGTCATGACGCTAGAAAGAGTGTCAGAGCCACGCTGTGAACCTCTCCCCTCTAGGCCCTTCCTAGATCAAGCCTGTCAGTGCTTTCAGGGAGAGACTAGCCCTGGTGAGCGATGGTCATACCTAGGGTCATACAGGTGTGATAGGCAATCAGGCTGGCTCCCCAGGGAGGGAGCTGGGCTCTTGGGCATTGAAATGGAGGAGGTCGAGAGGGCATCATCATATGATGTCACTCAGAAGCACAGATATGTGGTGACCTCGAGTTTCTACAGTCTGAGACTGACTTGGGGTGCAGGAGCTCTGAGTTGGAGGGCAGCGGATGGTCAGAGGCCAGTTCTGGAGGCTGCAGCAAAGCCACCAAGGAGAGGACAGGGTGAGGGGGTGGAGTGTGGATCTGGGAGTAGAGGCAAAGAGTATATGTACACACCCTTCGTCATCCCATGCCCAGTTCTCAGTTTAGCTGAAAAGCCCTGATGCCCAGGCCCCACCCTAGGGCTCTGGGTGGCCGATCTGGTCTCAAGTGGTCAGTGGACAATGGGTGCTCTCTCTGCCTGAACTCTTCCTACCCTCTTTTAAGATGGGTGGAATGGGCCGGGCAGTGGTGGTGCACGCCTTTAATCCCAGCACTTGGGAGGCAGAGGCAGGCGGATTTCTGAGTTCGAGGCCAGCCTGGTCTACAGAGTGAGTTCCAGGACAACCAGGGCTACATGGAGAAACCCTGTCTTGAAAAACAAAACAAAACAAAGCAAAAAATGGGTGGAATGGAATGGAACGTGTAACAATAAGGGGAAGAGACGATCTGTTTGCTATGGGAGAATAACAGTTTAAATAGGAAACTGGAAACTGAGGCTCGAAGGCAGCATCAGGATGCTGTCTACCGAGAGAGCTTAGTAGTGTCCCAGGTTTAAGTCATCAGCAGGCCTCGTGGTTGTGGGGGGTTAACAGCCTTGTGCTCTCAGCAGACAGGTTCTGGGGTGTCAGCAGAGAGATTATCAGCTAACATTTCAGCTTGAAAGCTCTCCGAGGGCTTTGGGATGCCAGACAGGAGCAGAGCCATGCTTTCTACAGATTCTGCATGGATCTGCCACCCAAGAGGCAGCAGGACTGGCAGATCTGGAGGCTGGAGGCACAGGTCTCTGCAGCAGGGCTTGGAGGCTGGAAGCAGCTCCAGGGATGAATGAATCCCTTCCAGTAGCACTTGTGTGGAGTCTTGGGGACTAAGGCAGGAAAGAGGCCCCCTGCCTGCAGCCCCTGGTCAAGTCCATCAGGCTGCCTCAAAGGAGTTCCTCTTGAGGTAGGAGGAGAGAGGGCAGGATGAGAACCTGGTCAGAGACTGAAGAAGGTTTGCACCGACCCTGTGAAGACCTCCGCTATCCATGGTGGTGGGTTGTGATTGTGTGTGTGTGTGTGTGTGCGCGTGTGTGTGTGTGCGTGCTGCAGCTGGCAGGAGTCCTTCCTGCACTGCTGAGCCATGCCCACACATGCTACCACACCTCATCCCTTCAGTAGGGGTGCTAGGGTTTTTGACACATTCTAGGCATGGAAGGGACCTCAGTGTCTCTTCCTGCATCCTTTGGGTCAAGCTCCATGAGAACAGAGGAACTGGTGCCAGCTCTTGGTACCCACCCTCT
>NW_022196896.1:99822441-99839396 GCF_008632895.1 Mastomys coucha | reverse complement strand
CCCCCCCCAGGCCACTCATGCATACCCCTCCTGCAGGATCTGTGGAATTGATTGATCCTCACAGCCAGTGAAACCAAACTCTGCCTTCTTATTTCCTTTGTTTGTTTGCTTGCTTATCTACTTATTTATGTGATTTATATATTATGTGTCAAGGACCACCTTGAACTTGTTATGTGGCTAAGTCTGACCTTGAACTTGCAATTTTCTTGCCTTCATCTTCCAAGTGCTGAAATAACAGGTGGGCTCATTTTCGGCTTTTCTGTCCTTCAAAAGAGTATTTCAGCAGTTCCCCGTTTCTAACAGTTCAGAACACAGCATGTCCCATTCATAACAGCATTGATGAGGTAAGGAATCAAGTGTGTAGTGTGTGACTGAGTGTACATACCCCACAGAGAATGCACACCCAGACAGAAGAGCACACACGCACACATATGCATACACAGACATTTGCATACCTAAAGATGCACATGCACGACTACACAGGCACATGTGCACAAAACGGATCCAGATTCTTAGACACTCAGCACGCACAGAGATGCACACATTAGAGGCGCATACGGGTGATGCAGCCCCTCGTGTGTGCTGTCTCCACGTGGGCATGTACTTTCCTGTCCCTTCCCAACGAGAGTCCCAGGGTCCAGCCATCTAGGACTCTGAGATGGTTTCAGAGTTCTTCCCACTGAGAGATGCTGGGATGGACTGGTTAGCAGGGTGGTGCTGCGAAAGACAAGCTTGGAGGTCAGGGCGTGGTGCACACGTGGCTATGCGCTGGTTATCTATGTGTGGGCTTGACAACATTAGAGTCATCTATGGAGGGGGAACATCAGTTGAGGAACTTCCTCTATCAAATTGACCTGCAGGTGAGTCTCTGGGGGGTATTTTCTTGATTAATAATTGATGAGAGAGAGAGAGAGAGAGAGAGAGAGAGAGCGCCACTCAGACCATTGTGGGTGATGCCACCCCTGAGCAGTTTGTCTTGGGTTACATAAGGAGCAGTCCAGTAAGCAGCACCCCTCTATGGCCTCTGCTTCAGTTCCTGCTTCTAGGTTCCCACTTTGAGTTCTGGCCCTGACTTCCCTCCACAATAGACTATAAACTAAGCTGAGATAAACCCGTTCCTCCCCTAGTTGCTATTGGTTTTGGTGTTTTATCACTGCAGTAGGAAGCAAACCAAGACATCGAGGTTCTGTGGAAGAGGGCAGAGCTGTGATGTGAGCTGGGGTGGGGGGGGGTGTTGGGAGGAGGGGGTGTCAAATAACGGAAATCAGCGGGCTCTGAACTCCACACATGCTCTACGGCAGTGGTTCTCAACCTTTGGGTTGAGACCATCGGAAAACACATGTTTCTCATGGTCTTAGGAACCCCCAACAGTAAGTTTATTTTCATTGCTACTTTATAACTGTAGTTTTACTACTGAGCCTGGTCTCAGTTCTAAGACCATCGGAGATATGTGTTTTCCATCCATCACGACCCACAGGTTGAGAACGGCTGCTCTATGGGAGCTTCAAGCAGCTGTGGGGACTTGCTTGGAAAGAAAAAGGGTCCTGGGGTGGGGAGCTCTAACAACCTGGCACTGGGCCAGAGACTGAAGGAGGCCCTTTGGAAGTGCTGTGTCTATGTGGCTTCAGGCATAGCTGTGCAAGTTGTCACATCTAGTGTATGCAGACTGGCTATTACCAGAGTCAGGGTCAAAGCAAGGTGGGTTCTGTCACCTGCCCTCAGTAGACCAATGAAAAATGACAAATTAAGAGTAAAGGTAGTGGCCTCATCAGCAATTAAAAAGAAAAAAAAAGGTGTAGGGACCTCAAGTCTAGTTTTAGAGTCATGACCCAAGGCTTGGGCTGAAACAGGAATACATAGCTAAGCAGTGTGGACAAAGTGCCCCACCCCCACCCCACCCCGTCCCTCACGGCTGCCTGGGCTCCAGTCTTCAGGCAGCCTGACGGGTTGTCAGAACCCTGTGAAGGTGAAATCTCTTTGCAGGAGACAAGCTCCGCCTCTGGCTGCCTCCAGACTCCAGCCCAGTCTGAGACTCTTGGAGACATTCCAGTATCTTGGGGGCTCATTGTCTCAGTTTGGTAGTTGAAGGGAGGGGCACCCCTGTCTCTGTCTCTTCTTAGGATGTCTTCATTCCTACCTAGACAGTTACAGTTGGGAGGCGCCTGGGACCTCCTCCTCCCCCATGCAGTGTAACCTTTCTTAAAGGGCACTGGCCGAAGACCAGACATACTAGATCTGGTTCTAGCTCTGCTGGGCTCTCAAAGGTGTGTCCACCTTTCCTGAGCCTCAGTCTTGCCATCTGCAGGATGGATATGCTTTGCCACTAAGGGTCAGCCCGTGGAGTAAGACCACACACTGCAAGAGTGACCTGCCACTTAACTATGGCCCTGTAGACCCCAGGAAATACATGCTACTGGGTCTTGCTGGGTCTCCGTTTCCTCCAGCTCCCTTGCCAGCTTTGTAGCCTTCAGGGAGATGGCAATGAAGAGGCTGCGCAGACGGCTCACCGATGAATGATATTGATCTGAGTGGTTCTCGGACTCCAGACCACAGGTTAGGGGGTGGGGTGAAGCCGCCTCTGTGGCTCCAGCTTTTATGGGGTCTGGAAGATTATCTCTTGGTCATCAGGACAGGATGTCCCGGCTCTGGGCCCTCCCTCAGCCTCTGCCTCCTCCCTCCCTCTCTCCCTCCTAGCTTCCTAGGCCCTGCCCTCCCTACATCTTGCACTTGCAGTAATGAACATGCCAACAGCATCCTTTCTGTTCAGCTGACCTGGCTGGTTTGGGACATATGGAGCAGGGTCTGTGTGGGAGTCCTTAAGCAGGGCAAGGGCAGGGTACAGATCCTTGAGGGGAGTGAGAAAGGTCCATGGGTGGGTGGGGGAAATAGAGGAAGCCTAGGGCTGTGGAGATTCACAGAAGATGTCAGAGCCATTTTGAGGTAAGTCAACGTACTCTCCCAATTCAATAGGTGTTTAGTGAGCACCTACTGTGTGCCGGCACTGAGTTTGGCATCAAGCAGCATTGGTGGCTTGTTCCTGCTGTGCCACATTGGGTCTATCAGAAAGGTCCATTTACCACACAACACAGCATTGTCATCTACCAAGTTCGTATTTGAGAACTGTGCGATCGAATACAACATAAAACAAGATGGCAGAAACCTGACAGTGGTAGGCTAGGTACACCTGGATGACACACAACTAGACACGGCAGTGCCATAGGTACCATGGAGTTTGCAAGTGGGTCAGGCAGGTTTGGGGACAGCCCCAAGGACAGCCTGTCCTACAGTGGGAGTCCAGCCATCTGGGTGAGTGGGGACGGTTGCTCTAGGTGGAGAGAGCTGTGAGTACCAGGGCAGGAAGGGCTGGAAGCAGTTGGTTCCATGTACTCCCTCTAGGTAGAAGCAGCCTTTGTACTGGAACTGGACGCTCATTTGAAGGCAAGGCGGGATAGTGGTTAAAGGCCCAGGTCGTGATGTTTCCAATGTGGCCTCCATTCCTGCTAACTTCTAGGCCTTCCTGTGTGCTTCTGTTTTCATATTTAAATGTAGGATGGGCTGGAGAGATATGGGTCAGAGCTTAAGAACACTGACTACTCTTCCAGAGGTCCTGAGTTCAATTCCCAGCAACCACAAGGTGGTCCCAAACCATCTGTAATGGGATATGATGCCCTCTTCTAGTGTGAAGATAGAGACAGTGTATACATATACATAAAATAAATAAATAATTCTTAAAAACGTAAAGGTAAGACATAGCACTTGTAAAGGGTGGCTGCTGCAATGGGGTGCTTTTACTTGTAAAACCATAACTGGGGCCTAGGGAGCTGGCTCAGTGGGAAAGAACACTTGCTGAGCAAGCTTGAGGACAGCGAGTTCAAATCCCCAGGCCCCATATTAAAAGCTGAGCATGGCTGTGTGTGCATGTAACCCCAGCATTGAGAGGATCCTGGGAGCTTGCTAGTCAGCCAGCCTAGCCAAAATAGTGTTGTTGTTGTTGTTGTTGTTGTTTTCTTTCCAGTGAGATATTGTGTATTAAAGGACTAGAGGGAGAACCATAGAGGAAGAAATCTTACACTTCCCTGGCTTCTTCATGTGCTCAAGGGGGACACACACTGGGGGCACACATGCCATGCGCCATGCACACCTACCTTACACATAATCATAGTCATTTACAAATTTAAAAACTATAACTATTATCTATGCTTCATATTTCTTTATTGGACCTCCTTTTCTCTCTCCTCATTAGACTCCTAAGTCCTTGAGAGCACAGCGTGTTGAGCCTTACGTCCTAGGGCAGCCCTGGCATATGGGATGCCCTCTCCTGGTGTATAGGGAATGGATGTCTGCCATGATCTGTATGGTATAAGTCTGGCAACGTCCCCGAGGCAGTGAGGGAAGGAGAAGATGGACACACAGACATGTGTACAGAAAAGATGGACAGATGGGCTGCTCCAGCTATGAGGGACAACCATAGCAGCTACTGTAACAACCAGGAACTTCAGCACGTTTATTGTGTACAGCACAAGGTGACATGTTAGCTAGCCTTGGTAGAAGGCCTCGGTGGGTGAGCAATCTCAGACTGTAAAGGTTAGGGAGGAGGATGCTGCACTTTTTTTTTGCACGCGCACACACACACACACACACACACACACACTCGTGCGCGTGTGCATACACATGTGCACACACACAAACACATACACATGCGCACGCACACACACACTCATGCACGTGTGTATACACATGTATACACACCATACACACACACACACACACTGATCTGTGGTTTGTAAACACTTCTACCAGGACCAGAGGAGAACTTTGTCACTCTGACCCTGACCAGAGGAAGGTGCCACCAATTTCCCATGGGTTTGAGGCACTGATCCATGACATGGCCATGCCCACATCAGAAAGTCAGGTTCAGTCAGGACTTTATCTTCTCTTTACAAGTTCCCTTAGGGCTTCTTTGGATCCCCACAAATGCCTTCAAGATTAGTGTGGGCAGGGGAATTGCATGCATGGGGGAGCAGGAGGCTTAGCCCCCATGTGAAGAGTGAGTATTTACAATGTAGAGGACGTGTTTGAAGGTCCCAAGTCAAGGTGACAGTAAGATCCTTCTGCCATTGGCAAAGATGGCTGGGCTGTCTACTCCAGCCTGTATTGAATCCCAAGGCTACATTAGATGTTGTAGTTGGTTCTTTATTAAATGTTATTATGTTCATTACAAAGGGACTTCAGGAAGCTGTTTATAGCCAAAGAGAGGGAAGCTAAGGAAAACGAAGTCACTGGGCTAAGATCCCACCGCTGGAACGTGCTAAGGAATGGACCATGGTATCTGCAAGTCAAGAGGGTATAGCTAAAGAACCAAAAGTCCCAGGCCAGCCTGGGCTACAGAAAGCTAACAACCACACTGCGCACAAAGCTAATAACTACACTGATCTCTGGTTATAGGAGGTGAACCAATGTTCATACAGGGCTAATGGGATACTAAAGTGATATTGTTATTTTAATGGTTTTGAATTTGCGTGTATGTGTGTGTATGTGTGTGTACGTACGTGTGTGTTACTAGTAGAGGGTCTTGAGTAGGATAAGCAAGCCCTCTACTACTGACTATGTCTCCTTTTAAAACCTTTTATTAAACATCAGGGTGTGGGGAGAAGAACCCAGGAATATGGATATGTGTATATGGATCACCCTGGAGGAGGGGGCAGCAACAGCACTGAGGTTGCAGGTGGAGAGAGAAACTTGGCATGGGACACTGCAATTAGGAATGAAGGTCCAGGCTGGAGGGGAAACTGAGGCATTACCAGATGCTATTTGGATGGGTGGCTTCCTTTCACAATGGTTGTGTTGTTTGTGGAAGAACCCAACTTGGAGGCCCCATGTCCTGACTCAGGGATACCCTGTCACTCCCTGACTGAAGCACTGACTAATTCAAGGACAAACATGAGACTCTAGTTGGATCCATAGGAGAAAAACCCCAGGCTGGTGGCAGGGCCAAGCCACCATTGCCACAGACACCACCAAACCCCAGGACCAGGAGGTGGTTACAGTGGACACCAAATACAGGAATGCCAGGAATACTCTGGTGTTCATGGATGGTTCAAAGGCTGCAGAGTGGCCTAACCCACAGGCCCACCCTGAACAGAGAGGTGATGGATACCTCTGGGGTGACATCTGGGGATTAGAAACAGGAAGACCAGGCGTGCCTGTTCCAAAGCTGTGGCTCTGTTTTTGCCCCAGGATGTTCAGAAACGGAGAGACAAAAAGATACAGGGGCAAGCCATTAATGGTGGTTCATGCCTGTAAATACTAACACACACACAGGAGGCTGAGGCAGGAGGATTTCTGGGAGTTAGAGGCCAGCCTGGGGGGGGGGTTACATAATGAGATCTTGCCCCAAAACACCAAGAAGAGAAACAGAGAAAGAAAGGGAGAGAGAGAAGAAGAGAGAGGGAGGGAAGGAGGGAGGGAGGGAAAGGGAGGGAGGGAGGAAGGGAGAGAGAGAGAGAGAGAGAGAGAGAGGAGAGAGGGGGGTTGGGCATCTGTGGGCTGTGATGGGCTGTCCTATCCAGGCATTGTAGAGGGGTCGATAAAAACCAGAAACGGAACGCTGTGTGTAAGAAGAAAGGCATAGAGGATCCCGTGAAGGAGACAGAGGACTCAGGGAGGAGGAAGGCAAGCCAGAGTATCTTAGACCTTAAGAATGGGGTTAGGGGTAGAGTGGGTGGGGGAGGGGAGTTGAACACTCTCCGTGGAAAAGTCTTTGCATCTGACCTCACAGAAGCCATCTTTGTCCTTTAGAGACCGAGTGACAGTGGAGTGGGGGAGTGGTGGGTGAGGAGGCCATGTGTGTGTCTTAGGGAAGCCTCTATGCTCACAGAATTTGGGGACCAACTGCGGCAGGGTTGAGGCAGAGTCCGGGGTCCCAGCAGGCTCTCCAGGCTGCCTATCAGAGTGTTTCTTTCTTTTTTTTTTTAACTTTTTAAAAACAATTTATTTTATGTATATGAGTACACTATAGCTGTCTTCAGACACACCAGATCACATTACAGATGGCTGTGAGCCACCATGTGGTTGCTGGGAATTGAACTCAGGACCTCTGAAAGAGCAGTCAGTGCTCTTAACCGCTGAGCCATCTCTGCAACCCCATTAAGTAACTTTTTAAAAGCCTTTAAAAAGCAAACTGTGAAGGTCTGCCTCTCTACTTCTTCCTGTACCTCAGGACAACTGTGCACTTGGTTCAGGTCCTTGTTCACTAGGTTATAAATATATATTAAGACTACAATATCTCCTGAGATACTATCTCCTGAGAGGCTCCGACAGCACCCAATACAGATGCAGAGGCTCACAGGCATCCACTGAACCGAGCACAGGGTCTCCAACGAAGGAACCAGAGAAAGGACCCATGGAGCTGAGGGGTCCGCAGCCCCCCAAGACAAACAACAATATGAACCAACCAGCACCCCCAGAGCTCCCAGGGACTAAACCACCAACCAAGGAGTACACATGGTGGGACTGACTGCTCTGGCAGCATGTGGACCGAGGACCTCTCCTCCCATTGATGATTGATTTTGTGGTCCTCTGCTGTATCAGAGTGTTTCTGAACAGAGTGTCCCTTTGCTTCCAGTTGACCACCTGGGCTCGGGGTTTCGCTGGGCATCGGTGGGAAGGAGGGCAGGGGTAGGGATGCCTTTGAGACAGAGCCGCTGTCCCTGGAACCAGATCTTTCCTATTGTGGTGGCATCAGCAGGTGTCGGGAGGGACAGGTTGTGTTTCTCCGTGCCAGGCTCCCGAGGCTAGGAACAGCAGAGCTCTGTTGCCACGGAGATAAGGAAATGAAGAGCAGGTACAGCCTTGTAACTGTGAGCGGTAGTTAGGGCGGTGTAATTCCAGGTGGCCTCGGGCTCTGTGTGTGCTTGGTGGTGATATGGCCACCTGACCGCCCTTCCTCTTCTCCAGTTCCTCCTTGCCTCTCCTAACCCAGAATCCTAGACTGGATCTGAGAGGCGGTGGCTGGGCCAGGTAAAGGGAGCCAGATAAAGACACTAGAGATGGGGTGCTGGTTTTTATCGCCATGGAGGCTTGCAGCCTGTAGGAATGGCTGGCAAACTCCCATTTCCGTCTCCCTCCCCCCAGCCCCGGCTCCACAAGCCAGTACCTCCATTTTCCATTTCCTGTCTGCTTCTCCCACCCTAGTCTCTGGGTCTGGATCCACGTTTCTCATTCATGCGGGTCTCCCAGGCAACCTTCCCTAGTGCGCTCTGGAACAAGCCCTTGGCTACAGCTGCTGAGAGGGGAGAGTGGAGACCGCAGGGCCATCCCTTTTCGGGGGAATCTTCAGGAATGAGACGGGATGGCTTTCAGAGTGCCGAGAACATCTAGAATGTTCAGACAGGGCTCAGAGTCTGAAGTCCTTTTCTCTTCTAGGCCTTCAAATTCACAGCTGTTAACATTTTACAGCGTTTTCATGATCCTAAGGCGCCCTCAAGTGGCCAGCTAGGAAGTTGCGGCTCTTCCAAGAGGAAGTCAAAGTAGGCAGTTGCTGAGCCAGCTTCACCCCACCCCCCACCCCGCCCTCAACACACCACACACACCACACCACACACCACACACACGCACACAGAGAGAGAGAGAGACACGGCCTCAATTCCTTATTCTCAGTCCCAAGTCGAGCCTCCATGGTCAACCGGAGTGGGTCTGGGCTGGAGTCCACCTAGGTGGTCAGTGGTGGCAGGAGCCAGTGAGGAGTCCTGAATGTAGCTCAGTAGGAGGGGCCCTGGATGGGCAGTCAATGACTGGGGGCACATATGGCTTCTTTACCGTCAATCTCTGGGTTGGCATCTCTGATACCATGTCCTAGCCCAGCATTGCCTGTCCTATAAGCTCACTTCCTGGATAGGCCAGGTCTGTCTGTCCATCCTCCTGAAGTCAGCCTACTGTTGGCTCTCTATGTCAAGCTGGCAAGGCAGACTGTGACTCTCCTATGGCAAACTGTAGTGTTGGGTTCCCCTTTGAGCCTCCATGTGATTGGCCACCTCCACCTCCTTCCCCAGCTCCCCATGTGAGCATCCTCTGGAGATTTGGAGTGGAGGAGTCTCTATGCCTGCTTTCCTCTCGTGTTTCCAAGTCACGGACACCCAAGTGGGTCTGATCCTCCACAATCCCTGCCCCTCTCCCACAACCTCCAAGCCCCTGCTGTGACCCCTCTGTCCAAGTCCCTAGGAAGGCCAAGCAGAATTTGATAGAAACAGAGATAAGAGCAAGCATGGCTGTTTTCCCCTTAAGAGGCACAGCTGTGTCCTACCTCACAGGTCGTGCACAGAAGCAGGGGTCCAAGCAGCCAGCTCTTGGCATGACCCTGTAGGGACACCTTCCAGTGTCTGCTCTGTTGCCAGGCTCAGCTCTGTCTTCATGTCCTCAGTTTGGTCTTCCCAGGTATTTGACTTCTCTGTGGCTCAGTGTTCTTGTCTGTAAAATGGACTAGTCACAACGAGTGGACCAAGCTTCGGGGAGGTGTGATGTAAATGTCTTGCCTGGGTTTGTATGTGTCATGCTGGGAAGTGGAGGACTTTTACTGATCCCCCTGTCACTCATCTAGGATCTCACATAATACACATACATATATATGACCTCACTGAAATGGCCATCCTTCCTCCAGTTCACAGAGAAGAAGGCCTAGATAGGTAAGTGACAATTCTGTTAAAGGGCTGGACGAGGGATTTGAACTCAGAATCTGAGTGCTTCTAAAAGATTTGGACATATCTAGAAAGTCATAGATGGAATGGAGGCAGAACATACTGAAGGCCAGAATGGAGAAGGGGTACATCCTACCGGCTTAGGCGAGTATGGATGGGAGTGAGGATGGCTCAGAGGATGTCTGGACTTGTGAGGTCTTGGTAACTTTGATTCCCTGAAATGCAGGTGTGTGTGCATGTGGGGGGCTTCTGACGGAAGCTTTGGCTGGTCCACAGATCAGGGCAAGGAATCCTAGAATGGCCATCAGGAGGCTGGGAGGGCTGGTCACCATCTCCAAAATGCACTTGGGAGGAATCCAGGACTGGGATTGAGCTGTACGAGAAAACAGGACCTTGGTAGCAGCAGCTGAGAGAACCCCCAAGATGACCCTGAGAAACCAGCATCCTGCATCACCAGACTCTGGAGGGTCTGGCGATGCTCGGGGTTCAGCAGGTGGACAAGTCAACAGGATGCTCAGGGAAGGAGAAGTGAGGGGGGCAGCTGGTGCCAGCCCAAGCCTAGATCCTAAGTCCACCACCCACCCAGTGGTGGCCTGCTATCCAGTCACAGCAGGTTACCCTCCTTTGGAAAAGCAGAGTGACTCTAGTGCCTCCTCTCTTTCACCTAGACTGAAAGGAACCAGTTTTCAGAGCTGTGGAGGTGTGGGGGAAGGGGACAGTGCCTCCTTGTGGCCATAGCCTGGTACTGCAACTCAGGAGCCAGAAGATCAAATAAGCTTCGGTGGTGGGTCAGGCTCTGTTTGGTGCACAGCATCTAGGAGCAGAGGGCAGGACTTGCAGACACACGGCCATATGACTCACTACAATAAGCGTGATTTCTTCTGGAGAGTCTTAGGGCCCCAGACAACCAATGAGAGCAGCAAAGAGTACATGTTGGCTTCTTCCATGAGCCAACCCTGTGCCAGCATCCCAGGATGTGAGATGAGCAGGGCATAGCCCGTGCCCTCCACCATCAATGTGGGAGTCAGCCAAGAACAATGGTGCCCCTGTCACAGTGGGCATGCAATGTTTGGGCCGTTGTCACTTCTCTTGAGTGTGGTTTCTGAACATTCCTGGGTTCTCTCCTCACCTCTATTAAGTCTTTTCCTTCAACCTATTGGTACCATGTTTGCACTCAGGGTTATCTCGCTATAGAGGCTGAGGTGGTTAGGTGTCATATCTGGGTAGGATTTGTTTTCAAGACAGGGCTTCTCTCTGTAGCCCTGGGTGTTTCAGAACTCACTCTGTAGACCAGGCTGGCTTCAAACTCTGAGATCCATCTTCTTCTGCCTCCTGAGTGCATGCTCCATCACCACCCGACTCTGGGTAGGATTTTCATTTCCTCCCTTGCCTTGGAAGCTTGCACAGTGCCTTCTGGTACCATGAAAGCTATTTCTCAAGGAGGTAGCTTGCAGATCAGATCCTGCAAGGGTCTGTTGGTCCTACGTTCAAACTGCAAACTGTCTTCAGCAAAGGGGACTCACCTTCTACTTCTGACGGGCAACCAAGGACAACAGCAGTAGCCTATAAAGTTTGGGGGGTCTCTTGGGCAACCCTGACCAACAACTCAAAAGAGGATTCCTTGTGTCTGGTGTTTTGGCTTTTGTTAGATAGTCTATGCCTTTTGTGGGAGCACTGTTAGCTCAGATGGGAAAATGTCATTAAGCTATACGCGAATATACAGACTTACATGTGTTATTGGTAATATGTATTATTGGTATTTTTAGGCAGATAGTTAATAGTTTGCCTCCTTGTGACAATTTCTTACAGCCTTGTTATTTGACCTTCCCTCCCCCTCCTTCTGTATTCCTACCCTTCCTCCTGTTTGTCTGTTCCCCCCTCAGATCACTGCTCTGCCCCTCTCTGTCGCTGCCCTCCCCTCCTGTCATGCAATGTCACACAGCACTCACCTACTTCAGTTGTGTCTGCATGACAGGTCTAAAAAACCTGATCATAGATCTGAGGCGTACGCTTCACAGAGAGCCAGTCTCCGAGGTGGTCAGTCACTGACATCTCCTAGTTCTGATGTGTTCCAGATTGGTCTCTGCTAAAGTCTGTGGGGAGGTCTACATGCTTTCTTTATTCAGGCATAAAGGTGCCCTAAGAAATATTTTGTTATAGCCAAACTAAATTGAACACTGTTTCCCGGACCCCACAATGTTCCAACTAATCGGTGCTGAACTGATTCTCGGTCTGGAATTTCACAAGGATGTCACCCATTCAGACTAATTGCCCCTGGCATTGTTAGGGAAATAATGAAGGGAATAGGGCACTGTAGTTTTCGGAGTGGCAAGTTTAACTAATATCCTCATTCTCAGTCATGTACTACAGCTGAACCACTCTAGGAATTAGCAAGAAAGAGACATGTCTCTACTAGCCCAGAAGATTAGCATAGTGGGCGTTTTACTAAGGATGGGGGGGGGGACCTTGATCCGAATGTGTGTGTGAGAGACAGTGTACAGCAGTCAGCATTCGAGATACGTGACTCAAGATTCTTCGAGCTTTGAGCCTCTGTCCTCCTGGCTGGCACATCTGCAGCCCCCTGGGACTCCGGCTGAGCCCATGCGGCCCGAGCATGCTCAGAGCCCGAGGGTGCTGCACCAGTCCAGAGGAGATGGCTGCTGTTTTAGACCCAGTGTATTTTAGATGGCCTCAGATGTACCTCAACTACTGAGCTGCCAGATTTCTCTTTCTCTTTTGCAATGACTGTACAAGCCTCATGCCATTTTTGAGAAATACACTCAGATCCCACACTTCTTTGTGTCGACTCTGTTTATCACTCACTGAATTTTTTGCCCACCTGTCTAGAACGCTCATCTCGCGGAACAAGAGGTCCCCACAACGAACCTAGTCCATGGCATCCTCCTGCCATGGTCCCCCCTTTACTTTTTTAATTTATGAAGTTACTGAAAAAATAAAAGTGGCTGCCAGGTATGCCGGCTCACACCTTTAGTTCCAGCACTGGTCAGGCTGAGGCAGGTGGATCTCAGAGTTCGAGGCCAGCCAGGAACTACACAGAGAAGCCCTGTCTCCAAAATAAGAACAAACCCGAGTAGGATGGCTAAGGAAACATCTAAAAATACTGTCAGCCTCCCCGGCAGCTAGGGGAATGTGAATCAAAAGAACTTTGAGATTTTTACTCCAGTCAGAAAGGCAGAGATCGGTAAAAGATCAGACAATCAGTGGTGGAGGGGATGTGGGGAGAAGGGGTTCCTCATTCACCATTGGTCAGATTGCAAACTGGTCCAGGCACTCTGGAAATCAGTGTGGAGAATGCTTAAAAAGAAAATTAATAATTCTACCCCGTGACCCAGCTATTCCACTCCTTGGCATACGCACAAAGGAATCAATATCCGGCTCCACAGAGGCCTGCTCAGCCATACTCATCACCTCTCTATTCACAATAGATAGGAAGTGGGAATAACCTAAATGTCCTTCAAATGACGAGTGGAGAGTAAAAATGTACATATACACCATGGAATACTATTTAGCTAAAAAGAAAAATAAAATTGTGAAATTTGTGGGTAAGTAGTTGGAAATTAGAAAAGATCACATTGATGGAGGTGACCCAGACCCAGAAAGACAAATATCATGTATTCTCTCTAATCTGAGGGTCCTAGTTCCAAATGTTCAGAGGTGAGCACATTACCTGGAGTAACTTCAGAAATCAGGAGAGTAAAACATTTAGAATGATTTACTTCTATTTCACATATATGAATGTTTTGCCAGCGTACATGTATGTGTAGCATGTGTGTGCCTAGGGCCCATAGAAGTCAAGAAAGGGCTTCAGAATCCTCAGATCTGGAGTTATAGGCAGCTGTGGAACACCCACATGGGTGCTGAGAATCAAACCTAGGTCCTCCGTAAGAGCAGCCGATGCTCTTAGCTGATGAGCCATCTCTCCAGGCCCATGGATACCTTTATTCAGGGTCCCCTGCTGAGAATCTGATCCTGCTACACATTATCTGGTCTCATGGGATTTTCTCAAAAAAAAAAAATCTTGGTGGATGCCTCCATGACTCAATAACCCTTGCATTCTGCATGTCTGTAAAATGTGGGTGATGTCAAGTCTGTCGCCAGCTCACACAGTAGTTGAGCCTCCTTGGACCACGACTCCAGTGGCTTTGAGTGCCTGGAAAACTGAACCTGAGGATCACAAGCCTGGTGTGTGTGTGTGTGTGTGTGTGTGTGTGTGTGGGCAGAAGACCATGTGGATATATTCATTTTTGTTTTTAAGAAAGTATCTTCAGAATTGTCATCTAATTTTTTTTCTTAAGATTTCTGGAGGGAGTGCAGAGATGATTCAGTGGTTATAATCAATGGCCAGTTCTTCAAAGGAGCAGGGTTCAAACTCCTCTGCCCACATGGCCTCCCACAACCATCTCTAATTCTAGTTCCAGGAGACTAGGTGCCCTCTTTTAGCTTCTTTAGGTAAGTGGATGGAATTAGAAAAGACCCAGAAAGACAAATGTCACATGGTGCACAGATATAACTGCCATCAGAACATCCATATACACAAAATAAAAGTAATAAAGATCTTGAATATTTTATTTTTGAAATTAAAATAAAATCAAATCCTTTCCCCCTTCTCTTTTCTCCCAACAACCCTCTCATGTAGGCCTCCTCTCTCTCTCTCTCTCTCTCTCTCTCTCTCTCTCTCTCTCAAATTCATAGTCTTTGATCTTTTTCAATTTCTGTAACACACACATAATTCTAAATATATATATTGGTTTTTCGAGACAGGGTTTCTCTGTGTAGCCCTGGCTGTCCTGGAACTCACTCTGTAGACCAGGCTGGCCTTGAACTCAGAAGTCCACCTGCCTCTGCCTCCCAAGTGCTGGGCTTAAAGGCGTGTGCCACCACTGCCTGGCTAAATATATAAAATATTAAACACAACCTGCTCAGTCTGTCCAGTGTTACTCATATGTATATGGCTTCAGGGCTGACCGTTTGGTCTTGGATAGCCAACTGGCATGCTCTTCCCTGGGGAGGGCTACTTTTTCAGCTCTCTCTCTCAGCATTCCTTCGTTGCCGAGGGATGGATCCCTGGGAGACTTCCCCTGTTCATGGTGGTGTTGTTGTCCTTGCTCAGATCTCATTGCAGAGCTTTTTAAAAAGTGAATTTGGTCCTTTGTAGGTCTCTTTATTTTCTTCCGTTTAGAATATGATTGTTTAAAAATTGATGTAGGCCGGCCCAGTTGACTGCGGGCAGTTCTCTTAGCACCCATGGCCCCAGTCGACTGTGGGCAGTTCTCTTAGCACCCATGGTCCCGAAGGAACTTTGCCTATCTGATTTCAAGGTTTGTTTGCCATTCCCCTTTCCACACTACACTCCTGTTTCTTGATGGTTAGAATTAGAGATTATTCAGTCATTTTTTTCTGCTATAATGGATGAGAATCAAATCCTGTGTTGCTTTGCTTACATTCTCAGGTAATAGTCCATGAATGAAGGAAATCAGGACCGGAACACAGGCAGGGCAGGGACCTGGAGGCAAGAGCTGATGCAGAGGCCATGGAGGGATGCTGCTTACTGGCTTGCTCATCATGGCTTGCTCAGCTAGCTTTCTTATAGCGCCCAGAACCACCTGCCTCGGGGTGACCCTGCCTGTGTTGATGGGCCCTTTGCCATCCATCATTAAACAAAGAAATACGTCACAGGCTTACTCATAAGCCAAATGTAGTGGAGGTATTAAATCTGTTGAGGTTACCGCTTCTGAATTGACTCTAGCTATGTCACATTTATTCACATAAAACTAGTTAGCACAACACCCTATCAGCGTAATTGCTTTCCATTTTCTTCTTTGTCTGTTGTATGACTGTATGTAAAGGATTTTTATTTCTTGGGTGCACAATTTATAAAATGACATCTCAGGTCTCCATTTTGTAAGTCGAGGAGGGTGAGGCCCATTTGCTTTTCTTGCTTTCTCCCTTTCACCCATTCAATTTAAAGCACGATTTTGCTTGCCTTATTGGTTACAGTAAAAACAGATGCTCAAAGGAACACATTACAAACAGCACACAGTTATTGATTGCTCACAGAACAGCCCTGGGGATGGATAGTTCATTGGGTCACCCATTGATTTTACCCAATGGAAGCTTTCTGAATTCTACCACAAGTCAATGTGGTCTCTATGATGCTTACAGTGGTTTGAATATGCTGGCCTCTGAGAAGTGGCACTACTAGGAGGTGTGGCCTCATTAGAGGGGGTGTGGCCTTGTTAAAGGACTGTGTCTCCTAGTGCTCAAACTCTGCCCAGGGTGGGATCAGAGCTTCCTCCTAGCTGCCTGAGGAACACAGACCCTCCTCCTGGCTGCTTGCAGAAGACAGTGTCCTCCTGACTGCCCTTGGATCAAGATGTAGAACTCTTGTCTCCTCCAGGACCATGTCTGCCTGCACAATGCCATGCTTCCCACCATGATGATAATGGACTGCACTGTAAGCCTGCCCCAATTAAATCTTTGCCTTTATAAGAGTTGCCTTAGACACGGTGTCTCTTCACTGCAACAAAACAAAACCCTAAGACAATGCTTATCAGCCTCCTCCAGAGGGAAAGGCAGGAAAATAGGGACAAGTGTCCAGAGGAGAGGACTGTGGGCTGGTCTTGTCACCTCACTCACCTTTGGTTAGAATTCAGTGACATGGCTGTACTACTACAAAAGAGTATGGGATATGTAGTCTACTTAGTGCTCAAGAAGAAGAGAAAAACAGCTTTAGTTAGAGATGATCAGTTTCTGTCATATTTATACACTCAATTTTGATGTCTTTATGTTCCCTTTGATAGATTATTGACAGATTGATTCTAAAAGCTAGAAATTAGTATCCAGGGTTATATTAACATGATTGTCTGGTTAGGATTCTGGTATAGGATAAAACCCACTGTAGCTACCTCAAGAAGATCTATGGTCAGAATGTTATATTATTCCTAGTCATATTTTGATTTCTAAACACCGATGGAGTGGTTTAAGAGATGAGATTTGAGGAGTGCTGGGAGATGGTTTTGTGCACTGTGGATTCAGATGGTGATTTCTGTGCCCAGAGATCTAGTTTGCAGTCTGGATATTGGCACTGTCATCACCTTTGATTGGTTAATGAAGAGTTGATTATCCAATAACTGGGCAGAGGAGCAAGGAGGCAGGACTTCCAATCCTGGTCAGGGTGTCCCAGAGGACAGGGGAGAGAGAGGGAGGGAGAGAGAGAGAGAGAGAGAGAGAGAGAGAGAGAGA
>NW_022196896.1:99729098-99822218 GCF_008632895.1 Mastomys coucha | reverse complement strand
GAAGAAGAAGAAGAAGAAGAAGAAGAAGAAGAAGAAGAAGAAGAAGAAGAAGAAGAAGGAAGGAGAAGAAGAACCACCACCACCACCACCAAGAGTATTCATCATGGGGTTGTGATGAGAGTGCAGCCATGAAGACATACATGGAGCAGAGCAAGCCAGGGCAAGACTCAGATGGCAAGTAACTAGGCCCATGGCTGGGTAGGAGGTAGCCTAATTGGGTTAGATTAGGGTTAGAATAGCTCAGAACCTGTCCAGCTTAGTGTTTGCAGCTTGTTAATAATGTAAGGTCTCTGTGTCATTTATTTGGGAACAAGGGGCATAAGAGTCCCCAGAATTATGTTTATAGAGGAGGCAGTTAGGTTACCCCCTCATCAATGGAATTAGTATCCTTCTAAATGGGGCCCTAAAGAACTACCTTGCCCTCTTACCATAACCTTGTGAGAATGAGGAGACACAGAGAGGTGTTGTCTGTAAACCAAGAAGAGGGATTTCGCCAGGTGTTGAGTCTGCCTTCACCTTGATCTTGAATTCTACAACTTCCAGAACTACAGGAAACAAGTTTGTTGTTTACAACTTACTAGGTCTGTTGCAGTACTTTGTTATACAGTATTTGTTAGAGTAGCCTAAATGAACTACAACAAAAGGAGTCTAGGTGTTGCAAGGAAGGTGGAAAACCACACGTAGGTTAAGATTTCAGGAACAACTTCAGAAGCTGTCCCTAAGAGATTTGGGGCTCCCACAGTTAGGAAGCTGCCATGTCCAGACCACATCAGCCGGTTTTGCAAACAGGAAACTGACCTGATAATGTCACCACTAGAACCTTGTAGAGCTTCTCTGTAGTGGCACCAAGAATGGGTGCTGTAAGCTCTGTATTTTTCCACTGTGGAAGCTGCAGACACACAGGCCCATCAAAGATGCCACAGAGGACCCAGCACACCCACAACTGTGCCAGCCAGGAGGAAATGGCACAAGCAGCTGAAAGTCACCTCCTAGGGCTGAGAGATGGATCAGCAGCTAAAAACACTTTCTTTTCTTTCAGAGGACTGGAGTTTGGTTTCCAGAATCCATGTCAGGCAGCTCACAACCACCTGCAACTCCAGCTTCAGGGGACGCAGTGCCATCTTTTTGCCTTTGGTGCACACACACACACACACACACACACACACACAAATAACAAAAAAGTGAAAACTCACTTGTCACGCTTTGGTTTTGAAAAACCTCTCGTGATTCACAGAACATAAATCACATCTAAAACTCTAGCTGCAAGGGAGCCTGGGAAATACAGGTTTCTAGCCTCTGCTGCTAACAAAAAACAGTAGATGGAGACTGAATGTGATCTACTGCAGCTACCAAGCTCTATCCCCTTGATTACACCTCTCCTCTCCTCTGTATTTATATAGGTAAAATCGATACCAATAAGAGAATCCTTTTCTTTAAATAAAATGAAATCAATCATCTCTCATTAAGACAGATAATGAGACATCTGAAGTTCTACTCATTACCATGAATATTGTTCATTATTGGGCCTTTTGTTTTTAGTTCCATAAATCCCATTTTGATATTTTGTGCTCATGTACAGATGCATGACCAGTAATACCAAGTTATAGGGGAAAGAGGCAAATGGGAAAATGCAATTTAAAAAAATAACAAGCAAAGAAGGGAGCTTGGTTCTCTGTGATAGCCATTTTTTTTTTTTATAGGTGACTGAGAAGTCGTAACAGTTCTCTTCTTTCAAGAGCTTATGAATATATTTTACTTGGAAGTATACTTAGTAAAGTGACCTAAAGCATTAATCCCAGAGGTTCTGAGACTGGTCTCTGTGGGGTCACTCCTGTGTTCATTTCCTCACTCAATGACATTGCTTGGAGACACTTTAAGAATCTCTCATATTGTTGCTATGCTTCCCTCCCCCACTCTGCCACACAAGGTACATAAACATTCTCCCCTTCCCCCTTGCCTTTGTTTATTGATTTAGTGGCATTAAGATGCAAGTGGCTGGGAAACAGGCCCCTGGTCCTCTGTTTAGGGAAACTATTTTTAGTTTCCTAGGGATGAATTTCTAGAGTGCTTGGACAGTTGGGGCTCTCTGCCAGTCAACAGAGCCCAAGAAATGCAGACAAATGTTTGAAGAACGGTTGCACTTAAGAGTGGGAAGCACCTCATTCATGTATATCACTTTGTTACTGGACTCATATTTCTGGTTATAAGAAAAATTGCTCCATAGGTCAGTCTCCAGACCTGAGCAAATGTTGTGCCTTGCAAATGACACCCAACTCTCAGCAGGTATAGACTCCAGATTAGAGCTGTGGTTAGGTCTTCAACAGGCCAGTTCACCATTATCATACTTTAGCTGCTTTGTGGTGATGAGGTCTATGCTAAGACCAGTGTGTCTGTAGAAAGGAACCATTCATCTCCATTACCCATTCATCTAGAATAGGCTGTCCTGGACCAATCTTGAGGGATAAGGTAGAGGCAAATCAAGTGTTTACAGATGCTGTTGCTGGGTGAACTACAACAGACAGAAAGTCCACAGCTTAGGCAGGGTCTGGTCCAGGAAGGGCACACTGCTTTCTTGTCCATGATGGGAGGTGTCTACGAGTGGAACTGTGAAAATGAGTGTTCTGAATTGGCCTACTGCTGAGTACTCAGCAAGGGTGAAGCAGGATCAGGCTCTATGAAGCAGGACCAAACTCCTCCTTCTCTGCTATTGGAGATTCTTTGTACAAGAGGCCATTGAGCAAAGACTATATCTGGGTGTGCTGGGTAGTTTTAAATGCCAACTCGACCCAACCTAGAATCATCTGGGAAGAGTCTTGATGAGACATCTAGAATTATCTAGAACACATTGAGAATACATTAAGAATACAATGAGAATACATTGACCTGTGGGCACATCTGTAGGTGGTTGCCTTAATTGTTAATTGCTTTAAAAAAAAATCCAGCCCACTGTGGGTGGCACCATTCACTATGCACGAGTTCCTGAACATTCTAAGAGAAGAGAAAGCTAGCTGAGAGCAAGCAAACATGTAAGCAAGGAGACCTAGATGAATTTATTTCCCTATACTCTTGACTAGGGATCTGATGTGACTAACATTTTGAGTCCCTGAAGGGATGGATTGTAACATGAAATTGTGAGCTGAATAAAACCTTTCTACCTGAAGTTGTTTTTTGTTAGTGTATTTGACCACAGCAACAGACATGCAACTAGATCATAGTTGAGTAAAGATGCCAACCGAGATCTGTAGGGTGGGTCATCTCGTCTACCTGGCTATCGGTTTTATATGCATTTAGGAAGTGTGACAATGAGAAGACTGACCAGCTCCATAGATGCCATGTCTTGATCTTTGGGAACTGTAAATTTTTACATGGCAAAGAAAGGGGGACTTTGCAAGTATGGCTAAGGATATTGTGTTAGAGTTACCCTGGACTGTTAGGTAGGTGATTCCTGCATTCTGAAAGGAGGCAGAAGATGCAGAGTTAAAAGCTGTGGTGTTTGAAGTAGATGGCCACAAGCCAAGGAATGCAGTGTCTAGGTGCTGACAAGACAAGGGTGTGAATCTTTTCTGTGGAATCTCCTGAAAGGAGTCAGCTCTGTCAGCACCCTGCTTTAGCTCATTGTGACCCAGGGCCCACTTGGGTTAGTTGACCTGAACTGGAATCTGTGAGTTCAGAACTTAACAGATTTAGATGCCTTTCTTTTCTTTTCTCTTCTTTTCTTTTCTCTCTCCTCTCCTCTCCTCTCCTCTCCTCTCTTCTCCTCTCCTTTCCTTTCCTTTTCTTTTTTTCTTCTCTTTTTTTCTCTTCTCTCCTCTCCTTCTTTTCCTTTCCTTTTTTATTCCTTCCTTCCTTCCTTCCTTCCTTTCTTTCTTTCTTTCTTTTTTTCTTTCTTTCTTTCTTTCTTTCTTCCTTCCTTCCTTCCTTCCTTTCTTTCTCCCTCTCCCCCCCCCCCCACTTTCATTTTTGTTCCACCATTTGTCTCTTTTTTCCTCTGGAACTCAAGGCTGTAAATCAGACATGAAACTATACATCGTTATGCTTTCTCTCTGCTTTTCTTTCTGACAGATTTAGTTCAATATCCTTTCCTCTGTCACATCAGGAATTAAACCAATCAGAGAACTTGTAAGTTTCAGATATCAAACGTTTCAAACCAAATTACTTCTTGGTTAATTTTTGTTTTTATTTCTCTTGTTGTATCTGATATTTTCTTTTGTTTTGAACAGATTTCCACCAATCCGACTGAGCACTGTGGTAATGGCTGCTTTGAGGTCCTTGTTTGAGTGATGATTCTAACATCTGCCTCTTCTCAGGACTGAGGTCTCTTGAGAACGGATTACATTTTTTCCCCTTGATTGTTCTTAGGTCAATTAATTTTGAATTGTATCCCAGCCATTTGGATGCTATGTTGCAGAGGCTCTTGATTTTGTTATATTGTTCTAAGTGGTGGTGATGTTTTGTTTTATCAAGTAATTAACTTGGAAAAGTCTTATTTCACAGTCTGCCTGCCAGCTGGGGGTGGCCTTTGTAATCTCAATTTGGATTGCTCTGGTTGGCTCTGTGCTGGCCTGTTTCAGGAAAGCCAAAGTTCATACCCAGGCTTTGGGATTCTCTCTCTCTCTCTCTTCTCTCTCTCTCTCTCTCTCTCTCTCTCTCTCTCTCTCTCTCTCTCTCTCTCTCTCTCTCTCTCTCCTCTCCCCCTTCCTCTCCCTGCCTCTCCCTCCCCACCCTCCTCCCTCTAGTGTCCTCCCCAATATGACCACCCTCCAGTCTCTTGTATTCTTCATCATTTCACTCATTGAGACCAATGATGTTCTTCTTTGTGAGGGCTTTGCTGCTCTGTACCACCATGACTGTTGCTGATACTCCCAGAGTGAAGTCCCAGGACTTATAACTTGTCTCATGTCTGTGACTGCCTTTGTCTGCATCTACATCTCAGGGCCTCCAGGTATTCATAGGTTCAATTATGCTTATGAAGTTCTTTTAAAATTTCCCCTAGAATTTATAGTTGTCTTTGTGTGTGTGTGTGTGTGTGTGTGTGTAAGAATTGAGTTTGTCATGTGCTTTACTGCTATCCCCTAGCACAAATGCTGCTATTTGTTTGTTTTTGTTTTTCAAGACAGGGTTTCTTTGTGTAGCTCTGGTTATCCTGGAATTAGCTCTGTAGACCAGGCTGACCTCACAGAGATTTCCCTGCTTCTGCCTCCCTGGTGCTGGGATTAAAGGTGCTCACCACTACTGACTTTTGTGGGTATTTTTTTGTTTTGTTTTTTGTTTTTTTGTTTTTTTGTTTTTTGTTTTGACACAGAGACTCTCTACATAGCTTTGACTGTCCTGGAATTCACTAGTGTTTTATTTTTAATATGATCACCATCTCTTCTAAATTTCCAGTTTGGACTGAGAGAAAATAAAGTGTGTGTGTGTGTGTGTGTGTATTTCTTTCCAGGATTTGATGTCAATAGTATACCTACTTAGTGAAAATATTTAGAAAGTCTTCCTTTGCTTTCTGATGTTCTAGAACATTAAAAATGATATTGTAATTTTCTATCTTTGGATATGATGTCTCTGTATAGAATCTTCTTTCTAGTATATAACTTTGGGGGGATTTAACTTCAATTTTAATTATCTGTCTCTCTGTGTGTATGTGTATGGGTATGTATATGTACATATAAAAGTATAATGCTTGTGGAAGCCAGAAGATGGTGTTGTATCCCTTGGAGCTGGAGTCACAGGCAGTTGTAAGTTGCCCAATGCGGGTTCTGGGAGCCAAACTCTGGTCTTCTGGAAGAGAAGCAAATGCTCTTAACTGAGCTATCTCTAGTCTCTGATCTGCAATCTTTAAAATAGTCAAGTTCCTGTAAGTCAAGGGAAGATTGAAATTGTTACACACTGAACTAGATACAAGAGACATGATATCCAAGCCCGGTGAGTTTCTGGACACACTGAACTAGATACAAGAGGCATGATATCCAAGCCCGGTGAGTTTCTGGACACACTGAAGTAGATACAAGAGGCATGATAACCAAGCTGGAGGTGAGTTTCTGGACTGTTACATTTCATAACAAAAGATCTTGTCAAAGAGAGCAGAAATGTATCTGCAGGAAAGACGGCAGCAAAGCAGAAGCTCTGACTGTTTGACATTAATGGTTGCACTTGGATAAGCAGGAGGATGTATTTGTTACAGACAGTATGTACTATTCCACACAGAGGTGACATGTGGGTAAAAAGGGCATCTTGTAAGAAATTTACTCTGGAGTAATTTAGAGAGCCAGGAGTGATGTCGTATACCTGTAACCCCAATCCTCTGGAAGCTGAGATAGGAGGAGCACAAGGTTAAGGCTAACTGGACTATGTAGGGGTTCCAGGCCAGCACAGGCTACATATTAAGACTGAATAGTAGTAGTAGTAGTAATAATAAATGATGACATCAATAATAACTCATTATTATTTAAAAAAGGATTTACTTCATTTGTAACTTGCCTGAAACTTTGAGGTTGTTTCCAAAATTAAAAATATGCTATACAAATGGAAATATGAGAAAATATAAGGTATAGTTAGGAGAAACAAATCAATATAAACAAGACCAGAGGTGGGAATAAGCAAATAAGGATTTATAATAAATATAAAATTCATTATTTAAAATAAATAATAATACCTTCCCCCCGATTTTCTAAAATTGATTAAAAGCAGTAACCTACAGTTACAGAATGCATAGTGAATCCCAATGAAGACAATCGGAAAAAAAAATCACACTCAGGCGTTTGAAAGAAAACTTCTAAAAACTCAAATTAGAGAATACATTGTTTTAAAAAGTTAAATGCACATACACATTGTAAACAAGAGAAAATGTGAAATTTAGGTGGCCTCTCAGTATAAAATCTTAGGAGAAATTGTTCTGTATAATTATTATCCACTAATAAAATAATAGTTTAAAAAAAACCACATGATTGGGCTGGTGAGAAGACTTAGCGGTTAAGAGCACTGACTGCTCTTCTGAAGGTCCTGAGTTCAAATCCCAGCAACCATACGGTGGCTCAAAATCATCTGTAATGAGATCTGACACCCTCTTCTGGAGTGTCTGAAGACAGTTACAGTGTACTTACATGTAATAAATAAATAAATCTTAAAAAAAAAAACCACATGATTACATTTGTCATTTAAACAGAAAAGAGTTGAAAAGATAGCTCAAGATGTGTGTGTGTGTGTGTGTGTGTGTGTGTGTCTTCCATACATGTGTAAATTCGTTGGGAGGTCAGATGTCAACATTGGACATTTTCCTCAATCACTTTAGGTCTTGAGAGCAGGTCTGTTATTAAGGCCATAGTCACTGATTGGACTAGACTGGCTGCCTGGAGCCTCCTGCCCACATCTCCCTAGTCCTGGTATTGCAGGTACGCGCAGCCACGCCTAGCTTTTTATGTAAGTGCTGTTTGGGCTCCAAATTAGGTAATCATGCTTGCCTGGCAAGGACTTTCCCACCTGAACTATCTCCCAGCTCCAGAAGAGATTTGTAATGGCTGAAATATATTACCAATATATTATGGGTTAAATGCATAATGAAGGCAATTTTTAGAAATGAAGGGAAATAAAGGTGTATTAACTTAATAAGGCCAGACACAAGTTTTCATAGCACCCTCCCCCTGTGAGAATGGTAAAGGAACTCAAGAGAGATGCTGCCTGTTAGAGTTCAGAGCCATAGGAAGGAGTACACACAATGGTGGGATGCGTGCCAATGTTTCTATTTTCTTAGACAGTTAACTTTTCAATGCAAAAGTAACACTGTAGTTGGGTGATTCTAACTTGTTACATCCCCTCTTCACTTCAGTCATCCATCGAACTCCTGGCAGCCTCTGTTTGGGGGCTAACACCTGGGAGCTAAGATAGATGCTCTCTGTTGATTGTTTGTCTCTGAAGAAGCCTCCTGACCACGCCCACCGCCTGAGTAGCCAGTCAGCCAGCCAGCCAGCCAGCCAGCCAGCCAGCCAGCCAGCCAGCTGTCTGAAGATCTTCTGAACCTGGGGACTTTGGCACCTGAACTTTCTTTGTAGTGTAATCTAGAGACTTGTTTTCAGTTTCTCCTGTGACTATAAAAACCCTGGTTTATTCCCAGTAAAGTGGAGCCTTGATTGGGACGCAACTTGGCTTTGTGTTTTCTCTTTGCATTTCAAACCCCTTATTTCAGGTCCTTTATTCATCCTGGTTGAATAGAACCCCGTTCGTGAAACTGCGGGCAGTTTCATTAACTTATGTAGAAATACAGTGTAACACATCAGATGAGGCTGGAGGGAAATGAAGACTGCAGATGTTTCTGGATTGCCAGTGGGATTATATCCTAACAAATCCACCATACACTGAAAATAACCTTTAGTCAAAATACATTTAAACGGAGTGATGGCTTCTCATCATGGCAGAGTGTATAGATAAGGCGCTTCAGGAATACCGCAAGAAGCTATGAGAGCACAAGGAGATTGGTGGCAGTCTTAAGGGGCTAAGTGGGGCTGGAGAGAGAGCACTGGCTGCTCTTCCAGAGGTCCTGAGTTCAATTCCCAGCAATCACATAGTGGCTCATAACCATCTATAGTGAGCTTTTGTGCCCTCTTCTGTGTGTCTGAAGACATTGACAGTGTTCTTATATATGCAAAAGAAATACATAAGTAAATAAACAAATAAGTAAATAAATAAATCTTTTTTTAAAGGAGCTAAGGGAACAATTAAAATAAATTACCAAGCAGTACGAAAAGTCTGAAAATGATCTGAAGGCATTGCAAAGTGTTGGACAGATTGTAGATGAAGTGCTTAAACAATTAACAGAAGAAAACTTCATTGTTAAAGCAACAAATGGACCAGGATATGTCGTAGGTTGTCATCAGCAGCTTGATTAAAGTAAGCTGAAGCCAGGAACCAGAGTTGCTTTGGATATGACCATACTAACCATCATGAGATATCTGCCAAGAGAGGTGTATCCATTGGTTTACAACATGTCTCATGAGGATCCTGGAAATGTATCTGATTCTGAGATTGGAGGCCTGTCAGAACAGATTCAGGAATTAAGAGAGGTAATAGAATTATCTCTTATAAATCCAGAATTATTCCAGCGTGTAGGAATAATACCTCCAAAAGTCTGTTTGCTATATGGACCACCAGGGAGTGGGAACACACTCTTGGCATGAGCTGTTGCCAGCCAGCTGGACTGCAACTTCCTAAAGGTCTTGTCTAGTTCTATTGTAGACAAGTCCATTGGTGAAAGTGCTCGTTTGGTTAGAGAAATGTTTAATTATACCAGGGACCACCAGCCATGTATCATTTTTATGGTTGAAATAGATGCTATTGGTGGCCGTCAGTTTCCTGAGGGAGCTTCAGCTGACGAAGAGATTCCGAGAACTTTAATGGTGTTACTAAATCAAATGGATGGATTTGATACTCTGCACAGAGTTAAAATGATCACGGCTACAAACAGACCAGATACACTGGATCCTGCATTGCTACACCCAGGAGGATTAGATAGAAAAATACATATTGATTTACCAAATGAACCAGCAAGATTAGATATGTTGGAAAAATCCACACAGGCCCCATTACAAAGCATGGTAAAATAGATTAGGCAGCAACTGTAAAGCTTTCAGATGGCTTTAATGGGAGCAGACCTGAGAAATGTTTGTCCTGAAGCAGGTGTGTCTGCAGTTCTTGCCGATCACGACTTTGCAGTTCAGGAGGCAGTCAGAAAAGTGGCTGGTTCCAAGAAGCTAGAGTCTAAACTGGACTATAAACCTGTGCCATTTACTAGGGTTTTGGTGGCTACATGACAGACATTGGTTTAATGTAAAAAATAAAGTTAAGGAAAATTAAAAAGAAATGCATTTAGAGGACAGCGAGATGGCCCAGTGGGTAAAGGCACCTACATTCAAGTCTGATGTGGGGGGTGGGGCAGGACTAGCTCTCTTGCCCTCCTGCCCTCCTGGCTTCAGGCCCACTCTCCCTATTATTGCACGTGATGAGGGGGGAAGGAGGAAGGGCATCACCCCTGGACCCCCACCACCTCAAGACAGACAAGTAGCAGCCCCAGCTCTCCCTTACTCTCTCCTTTGGGGCCAGCTCACCTGTGCCCCCATCACCAGAGACAGCTCTGCTGTCCTATCCAGGCGAGGGGCAGGGCCTGCTCTCCTGAGTGCTGCAGCTGGGGAGGGGCAGCTCTCTCATACTTATGGCCTCAGGGCTGGCTCACCCACATGCCCAACATGAGAACCAGCTCCACTGTGCTTGCTAGATGACTGAGGCACAGGGCCTGCTCCCTGGCATGCTGCTGTTAGTGAGAGGTGGTGCTTGTCAGGGATGTGGCAAGTTCCACACAGCTCCTGGACATTCACATGATCCCCCCGAGGCTGCCCCAACCAGGGATGGTACCGTGGTCTCTAGTGGTACTATGAGTCATGTTGTCCATTCTTCTTTACTTACAAATGTTCATTGCAGTGAGTCATTGGTCTGGTTCGAGGCCTCTGGCTTCTGCTACACTGTCAATACTGGATCCTCACTGGGACTCTTCTTGGATATCCTGTTGTTGCCCTGTGTCATGGAGATCCCGCAGCTTTGGTTTAGCAGGACTGGCTCCTTCACATGTTCCAGAAGTTCACAGATGGGGTAGATGTTGGGGTGGGACAACTCATAGCCCAGGATCTGAGTCTGGGTGGAAGGTGAGTTGATTAGCTGTCAGCTGCACCCTGTGGGAAGGGCCAGCTCTCTAGCACTGTCCTGACTAATTCACCCAATGCTGAACAAAGCCTGTAAGAGGTGGAGCTAGCTCTCCTGCTCTCATGACCCTGGGGTCTGCTCTCCGTGGCTCACATTGTTGGGACTAGCTCATTCATGTTCCCACCACCAGAGCTAGCTCTCCTGTGCTGCAGGTCAAGGCTCAGGGCCCACTCTTTGGGGGGCGGGGTAGGGTGGGGCCAGCTCTGCATAGCCTTTGGATATCAATATGGTTGCAGGCAGCAGCCCAGATCAGGGATGCCCACATTGCCTTTGGTAGTAATATGGGCCATAGACATTGACACAGACCCCTGTTGCTGCATGGCCATAGACCAAGACATGGCCTCAAGGGCAGCATAGGCTGGGATGGCATCATGGTCTCAGGTGTCACTGCAGGGTAGTCAGGCTATTCCTCTCCACCCGAGTCTCCAGATCTGCCTCTCTTCACAGTGCTCAAACCATTTGCTACCCTTCCTTTCCCCATCTCTCCATCCCGCACTTACACATCTGAGTGGCTCAAACTCTGGGCAGAGTCTTGGTGTCTTCTTGCCCTTACCTTATGGCATGGCAGCAGGCCGGCCTCTAGATATGTTCAAGTCTTTGTGAAACAGATCCCTGGCCAAAGTTAAGCACAGCACAGTAACACTGTAATTCAATCTAGAGTTATCCAGTCTCATCGGTGAGTCTCCACCACAACTAACTAGAGAGATCAGCAAATAGGCCAATGATGAGAAGGAAACACAGCGGGACATGTAAGTCAGTTGTGGTTCTCCACCCTGCTCTTCTTCCTGGGATGGGGTACAGCTCTGGGAGTCACAGCAACTTACACAGTGGCCGGTTTTCTCAAAGGAAGAAGGCGTGGGCCCAGTGGTGCTTGCGAGCATTACTGGCTCTATTGATGGACAGTGTAATTTGCCATTTTCCAAGGAGCACGAACAGCAACCGCCTTTGTGTTTCCAGTTCCACCTCACTTCATAGAGCACACACTGCTTGGCTTCTCTTCCATTTCTCCACCTCCTGCTTGCTCCCTTGTTTCTCTCCCATCCCATGACCTACATATTCACCTGAGGGCTGTGGTGTTGCCATGGTGCTTCCCGAGTTCCCTGAAAGTTCTCTTCTCGGTTGCCTGTTGGCCATTTTCTGTCATTTTGTTGTCAAACTTGGGGGGTCACAATCTGTGGCCCAAGTCAGGGCTACCTGCCATCAATAAGCCAATTAAAAGAGCTTATTTAAAAGCAAAGCAGAGAAAGGAAGTTATTCAATGTGGCCACACTGGGAAGAGATCCAAGCAAACCCCTCGAGTCCTTCTGGTCCTGAAGTGAGATCAGCGTTTAAACAGAGACAAGGATTCGCACAGCTAAGCAGCCCCGTGAGAGCACGGTCCCACCCACCACTGACATCACTGGGCTTCAGTCTCATTCTGTAAGGTGATCTCACAAGTCCTTGGAACTGGGTGAAGTCTGTTTCCACAGATGAGTTCCCCCTTTTGGCTGGTGCCCTTCCCTTCTCCCAGAATAAACTTCCTGGGGGAAATTCTCATTTCTTTGGGGCCCATTGCTTCAATAGTCTGATAGATTGAGAGACACCGTTGTCTCTTTAGAATGCCTTCATTTCTGCCGGGGCCAGTTACAGTAACATGATGGAGACAGTAAGCTCCGATCTACTACTTCTTATAAAGACACGAATGCCATCATGGGGTCCTCCACCCACCATCTCAGCAAACCTAATTGCCTTTCAACGCCCCATATCCTAATACTATCCCACTGGAGTTAGAGTTTCAGTGTATGACCTTGGAACTGAAGCATACAGACCATAATATTCTCTCTCTCTCTCTCTCTCTCTCTCTTTCCCCCTCCCTCTCACTCCTCTCTTTCCCCCTCTTTCTCTCTCTCATACACGCACATACACACTCATCTATATATTCGTTCTTACATCTCTGTATATTGACAAGTGAGTCCACACCAACATTCCCCATTGCAAGACTTTTGTTGTTGTTGTTGCTGCTCAGTCTCTTCTATGTTCCACTTCTATCTCCTTGGGAGATACAGGGATCCCCATTTCTAGTATATTGCTTATTGGCTGTGTTAATCATGAGGTTTGTTGGAGATAAAAAAAAAAAACAATCCCACCATTTTGGGCCAAACTTAAAAGCAAGCTTTATTAAATATTAAGTACTGACCAAAATAAGGACTTAGGTCAGGACCATTCCCTGGAATTGCTCAGTAGAGAATGGTCTTGAGCCATGCGTTATGATGAGGGGTTTATTAGGACAAACCTATAGGTCATGCTATTTTCCCATGAAGCTTTATTTTCTAAGAACTACAGTTCCTAGCATTCTAGGAAGTTTCCCGGTGCCCTGGGTAGATAGGGCTTACAGGTTAATTTTGGACATTACATTCCCCCTGGTGTTGCCTCTCAAGTCAAGTCTTTGATCCTATGATAGGTACTTGTTTATTTTTGGATCTACTATCCATTAGGGTTACTATCTAAAAGGATCCTGGGAATGGATGGGGGACCAGTTGTTTATTTTATCTCATGTTCCTTTTTGTAATGTCTCTTGAGTACAGCCAGATTATAGCCCCGAATGGTTTGCATATAAATAATATTTTTAAAGTCATATAATACCCTTTTGTTCTGAATAAAGCAGTTCAAGTATCCTATTATATTGTAGAACTATTTTAGTTAATAAATCTATCAATCGACAAATCCTGGCCCATTTTTCTGATATGTCAATTAGCTTATAGGTACCTATTTTGTCCTCTATGCTATGGAGTTTCCTTTTGACTTAGAATTTTCAGCCTGTTAGGTGGGGTAATAGACAACGTATTCTCTTCTGTAACTACTTCCAGCTGACTTTAGGGTGTTGTTGTCGGGGCCCAGGAAGGCTGAGAGGCTAGTCAAAGGCTGGACAATGGAGGCATTTATCAAAAGCCTCTGATTAGCTGAGCCAGCTGACAAGACGAGGAGCAATCATCGAGGCTGGACTGATTGACATCAGCTTTCAGCAAGTCAGCGGTTTGCATCCCTGGATGGAGCCTGTCAGCCAAGTGAAAACCTGTTGAGACAAATATAGACTCAGGACAGAAGTTAAATTTTTGTGTTACTGGGGAAGGGGAGGAATCCCAAGACCAGGGAAAATGCCATTCTTAGGGACAGACCGATCCAAAAACTTAGGCTTGCTACTTATCTGGAGTCTATTGACTCTGGCAGGTGGATCCAAGACTCAGGAATCAAAGAAGATTCCCTGAAACGAATGTGAATTTTAAGTTCATAAAGGGAGATATAGTAGCATTACCATTTTATTGAAATTCACGTTGTAGGAACAGCGGTTAATAGGAGTCTGTAAATCAGCAGGAGTAGACTTACACCTTTGAATCTTAGGAAGAACGGCAGCATTTTTTTTTTCTTTTTCTCAACATGAACATTCTTTCTTTCTGTTCAAAGAGCCAAGAATATAGATTGGATAGAGATATTTTAGCCCAATAAAAGGCATCTCTAAGTCTATATCTAGAAGATAATCAAAGAAAATTCAAAATCTCGAGCTTGTGACTGAGCAGTAAAACAGTTGGTGCTTCATCAACTATTTTATTGCCCGGAATCTCAGGGCAATAAAAGCATAGATTGGGAAAGGAATCTGAAACCTTCTTTATTTCTATATATCTACAAGCGTTTTTGTGATTCTTAGAACTTATTTAAATTTTTATATCCTCAAGCCTTTATATATCTCAGAATGAATTTTTTAAAAAAAAATCTAGTCATTTACCAAAAATGTGAATAGTGATTATTGAAAGCAGCCATTGTAAAAATATGATTCTTTAGTAGAAAAGTTACATCTGAAACCTGTTTATTCTTCAATATGAAGACTGTGATCGAGGCAAACCTGTTTGTTTTCTTCTAATAAGAGACCTACTAGCTTTAACTAATGAACTGATTAATGAACTAGGCAGGTGAGGAGTTGATTTGGGGTATTACAGTTATATTCCTAACTCCTGTAATCCTGAATGCAGCATCAATTCCCTGGCTCTTTGCACAGGCACCCTACTCATCTTGCATGGAAAGTAGGTTGCTAAAGATAATCTGTTAACCATAGATGAAAGTTTAACAGGGCAACCAGATTTTTATTTGCTAAGTTTGAAAGACCACTCAGCTTCATCCCCTACCACCCGCAAGTCCCAGGCCTCAGGCGACTGCTCAGTCTCAGCTTTTCCTCTGGCTCGCATGGATTGCTTTTCTTTCCAACAACAGGTGTTGATTTCTAGAAAGCTCCGCAGGCACCTTCCTGTTGCTCCCCTACATCCATCTCCGTTGCTCTCTCAGAGGGCAACACCAAACCTCTCCTTCTTTCTTTTGCTTCCTCTAGGATCCGGGAGGTCCTCACCCACTCCATGGAACCTCAGTCCTCCAACAGCTTCCGTGCTGGGGCTTCTTTTAGGAATACCAAACTCGGTTCAGGAGGCCAAGACCTGAGCCTGCACAGGGCGCCCAAGCCCACCAGGGGGTAGTGTCTACACATTCGGAGCGGCCCCGGGAGGCCCAAGCAGAGGAAGGCAGATGCCAGACCTTGTTAGGCAGTGCAGACGTGCGCAAGAGAACATGTTGGCCTCGGACCAGGCCGGGAGTGTGCAGGACCCAGCGTATGCCTAGGTGTGGCCTCAGGTGCCAGACACTCAGCTAATCGCTCTGACTTCCGGATCTCCCTCTGATGACTTTCCTGGAAGTCTGCAATCCTTTGTCCATGGCGGGAAGCTTAGCAGTTTATCTTCTTTATGGCGGGCTTCTTTAGAGGTGTCAAGGTCCCCTAGCCATCGATGAGAGGTGGGGAGCAGACTGGGGAGGGGAACAGTGGGGGATGGGGCCTCGTTTGCCTTCTGCTTCTCAAAGCGATGCTTTGATTTCTAAACGGTTTGCAGTTCGTGAAAGCTTTATTTCAAAATACCCTGATTCTTAGTTTAAGCAAGCTGCCAGTATTCTAGTATCTTCGGGGTGCTTCGTTCATGGTCAGGGGTCTGGGTGGGACTTCCTAGCTGTCTGTCACTGGAAGGCAGAGGAACGGGTTGGTAAAGATCACATGCCTCAGGGCCAGGCCTCTTACAAAATATTAATTGCACGCACTCTCTCAGCTCTGTCGAGGTTTGATCCTGTGACCTTGGCTTTTCATCCGTGAGTGTCAGAACACTTGAGTTGAAATCCAGGTGCTGTCACTTTGTATCTGAAAGAGCTGGTGCCACAGTTTCCTCCTCTGTAAAGGGGGATCATGCCCTCCTAAAGGGAGACTTTGAAAGCCACTATTTTCTTCTTAGCCTTTGCTTCTACTCGACCCAGGGGTATGGCTCTGGCTGAGTTGAGCCAGCACTAACGAACTTATGTTTGGTTGCAATCTTTTCTATCTAGGGGAGTCCCAGGAGGGAGGTACCAGCCACCTTACAGTGTTTTCCACAGGGAACAAGTGCCACCGGCTAGTGTCAGACTTTGTGTGGATCTCTCTAACAGCTCTTCTTAGTCTGTTTTACCTTGCTCGCCTGCAGGGTGTTTTCTGGGACCACTAGAGGAAGCCCGGCCAGCCTCCTTTCTCCAGACTCCACGAAGAGATGACTGGATTCAGGGCTGGCTCACAACTACTGCTGGGAAGTCCAGGCAAATGTCTGGGCCTGCACTGGAAGCCAGGTACAGCACCAGCTGTAACTTGAGCAGAGAGCTAGTGTGTGGCTAACAGCTTGTCCTTGGGAAAAGGACTCGGGGACAGGATGGGATGCTATTCATTTTTGTCTCTGCCAGTGTCCTATCACTCTGAGGGTCAGGCCATATGGGAGAATTCCCAGTTAGGGAGGCAGGAACCAGTGGAACATGGCATTCATGGCATGTGGCATGACATGGCATGTCCTTGTCATGTTCTCTGCTCTTTGGCTGCCCCTACCATTCAGGTTCCAGGTCAGTTTTGTTTCCCAGGTTCACATGGGGACCAGAACCCATAGTGCACGTGTTGGGGCTGCCCCTGCGGGAAAGGAACAGGCCTCTGCCTTGTGGGACCTGCATGCTGCCCATACCCACAATTCTGTTTTCCATCCCATGTGTCCTTCCCAGAGTGCATGCCAACAGCTTGTGGAGGTTGTGGTTCTGCTGGAAAGCCAGGGCCTTGGCCAGGAAAGTTGATTTTCTCTGCCTAAGACCAGAATCTGCTGAGGGCTGGCAACCAACCGGGAAACCTTTAGCTCCCCTGTCATTGTGGACTCTAGCAGCAGTCTCTGGGGGGCAGGGGAGATCTTTGCAGAGGCTAATGCAAGCTCACCGTATGGAGGAGACCAAACAAAGCAAGCACAAGGCTGGGTATCCCACAGTAATGGGAGTGGGTGACTAGAGGGGAGGACATGTGCAGGGTAGGAAGGCAGTGGCAGTATTGGTGGAACCTAGAAGGGGACATGGCATTCCTTCTCCTGAGTAGAAAGCAGAGCTGGAATAGAAATTGAGCTTTAAAGAGACAATGGTGGCTCATGCTCTAGCATTTAAGATGATGGTCCAGAAAGGTAGACTCCATCTTGTGAGTGGAGAGGGCTAGGATATGGCCAGGAAACGTTGTCTGTATTTTCACATCATCTCTGGAGGGTTTCACGGAAATGGGAACCCATGAGAGTAGAGGTTCCTTTCCATCCAAATGTCTCAGACAGAGGCCACCGTATTACTCTTAAAGATAAAGAAGTTTGATTAATAATTCAAGTTCAAGAAGATAAGACATCTTAAGAGGCAGGAGCTCTAACTTCCTTCTTTATCTCCTCTGGGGTCCTGACAATGGGACACTTTGGGTCATCTCATGCAGGGATCAAACTGAGGGGGCCTCTGCCTGGAAAAGAAGGAAGGATAAAGCCTGAAGGTCCACTGGGCTGGGACAATGCAGACTGGCAGTCCTGTGACTCCAGATCATGATCCAGGTGAGAGGAAGCAGGATGAGGGTGGGTCCATCCCACCCAAAGCTCTACAGAAGGCGGCCCCTCTGAATTCGAGTGACCGAGGATGTTGTGGCCTCAGAGCAAAAGGAAGAATGAGAGCAAGAAAATGGCTACTAAGATGTGGGCTCAAGATGGGTCCAAAGCAGTGGGAGCTAGCCCTTGACCCTGGGCATGGCCTCAGTGCCCCAGGGCTACACTACTGGAGGAGCTGTGGCTCAAAGCGAGCTTTGGACTTTAACTGTTTTGTACTAGGACAGGGCAAGGTTAGCTGCTGGTGGTTAATGGGAAATCAGAGACCCTCTGACACTGGGAAGCAGAAAGGTGTCTAACATCAAAGCAGTGTTGGCTGACACATGGCGGACACATTTAGAATGGAGATAGTAAATGTGAGGATGGGAAAGGCCCCGGAGAGTAGCTGTCCATGAAGATCATGGGTAAAAGAAGGCCTTCGTGTGATGTGAGAAGCAAGCTTGCTAGTCTGAGCTGAACTTGGCTTTTTGTGCATAGCTTGGAACCAGGACCAACTTTTCTAGGGGAGACTAGGGCTTCCTATTCTTATGGAACCTCTGACAGAGTGGTTGGATAAAGAGATGAAGGAGGTTAACTGATAGGGACTAAAGAAAAAGATATGGAGGAATGAGGGCTTGTAGGAGGAGGACGTGGAGAAAACAGACAAGAATGATGGTATAGTCCCAGAAAGTGACAGTCATTTCCCCTGGCCACGGGCGAACTGATCAGGTTACCTCTAACAACATTTGGTGATGCTAAAGTCTGTGTGACTCCAAAGCCTCGGTCCTAGAAAGCACCATGAACCTCTTCTTGGATCACGTACTGGGGGACAGAAGGGGCAGGGAAGTCTGCTGCTATGTCACAAGAAGTGTATGTGGCAGCAGCTTAGCGTCACCGACATTTCATCCAAGTGAATAGACAGTCGCGTTGTGACTCATGGAGCCGTCAGATGACAACTCTGTGTGCATCCTGACTCAGCTTCGTGCTAGAACTTGAGCCTGAAGTCCCAGCCAAGTTGCTTCTGGGTTTCTGACCTTCAGACACAGTGAGATGCTACTTGTTGTTTTTGAGCACATAGGGGTTTTTTTTTTTTTTTTGAGGGTGTGGGGGGGTGGGATTTGTTACCCAGCAACAGATAGCTGATACAGACACCCAGCAGTAAGGTTTTGAGTGGGTATTTGTTGTGCCTGGAGTTAAAATTTGGAAGCTGACAGCATTTTGGTAGCAACTGAGCCTGTAGGATGGCACAAGGACAAAAGAAGCCACAGCAGGTTTTGAGATCTGACTCTCTCGGTGGCAAAGGATGGAGCTTTCAAACCTCATTGGCTGTGGTCCGGTGGAGAGGATGAATGGAAACAGGATGTGCAGCCTGCTCAGTCCAGTTTCATGTGGACCCCATAGAAATGGCTCTTCTCACTCTGCTTCTAGCTTGGGGCTTATGAATATTCTTTTGTGGGAAAAACAAAGCTCTGATTCTATAATCTAAAATATACCTATTTTTTTTCTGCTAAGGAAACTGAAGCTCAACAGACTTCTCAAGGGCAGGTAACCTCAGACCTGGGTCTCCTGGGCCCTAGCCTAGTGTTCATGGCACTGGATCTCTTTGTCTCCTGTATCTCCTAAACTGTGGGTTTAGGAGGGAGGAACCTGGGGGAGGTGGGATGCTATGGAGAACATGAGATAGGATTCCTGCCATCGACATTCTGTATCCTCACTACTAGCCATCAGGCATATTCTGGGGACAGTAAGTCTCCTCTTGGGGTAGGGTTGTTGGGGGTGCCTTCTCTGGGAAAGTGGCTGGGGGCATCAGTCCTGGCTTTGCTAGGCATGTGGCCAACGTCCAGCAGCAGTTTCTCTGAGCCTCTGTCTCCTCAGATGTGGAGGGGGAATGAGGATTCTGCCTTCCTCACCTGGCTGCTCTAGGGTTCAGGCAAGGTCATATGGGCCAGAGGGCCTGTCCCCAGAGCTGTGTCTGTTCAGATGGAGCAGGGACTGCTGGTAAGAGAAGAACTCAGTCTTCATGATAGCTAGGGTATCCTGTAGGGCCCTGGAGATCCGGAAAGCCTGCATGATAGGAATCTTGTGCTTTGAGCAAATCCAAGGCAGCTGTTCTCAGCATGGGAGCTGCAATATCCTGGGCCCTCTGCCAGTCATGATGTCCTCCTAGGTCTGATTTGCACTGCAAATTGATGCTTAGTGCTTCAAAATTCTCTTAGCTCTCAAGTGTCCATTTCCCAAGTTCCATCTCTGTCCCCTGTTGTGGGGATCAGGCAGTTGTGTACAGGGACACTGAGTTAGCCCTGGAAGGTGATTTGAGACCACTTAACCCACCCATTTCATTCACAATTTCTCTAGAGACCTTGCTGATCATGGTCCGAGATCCCTCCTTATTCGTTTTGCCTGGGCCCTCTGGACCCTTGCAGATTTGTTGTCCTCTGCCCATCTTGTTGATCATGACACCATTGCTTTTTATTTCTATTCCACTCACATGGCCATTGGCAAGCTAATTCCCACAATGCACTTGGCCATGATCCCCATCTGAAGCTGTGGTCTGTGGTTCCAGGATTCTTCCCCTCCAGCTGGTCGGCCCCTTCCATGTGTGCATCCCACCCCCAGCCTTCCTAGGGTAGACAAGGGGCTTTCAGAAAAGGATCCAGCAAGCCCCCAGCTCTGGCCACTCCCGACCTCACACCACGCTCTGTCCCGTGCCATCAACCCCTTCAGCTGCAGGCTTGTTCTGAGGTTTGGAAGCTGTAGAGAGTTTCCCCTTGACCCTGTATTTTCTTCTCCCTCTTCTCTTTACTTGAACCCATTTGTAAGCAAAATACCATTTGGAGTGTTGTGTTTATTTTTTCCTTGTTCCACGGGAAATTACTCAGAATGTATAAGTATGTGTTTTCCTTAGAAAATAGATTCCTTTACATTTGGGGTTTGTGGTTCCCGAGGCAAATGGGTCTGCAGAAACGGAGGCTGCCAAGAGAGCTCACATCCGGGAGGCCTTTCAGCTTCTGAATGACACTCTTCTCTTGGACCACTCTTCCCCTGGAAGCCCCCGAGCTTCTCGAATCCCCAAAACTGCAGCCTGGGATGGCCAGACATCTCTCATCACATCTCATTCCTGGTTCTCCAAGCTCCTGAGTGTTCCACGTAGGGTAGACAGGGAGGCAGGCAAGCACATAGGAAGATTCTTGCTGGCCTAGGAGTGTTGTACGAGGCTCTTCAGATCTGTGTTCCAATCCAGCCTTTGTCTCTTGCTATCTGGAGATGTGCACAGACACCACAAGCTCTCAGGGGCTGGTTCCTCACCCCTGTAAAGCAGACATTGGTGCATAGGGTTGCTGTGAACTTTGAAGAGGTTTGGGCATGCAAGAAAAAAAAAAAACATGGCAGATCTCTTGTCCATTTCAGGCATTTCGTCTTAGTGGGCGAAGAAAGAGAGGCAAAAGTGGGCACTGTGGCTCCTTTTCATGTCATCCTTCCATAGCCTAACCCTCTGACCTCAAGCTCCTTCTCCTCTACCTCAAACATCATTTTCTGGCTACCTATCCATTCACAGCAGAAATGTTCACAAGGACCAGGAGGTGACAGAAACCTGGATGCCTTCAAATACACTTGTCATATTTCCATACGAAATGGATTAATCTTCAGCCTTGAGGGGGGTGGACATGTGTTGCCACACGAATAAACCTTAAGTGAAATAAACCAGACATTAAAGGATGACTGTTGATCGGAGAGACATGTGGCACCTAGAGTAGTCAAATCCAGAGGTAGAACATAGAGGCGCGATCGCCAGGGACTGGGGGAACTCTGGGAGGATGGATGCTGTTTAATAGGTGGAGTACTTCAGTTTAGGAAAGCGGAGAACGTTCTACAGAAGACAGCGGTGATGTTTGCATAGCCATCCGGATCAACGTAATGTCACTTGAAAATGATGACAATGGTAAATGTCATGATACTTGTATTTTAGTCACTAGAGAAAAGAACATGTATGTAAAATGTATCAGTGATAACAATGGAACTGCAAGTAGCATGGTCCTATGGACGTGCTTACCCTAGAGGTATGAGAAAACTGGCTTCTGGGGTTAACATGGGACAGAAAGTAGGGTGCTGGATAGCAGCTGAGAAACAACCCACTAAATCCCTGGGAGCCCAGGGAAAGATGGATAGTGGCATTTGAGCTGGGCTTTGAAGGATGAGTAAGAGTTTGTTGTTCAGATTCATGGGACAGGTCAAGTCAAGGGCTAGAAAGCATGAAGGTAACTGGAGTGGGGGGGCGGGTTTCTCTAGTTCTTCCAATGTGGCTGGGCTGCAAGAAGTCAGGTACAGCAGCTGAGATGATTATGGAAGGGGAAACTAGGGGGTCATGCTGTGAAGCCTCTGGGGCCCATGGCAAGGGTCTCACAACTGGACCAGGTTAACCGGTGAAGTGTATGTTCCTTCTGAGTCACCATATCCAAGAACACTATCATTCTGGGCTGAAAGGATTATATTTTCTTAAAATGAGACAATTCCAGGACTGGCTATTGGGGCAGTGTTTGGGGGAGGATCATCTAGATCCTTACTCTTTCTTATCTGTAATGTGGTCGTGAGTTTTAAGGGTCCCACATCTGGAGGCCTTTACCCTCCTGGGTCCTATAGTATCATGTTCCGATTTCTCCAGCCCTCCCAGGTCTGCCTCTTCCTGGAAGGCTTCCTGGGCTAAGTCAATGGCACTCAGCTTGGCCATCCAGCTGCGGGTTAAGCTAAGCCCTCTTCCTTATCGGGCAGGACGCATGGTGATTACAGGTCTACACTCTGGGGCAAGACCGGCTGTGTATGTTCAAGCCCCAGCTCCGTTACTTAGCCGTTATGAAACCTTGGGTGCGTAGTCAGCTTTCCGTGCCTCTCCATATGTGAAGCAGAGGAATATTATCTCTGTGCTGATGCCAATTCCTGCCTTCTGTGCTTTCCCAGCTGCGCCTGGCCACTGCATGGTCTGTAGGGGGGTGCGCGGGGAGTTGGGGCGGGGAAGAGTCCTAGGTGAACTCAGGGAAAGCTACGAGTTCTGAGCTCGCCCACATGCAGTTTGGGAAGGAGGCTCAGCGAAAGTCAGAGTGTCTGTTTGGCTCTGGAATGGTGCTTGCCTGGAAACTCCTGACTCTTATTGATTTTAGTCCTTGAAGGAGGCTCCACCTGAGTGCCTTCCTGGGGAAGCCCTAACTAGCAGAGAGCACTGTTGGCAGGATCAGCTCCCATGTTCCAGAGAAGTATAATGAACATAAAGGTTCACATTTTAATCAACAAACACAGAGGCAAACCGCATATAGCCAAGAAACTAGAGTGGAGTAAAGCTCCTTACCTACAGCAAGTAGGAAGGACTGGGCCTTGCCCAAGTGAAGGGAAAGTAGAAATTTTTTTCTGGGAAGCCTCTGCTTAGTCATCCAGGAAAACAATGAGCGTGCTCAGTTAAATACACTTCTGAGCATGCTCAGTTAAGTACACTTCTGAGCAAGCTCAGTTATGTACACTCCCAAGCATGCTCAGTTTAAGGTGGTCACTTAAGAAGGAAAGATGGCAGTTGTATTTCTGGACTTGGCATTGCTCAAGGAGCACAAGTAGGAAAGCTGAAACGCAGGACAGACAGAACACTTTGGACTTTGCTTAGCTTGCTTTGCAAAGACCCTCTGGGCATGCTCAGTTTTCTCCAGAAGTTTAGCTAGAAGAAAAGGAAAGGTCTCTGAAGTATGTCAGTATAGGAATTTCTCCCTGAAGGTTCTTGCGTTGCTTAGCGGCCAACAGAACCATCACCTTTTGCCCTTTCCTGGAGCTGGCCTCACTGCTGATGAGATTTGTGGGGCCCTCCTGGGTCCCCCAGTGCTTCACTTGCCCCGGATAGAAGACTGCACAAGTATCTGTCATGGATTAGGTGTCACTGTGTGTTGGGTAGATGTAGATCCAGCATGCCCCTGCTTCAGGGGTCTGAGTGCTAAGTTCCAGGCCTGAACTTCCAAGCATTGCCTCAAACCACTCTCCTGGGAGCCCTGAGGGTGCTACCAGTCTCCCGTCTTTCTTCAGAGAAATGCTATCCTCAAGAGTAGAGACAGGGGCAGGGAGGGATGGAGGAAGAGGGTAGAGAGGGATGGAGGAGGGGGGTTCTCCTGTGTCACTTTGGAGGTACAGATAGGTTTAGCTCACCCATGTTTCCTGTACAGCCTTGGGTTACTTGAGTGCTTCCTGGTGGAAGTGCGCCCCAAAAGATGCTGCTTACTTGAGATCCCTTCCTGCAGCTCCAGTGGCCTCCATACTGGGCTAGGCATGGCTGGTTGATAGAAGCCCTCCTAGCTCCAGTACTTTAGAGGTAGTCATGAAAGAAGTGATGACATTTTTAGTTACAGGGAGCAAAGCCCAGAGCCCCAGGGTCCTTGCCCAGTGAGTCCCCAGGTGCTTGAAACCACAGGTTGGCAAGATGCCATGCTTGCCTCCTGTGGGGTGGATGTATGGAAGGCATGATGCTCTTCTTGTTCTTGAGCCCTTCCTTCTGTTTTCACTTGCTGTGTGTCCTACTAAAATTCCCCTTCCGGGCAAAGTTTCCATCTCTGGGCTTGGCCCCAGAGTGGAATTCTTTGGAAAGTTTCAGATGTGTTCACTTAGAACATCATTGAGGGGGAGAAGGTGGATGGGGGTGGAGGTGGGGGTGGGCTGGGTTTTGTTTTCTGCTTCTGTTTGGTGCTTGAAGTACAAGTCTAGAGAGATCCAAAACTTTCTCCTAGGTTGCTTGAGGGGATGAGGTATGCAGGTGTTGCCAGTTGAGGAGCTGGTAGCAGGGACCCCATCAGATCCTAGTCATGGCTGGGATGAGTCCTGTAGCCAATTTCCTTTATCTCTCCGGAACCTGTGTGCTAATTTCTAAAGCTTGATATTTGGGAGAAATGACTTTTTTTTTTCTTTTTAAGTTCTGTATGCACAGCCCTAGGGCTAACGGGTTGATGCCTTGGTCTCAGGATGTGACTTTTGTTTGAAGCAAGCTTAGCTTTCCTGCGCGTGTGGCAGTCATTAGGAGGTTCTAGCTTCTACAGATGGCCCGTTCGGCTCATTCAGCGTTGGAATGGACCGCATGGCTGGACCACAGACAACTCATGGTGGAGTGATGGAAATCAGGCAGCTGGCCCGGAAGGAATGAGCCTCGCTCTGGTCGCCCTTCCTCTCTGAGTCGCTTGGTTTTGCTTATGTTCTTCGTCAGGGATGAGCGAACTGGGAGAAGGTTATGATGCTTAATCCTCACATGCTGTTTGGTTTGGAAAATTAAAAACAAAACATTGAATTTTTGGTCCAGTCTGTTTATTTTCAGAGAGTCAGGTAGTTAGTCTGGATTTAGCATTTTTTTTTTTTTTTTTTTTTTTTTTTACTTTCTTCAATATAAAAAAAAAAAATTAAAAAAGATCCAATAATTGAAAAAAAAAAAAGATTTTCAAACTGGCCTGTGTAGTTCCTGCTAAGAAGGACTGTCTAACCTAAACCCTATACCCTATTCCTAACCCTAACCCTGGTATAACCCTAACCCAAACCTGATCCACCCCAACCCAAATACTAACTTCCTAACCCTAACCCTAACTCTAACCCTACTCCACAGACGGTCTCTGCGGTACAACTTAGATGAGGCAGGAGATAGGAGAGCAATTGGAATTCTTAGATCACCAAGAAGTTCCATGGCTTTGACATTATCTCTAAGACACAGTAAAATGTGCTGGGGGAAGGAGAAGTCTTCCCCAGAGATGACAGAAGAAAGAGGGTCCCCAGGGTCCTTGGTATTTCCTAGAAGGATGGAGGCAGAGGGTGTGTCAGTGTGAAGGGAGGAGGGACCCTCCCATGTGACACGTACAGGAGACTGCAGACCCCTCCACTGTGGAGGGGACGTTTGGTGTGTAACTCTCCTCTCCCTACCTCTCCGTTCCCTTCACTTTTCTCTCCATTCTTGTGTGGTCAGTCAGTTCCTGGGGTTATTCCAGGGTCCCTTGCCTGGACCTTTTATACCTTCTGGTTCTGGGTCCTTCCCAGAGTCTGCTGTCTAGCATTCCCCCACCCCTGTACTTTGCGCTGAGTGGCCTTGGTTTCTTGTCAATAAACACAGAGTTTCTTTTTGATAGTAGAATGGCAGATATGGGGGACGGACTAAGGAGGAAAGCTGTTCTGGAGTGTCAGGCACCTCACATTTGCCCTGTGAGTAACTTCTAGATGTCCCTCACTGCTAATTAAGCACCTAGAGTTGGCAGAACTCCAGATGGGAAAACTGAGTGTCAAGGCCCAAGCCCACCTTTGGAGAGATGGGAGACGCCATTGCAATCTAGGTTTGTCTGGCTTCAAGGCCCGTGTCTTTTCCAGCATAGTAAACCATCACCTGTGGCCTGTAGCCAGGAACACTCTCATGTTGCACAGCTTCATGGTGATTTCTTGGGGATTTGTTTTAGTGGTCCCTTCCTTTGTAGAAAAGGGACACATTAGCTATTCATTTTTATCACACCCACAGTTTCTTTTTATTTTGAAAGATACTAAAAAACTATCTATCTATCTATCTATCTATCTATCTATCTATCTATCTATCTATCTATCTATCTATCTATCTTGCATTTTTGAGGGCCTTAAGAATCATGTGGTCCTTAGGTAAGTATATTGTGCCTAATGGCAGACACAGCCTTACTTACTGAGACAGTAGCTCGGATTCTTTTTTGGAATCCCCCGTATCTGGTGAAGGCCACACTCTATTTCCTCTGTCACCTCTCTGCTCTGACATTTGGGAGACTGGGCTTGCTACGGCTCTTGCTCCCTCTTGTGACTGTCTCTCCATCCTTCCAGACACTCTAGGAAACTGACACTCCAAGGAAGTACACAGATGTGATAAAGCCCACCAGACTCAAGCTCTTAAACCTCATGGCCTCTGTTGTGGGGTATTCGCCAGAGAGGACTGCTCAGACGTGGGTTAAGTCAATAGAAAGTCATTATCAGTGGGCCGGCGACCAACCTGGGGTTTCAGGATCTCAGTGTAGCACTAAGCCTTTCTTAGGGTGAGCTTTTAGGCACAAAAATCACGTTTTGGGTTGACATACTTCAGCTAATAAGAACAGTTAAAAAGCCCGAACCAGAATCACAGAAGCTAGTTAAGTCTATTTTGATATGTTCTCTGAATTCTACGGACTCTGATGGATTAGGCCTTTGTTTTAGCTTTGGCAGATGGCGTTGCCTAGATGCTGAGTTTTATGGCTTGAATGGTACTTCCATCATGGAGTCAGGTGTGCTAAGGTCTAGGGGCCTACTTAGGTCTGGGGCCCTATTATAGCCTTCCCTTCCTGCCTTGGTACTGGCTATCTAAACCCTGCAAGGACTTGAGTTGCTCACTCTTGGGCTGCCCTGGCGAGCTGTGTACATGCAGCAGTGTGCCTTATTGTCTACATGGGGGAGGATGCCTTTCCCCCAAGCTCAGCCTGACATTGGTCAGGCTGTGGTAGGAGAAAGGATGGAAGTCCCTATGGCATTGGGCTACATGGTTAAGGATTGCCAGCCAAACTTCCAACCAGTTGTTCTCTTTTTCCATTATAGCAACGTGGAAGAACAGTTTCTAGTTTGGCCCTTCAGATTCTTATGCTGCAGCAGGGTAAACCGTCCCCAGCCTCTGCTCTGCTCTTTGTACTCTCCACCCCATCCATTCCTGGTGCTTCCATACTCACTTGATGTTCCAGCTCAGTAACCCATGGAATCCTGTGGATATCCAGGACAAGGGCTTGGTCCAGAAGAATGAAGGTTGGGCTGGCACCTTGCCACGATCCCAAGAAACCCTTGTTTTATGGAGAGTAAAGAGGCCAAAGGAAGCAGAAAACAGTCCAGTTCAAAGCCTCTCTTGCTGGGTTCTGAATGACACGCTACCCTCAGCTTCCCCCCAAGGACACCTGCTGTCTATATATTTCGATTTACTGATTCTAGTTATAAGGGCTTTGTTTATGTTTTAAGAGAATCAGGCTATCAAGGCATGAGGCGGTGGTAGCTCTTTGTCACACATGATTGACCCACAAGTTGGAAAGGAACAGAATGTGCCATTAAAACCAATCATGAGCAAAGTGAAGCCATGCAAAGTGAATTGGAAATGTAACCAATCCCCAAAGTACAATAGGCTACTATCGATGGCATGAGGAAAACATCAATATCTTCATACCCAAAGTCCAAGTAGGACTTCTACTGTCATAGGCTCACTGAAGCCAGGCTGTCTGAATAATTCAACCAGTTTCCCATCAGCTGTTCATAGTCTATATATGGAGGGAAAACTTGTACATGTGGAGGGCTGAAAAGTTGATACTTTGTAGCCCAGGCTGACTGATACAAGTTGAAACACTCTCTTGTCATTCTGACACCCTCATAATCAGCTTAAAACTTAAGCCTTCTTGCGTCTTCTCTCAAACGGACACAAAGTATAGAGTATACCAGATATCATGCAGTCATTCCCCTAGAAGAATTGCTTTCCCAACCAATGAATTGAGGCCTACTTACTGATTGTAACTTTAGGCTTTTCACCCAAGCCCAAGTTCTCTGCTTTTATATGTGAATAAATGAGAAGGCCCTATAGCTTGGGCCTGTTCCCTGTCTAGCTCATAACTTAATATCCATATATTTTATTCTATGAATGTCACATGGTTGGCTACCTGGTCCTCAGTTTCATGCTATCATCTTCCTCTGTGTCTGGGATGAGTCTCCTCTCCTGCACCTGTCTCTCTCCCAGAATTTCTCTCTCTTTCTCTGTCAGATGTCCCACCTTCTGATCCTGTTTCAGCTCATTAGCCATAGGCTTTTTTTTTTTTTTATTGAGAGGTGAAGCTTCCATGCATTGTATAAAAGATTCCCCCTAGATAACTGAGTATCTACCATGTACGGGTCACCTGTTTGGCACATGAATGAGTTGGCCCATCAGATAAGTATGGCTCTTGCCCTTATGAGGGGTATAAAACAGGTGTTTCTTTTTATATAAATACTGAGAAAATAGTCTGTACTGTTTCTTGAAAAGTCCACTAGAGGCGTGTCTTCTAATTTGTCCCTTCAGACTGTCACAGAGTTCTGCACTAGAATATCCCACACCTGGGAAATCTTTCCATCCGCCCCTCTAATCCTGTGTCCCTATCCCCACCTGGAATCTATGTGCACACAGCCCAGCTCACCACCCCTTATGTCTTGGGAGCACATATTTCTGATTGTAGGATGTTTGCTGCAACCATTGGGGGAGGAGCCCTGGTGGAGCATAGGTATTTTAAATTTAAATAAATGAAAATTTGTCGTACTGCTTGTTTGTTTTATTTTTAGGCCAGTTCTCTTAGCTGTTTCTGAGGAAGGTTTCTTCTTCCTCTGAAGAAGTTTCTGGGAAGTTTCTTCAGAAACTTCTGTGGAAGGTTCTGAGTCTGCTGTGTCAAAAGGTAAGTGTCTACAGGGACAAATCCCTTAAGTCGATCTCTGGAAAAGTACAGGGTCTTCTCTTGCCAGCCTAGTTTAACATATCTATCTGAATTAGAATAATTTTTAACAAGTGGCTCAAGTTGCTTCCGATCTGTCTGGGCCAGTGCCCTGAGCAGACCTTGGGCGCAAACTCCACAGCCTGTCCCACAATACCCAGAGGAAGCGCCCCTCCCAGGCTCTCTGATACGCTCAGGATCAGAGGATCAGAGGTGAGGAGAACACATCTGTTCCAACACTGGGAGCAGCTGGGACCTGCAGGACCCAGGCATGAAGGAACTCCACCAGCCCAGTGGCACTGATTCCTTCTAGTCTGTCTGGGCTGGTGCCCTGAGCAGACCTTGGGCACAAACTCTGCAGCCAGTCCCACAACACCCAGAGGAAGCTCCACTCCCAGGTACTCTAACATGCCCAGGATCAGAGGTAAGAAGGATACAACATCTGTCCCAACACTGGGAGTAACTGAGACCAGCAGGATTCAGGGACGCAGGAACTCCGCTAGCCCAGTGGCACTGGTTCCTTCCGGTCTGTCTGGGCCAGTGCTCTAAGCAGACCTTGGGCCCAAAGTTTGCAGCCAGTCCCAAAGCATCCAGAGGTGGCTTCCTTCCTAGGCACTCTGATACACCTAGGATCAGAGGATTGGAAGTGAGGAGGACACATCTGTCCCAACACTGGGAGCAGTTAGGACCTGCATGACCCAGGCACACAGGAACTCCCCCAGCTCAGTGGATCGGGTTGATCCCAGTCTGTCTGGGCCAGTGCCCTGAGCAGACCTTGGGTGCAAACTCCGCAGCCAGTCCCAAAACAACCGGAGGAAGCTCCACTCTCAGGTGCTTAAACAAACCCAGGATCACAGGATCCCAGAATCACAGGATCACAGAGACAGCTTGACTCTGAGGAGTTCTGACACAACCAGGATCACAGGAAGGACAGGCTCCAGTTAGATTTAGCAAGGGCAGGTAGCACTAGAGATAACCAGATGGCAGGGTGTGGGGGCAAGCATAAGAAAATAAACAACACAAACCAAGGTTACTTGGCATCACCAGAACCCAATTCTCCCACCATAGCAAGTCCTGGACATACCATCACATGGGAAAAGCAAGATTCAGATATAAAATCACTTCTCATGATGATGATACAGGACTATAAGAAAGACATAAATAACTCCCCCAAAGAAATACAGGAGAACACAGGTAAACAGCTAGAAGCCCTTAAAGAGGAAACAAAAAATCTCTTAAAGAACTACAGGAAAACACAAACAAATAGGTGAAGGAAATGAACAAAACCATCCAGAATCTAAAAATGGAAATAGAAACAATAAAGAAATCAGAAAGAGAGACAACCCTGGAGATAGAAAATCTAGGAAAGAAATCAGGAGTCATAGATGCAAGCATCACCAACAGAATACAAGAGATAGAAGAGAGAATCTCAGGGGCAGAAGATACCATAGAAAACATTGACACAACAGTCAAGGAAAATGCAAAAAGCAAAAAGCTCCTAACCCAAAACATCCAGGAAATCCAGGATGCAGTCAGAAGACCAAACCTAAGGATAATAGGTATAGAAGAGAGTGAAGACTCCCAAGGTAATGGGCCAGTAAATATTCAACAAAATTATAGAAGAAAACTTCCCTAACCTAAAGAAAGAGATGCCTATGAACATACAAGAAGCCTACAGAATTCCAAATAGACTGGACCAGAAAAGAAATTCCTCCTGTCACATAATAATCAAAACACCAAATTCACTAAACAAAGAAAGAATTTTAAAAGCAGTAAGGGTCAAGTAACATATAAAGGCAGGCCTATCAGAATTACACCAGACTTCTCACCAGAGACTATGAAAGCCAGAAGATCCTGGGCAAATGTCATACCGGCCCTATGAGAATACAAATGCCAGCCCAGGCTACTATACCCAGCAAAATTCTCAATTACCATAGATGGAGAAAACATGATATTCCATTACAGAACGAAATTTACACAATATCTTTCCACAAATCCAGCCCTACAAAGGATAATAGATGGAAAACATCAGCGTAAGGAGCAAAACTACACCCTAGAATAACCAAGAAGGTAATCTTTCAACAAGTCCACACAAACCTAATTCCACATCTAACAACAAAAATAACAGGAAGCAACAATTACTTTTTCTTGATACCTTAATATGAAAATTAATATTACCAACATATCTTAATCGATTAAAATCCAAAAATATGAAGAATTAGAAATTTGTTGACTGTAATCCAATGGTCTCTCTCTAATTTGGTAATTGGAGAAATAGGTCCAATATTGTACAATCCATATATACTTTCTGCTTGTTTGTACGTGACAGTATCTTGCTGTGTACCACCTAATGGTCTTGAAATCATGCTTCTCCTATCTCAGCCTATTAGTAATATTGTTTATTTGATGTATTTACACTATACTATGGTTTTCAAAACAGCTTACATATTTCAAAAGTATTTATACAGCCAAAAGAAATGCAGACAAATAAATTGGGTGGTGGCTTGTAAGAGAACAACAAAGAGTGAGACTGAATGCTTTGCTTGACGTTTGTAACTATTGTATCAAGTTTGAAGAAGAGGACTTTATAAGTTACTCTTTGTCTGAGATGAATGCTTTTCCAAATTATCACAGCCAATGAACCAGATTCTTACCCTCACCTAATGTCTGTGCCACCCTCCAAGCAGAACCATTGTTCATTGAAACAGTTGGTGAATGACTTTATGGATAGACCATCTTAATACACACACCATATCATAAATGAATGTAACCTGTTGTCTGTGGGCTGAGAATAAAGTCACTCACTCAAGTCAAATAGCTTTGACCATAGCAGGAAGTCTGTATCCAAAAATTGTGCCTACAATTCATTCCTTGGAGCAGCAGAACTGTCAACTTTCAGCTTAGCTACAATGGAGGTAAAATCCTTTGGTGATGTGAGGGTCATTGAAGTACAGCCTAATTACAATGAAATCCAATGTCTCAAAATTGTTCTTATTTTGGGCTTGTACCATAGTAAGAGCCAGGATTTTAAGCTCTACTAAATACAAAACAAAACAAAAAAACAAACAAAAAGACTTTATATATTTATGTTCATTTAAAAAATACTAGTAGTAATGTATTATTTTGAAATATACAGTTAATATGTTTGGAGTTATTTAAAATTTATATTGAGAAAAATGTATGTATTTTCAGTATTGCTGTAGACAAGCACCGATATAAGACTGTTCAATTGATTGCTGTTTTATATCAAACAACTTTTATAATATTAATTTTTAATTGTTATAATATTTTATACATTTTAAAGAATATGACAAAAAAGGTATTGTAGGTATTGAAGGGGGGTCTCTGGGAGGAGTTGGGGTACAAAAGGGAAGGAAGAATGTGATTTAATTCTATTTATTTAAAATTTGTTTTTAAATGTTAACAAATTCAGATAAATTGAAATAATGTATCTTTTCTCATCATAATGCAATAAAACAAACCAATTAAAAATAAAAACAAAAACAAAAACAAATCCCTTAAGTCGCCCTAGTAGAGAGCCCAGGAGCTTCTACATATCACACAGGAGAAACACTCTTGACTACCAATGTGCTATATCCCTTGGAAACCTCAAAGAAAACATGGTTTCCTGGTCCACTGAGCATTGGCCAAGGTAGTCTCCATCCTGACATTCCATGACAGGCATTTTATTTTGTTTTTGTTGTTTTGAGACAGGGTTTCTCTGTATAGCCTTAGTTGTCCTGGAACTCACTCTGTAGACCAGGTTGGCCTCGAACTCAGAGATCTACTTGCTTCTGTCTCCTGAGCTCTGGTGCTGAGATGAAAGGTGTGAGCCACCACTGTCTGGCAATGACAGACATTTTAAAGACAGCTGGTACACAGTACTTCATAGACCCTGGCTGATGTCATGGGCTCACGTTGGCTTTTACTTTGAGCCGTCTCGTGTTGAAGGTCTAGCTTCTCGGCCTGCCACTGTCTTTGACTAATCCAAGTTTCCTGTCATCTTTCAACTGCTTTGGAAATGGCAGCAAGATAGGTCCCAGCTGTCATGGCCTCGAGCACTTTCCAGACCCCTCTGGTTGGAGAACCAAATCCAAGACTCAAATTCCTCCCTCTGTTTTAGCACTCAGCATGCCATGGGGATGAGACTAGCCCCTACCAGATGGATGCACTCATTGCACAAGTATGTATAGCTGGCCTGGAGTACCACATACCCTTCTGGCTTCAGGAGGGAAGATTCCAAGGTTCCTTACTGCATGGATCTTATACTCAAACGCAGAGAGAAATATGTGTACATATATTTGACTTTACATGCATGCATGTGCCTTTGTGCTGGTGAGTTGTGTAAGAACATGTGAAACACATTAAAGGGGAGAACACGAGACAGAAGAAGTGTAGTTTAAGCTTGGATGGTTGGGGGAGGAGCTTTCAAAGGGTTGACTTCAAACACAGCCCTGAAAAAGGCAAGGGTATAAGCCACTTCATCTGGGGGAAGACTGACTTAAGAGAAGGAGATGCCCAGAGGAAAGGCCCTGAGGTAGAAAGGTGCTGCCTGGGATCCAGAAACCAAAGAGCCAGAGCCCCTGGAACTGTGTGAGTGACAGCGAGGAGGGACATGGTAAAGATACCAGCATGCAGAGGTTGGGCCACATAAGCTATGAGCAAGATTTTAAGTGTGATGAGAAGCCATTGGGAGTATTAAATAAAGGGGAAATCCAATATGATTTGGAGTTTAAAAGAATTATCTACTGTATATAGAAGAGGCAAAAAGAAATGAAAGCAGAGTCCACTCCACGTAGGGATAGTTGTGGGGATGCTGATGGTGTGGTCCAGGAGGAGGAGCTAAAGCTTGAATCTTGGCCCTGTGGATGTGGCATGGGCAGATGTTAGTATCTGAAATGGCTCCCAGCATAGAGCATGGGCTCAGTGAAGAGAAAGAACAGGAGCAGAACTCTGTAGGTAAAGTCAGAGAGCAGCGAGAGGGGGCGAGCCTGGTGCAGCTGCAGCAAGTCTGCCTCCATGGACTGCATTTGACACGCTTGCTTTGCTTGCCCAGGCTGGGCTCACCGTGTGAGTTCCTTTTGTGACCTCAGTATTGGCTTTTCAGTCTAGTGGCCTCCCATACTCACACCTACTCTTTTGCCCTCTGCAATTCCTTTCCTCTTAGATTCGTACTCTACTTATGGAACTCGTCCCTCCTAGCCCATTGCCTTGACAGCTGTAGGTCTCCCTTCATTCCCTAACCTTGCCACCTTAGCTATTTCTATCTTGACCACCTGTGGCACCTTCCTGAGGATGAGTTCTAGGCTCTGGCATCTTATCTATTGCTCCTTCTCTGGTGACCAAGACAGACTAGACTGGATTCCAGAGGCTCCCACATCCCTCCAGCCTGGTGTCTGGTGAATCCAGAAATACCTTGCACATTCCCCTCATGCAGCGCTCTCTACTGCTTTTGGACCCTCAGATAGGAGCTGCTTCCAGATGCTAAGTGACCTAATACCCAGGAAGGGAGTGGGGAGTAATTATGACTTGGGTGAAGGTTTGGTCATTTGAGAGACAGGAGACAGGAAGGATACAGTAAACAAATTATCCTCTACTTTTCTGTATAATGGGATGTTCTCAGAGCACAGTGGGTGAAGATGCCTTATGTACAAGAGAATCCGGCTGAATCCTCAATGAGGCCTTGGACTGCGCCACCATCCACTCCTGGGCTAGCTTACCTTATGTAGTTTGAAGTAGCAGATTTGAACCTTTCCCACTCTCTTTGCCATACCTCCCAAGAAGCCTTGTCACTTAAGGGGGCCATTTTCTTATGGCACACTCAAGCTCCATGATTCCATGTCCAGCCAGCTCATCATCTGGTCCTTTGGCCATGGAGTGAGGGACATGTCTCAAGCTAGTCTATAGAAGCCATCACTTGATATCTTTTTGGTTGGAACTGAAGGAAAAGTAGTTTTTTCCACCCATCACTGAACCTGAAGGTAGGGACCTGAGAGTCCCTGGGGGTCATTTTCCCAAGGGCCATAGAGACAATCTGTTTGGTGTAAAGATGGTGGCTGCAGAGAGAAGCAGAGATGAGGGATGTAGAGTGTTACCCAGAGACCAGTTGTACTCCTGCTCTTCCCATAGTTCCTTCCTGTGAGGCATTGGACACTTTGTTCTTGACTGGTCTGAAGTCAAGAGTCCAGACAGAAAGTAGACATCACTGTGTGTGTCATGTGGAGGACAGAGTAGAAGCTTCTGACATTCCTACATAGGACTACAGGGGCAACCAGGGAGGTGGCACCACTGGAAGTCAGGATGAGGTCATCTGGTACAAGCTAAGCTATGTCCTGGGCCCTGTTGCCTAAGGCGCAGAGGAGAATGACAGGCAGACATAGTATAGCCTTTAGCCTTCTCTCCGGCTGCATGCTGTTCAAAGTTGCCCTGACATCATATTAAAAAGCAGCCTGGATAGTGTAGTCTTCTCCAACACGAAGCAAGATATTCAGAGCCAGAGACTGGGGAGAATCAGGCCCATGATGGACATAGCAGCAGCGAAGACTCTGGTTTGTTCTATGGAGTCTACTTCTGACTGCAAACCCAGAGGCCTGAGACCTGGCCATGAACCTCTGAACCCTTGTCTGCAGCTCAACCTGTGGCCTATACCTTGGTGCTTCACAAAGGATCAGGACAGTACAATCATGTTGATTGTCCCCGAGTCCCTGAGAACTCTCTCCCTTGTAAGATGAACTGATTCTCTCAGTGGGAGTTTTTGTATTATACCCACGTAGAGAATCCATGGGAAGTTATTACTTAGATTCATTTGAGTCACACAGAGAAGCAGATACAGGCCCAGGCTTTATGTCAATAACCTGACTTCAGATTGCCCTACTACACTAGAAGCCCACTGAATTCCAGCTGAGAGACTGCCCAGTGACCACTTCAGTCAGGGATGCTAGGCCAGCTCTCTACACGGTTTAACTTAAACCTGTATTTCCAGATTGCCTTAGGAAACATAGGACAAGGTCACCTCCTCTTATCTAAAGACAATATAAGATTTTTAAAAAATATTTATTTATTTATTTATTTATTTATTTATTTTTTTATATGTGAGTATACTGTAGCTGTCTTCAGACATCCCAGAGGAGGGCATCAGATCACATTAAGGATGGTTGTAAGCTACCATGTGGTTGCTGGGATTTGAACTCAGGATCTTTGGAAGAGCAGTCAGTGCTCTTACCCGCTGAGCCATCTCTCCAGCCCACAATATAAGATTTTTAAATGAAGGAATACTCAGAGCACACTCTGAGTTTGAACAGAGAGTGGCCTTGCTGAGTTCTGATGATGTGGCAGAGGAGAGGCAGGGCAGGCTCATGTGATCATTGTCAGACTCCAGAGTGACCAGGACGGCTTGCTGGAGGCTGGCCGGGCAGTGGGGTTTGAGGTCCAGCAGAGCAGGGCAGAGAAGTTCTGGGAACCTAATAGGGACAGTATGGGGTTTTGAAAACTATTGGCATCAGAACTGTCGTACATATGTTGGGGCGTGCAGGTCTCTATACGTCTATATTTTCAAGTAAATCTAAGGTTTTCTGAGCAAACCACATGGGGTTGGATGGACTCAGGCGTCTATCCCAAAGCCTCTGCTTTCTGGCTCTGTGGTGACCCCTCCGGCTGGAGGCCCTGTTGCTGGGTCAGCTTTTGGTTCTAGCTGATGACTCGATGGTGCTGAGGCAGGCAGGGAGCCTGCTGGGTTGGGGCCTCAGTTTGACTTGTTGTGAAACAAGAGGAGGGTGGGGGCAGTTAGGGGCTTCAAGAACCGATGACGTTTTAGCTTGGAGTATTTGTTGAATTGGACCCCCATCTCTATGTTGCAGGTCTCAGGGAGCAAGTCTTGATAAGAATGGTCAAGGTAAGATGGGTCCTTATTCAGCATCAATCTGTAGGAAAAGGGGAAATTCAGGCACAGGGATGCTTTGAAGAGAGACAACGTGGAGATGGTCTCTATCTATAAACACGGAGAGAAGCTTGACATGAATTCTTCCTTTCACAGTTTTGGAAAGAGCCAACCTTGTGAACCTCTTAGATTTACAAATCTTTTGCTTTTGTATGTGCCATGGTATGAATGTGTATATGTGTTTGTGTGCACAGGTGTGTGGAGGCCAGAGTCCAATGTCAGGCAACTTCTATTGCTTTTTGCCTTCTTCTGAACCTGAAACTCGATGACTGCTGATCGCCTAGGCTGGCTGGCTTGCAGAGATCCATTTGTCCCCACCTCCTCAGCACATGCTAATATGTGTATGTGTGTGTGTGTGTTTTTTTTAAACATGAATTGAAGTCAGCTTCTCATGCTTTTATGCCAAGCCTCTTACCAAGAGAACCATCTTTGAATTCCCAAGCTTCCTCTGTTTTTGTTTTTGATTTTCCCTGTCTCCATGTCTCTGGCACTTTGATACAGAGGCCCAAGAAAATGAGGACTCTTGGTCTTCTGTCCTTTGTCCATGGTATAGGAGTCAGGAGACTCCCTGGTCCTCTTTCTGTCCCTCATCCTGATTCCTGCATCTTGAGGCTTGTCTCTAAGTTTTGTATTCTTTCCATCTAACACATTTATGGTCACCTGTGTGCCTTCCATTCTTAAGTTTCTGTGTTGTTCCAGTGACAAAAGGAAGGTATTCTTGGTGTCAAGGGGGAGCCTTGGGGGATAACCCAGTCAGGAATGGAGATGAAATGAGGGGGAAGACAGAGGGACTTTTATTTATTTCCTGGAAATCCTGCCAGACAATGAGCCTTGCAAAAATGAGCAGTTCTATTTGAAGGTTGAGCTGATGGGGAAATGATTTTTCTAAAGCCTGAAGGGCTCGTTCCCCAAACCTGGCTATATCTGGTTGTTGCAGCACTGCAGTTTTCTACTCTCTTTGCTGTGAGTATGTATCATGCTAAATTTTGGGTGATGGTGGTGGGCTAGCCTGTTCTTACAGGTTTTACTTAAATACAATAATAGGAGTAGAACTGAAGGTCTGATGCCACAAACTGGGAGACCGCTCAGGGCTGGATAGATAAGACTGCCTGCCATTGGAGAGTGGAGGCTTAGGCCTTTGGGTTGATGTCAAAGGCTGAGCAAGGGTTGCTCAGGCTGGGGACACTCGTTCTTTTTTTCCTCCGACTGAGGTCTTGTTGGATCCACATGGGCTCCAGATGTCCTTCACTTCCTCCCTCTCAGGGTATCCAGATGACCAAACTCTTTTAGACAAAGGCCTTCCCCTAAGGTCTTCAATGAAACAGCTCTCTTAGATGATCTTAGGGTGTGCACATACCTTTATTTGGGGTGGGCTTATATGCATACACTTTATTTGGGGTGAACCAGGGGTATCTATGGATCTCAGAGATTGGGAAGGAGTTTTCAGGGTAAATGAAAGTCATTGGCTAGAGTTTAAAGTTCTGGGAATGCCTCGTTTGTACAGAGAGGCATTCCAGGAATCCCTGGCTCCTATTGTCTATCTGGACAGGTTCTTATTGAGAAAAGAGGAAGCTGAACTTGTAGGTTTTCCAAGGACTACTTGGCCTTCCCCAGGTAGAGGGTGTGGGAAGTCAAGCTCCCCAGACAAGGTCAGAGAAGGGGAAGAGCTACTGGTAAAGGGAGTTCTCCATTTTGTACAGAGCTCAGTGGCACTATCTGGTCCTGGTAGACTCCAACCTTAATGAGCAGGATCTTCCTATCTGCGTCTATTTAAATAGGATGAATTTAACTTTCATCTGAGAACTCGGAAACTACTGGTCCCATCTTCAATGTCAAAATGAATAGCATCTCTTGTCACACCAGCCTGGGTCCTGCCCCTCTATCCTGGTCCAGAACTAATCATATTATATTTTTATCTCTTTTTTGAAGTGTCCTTCAAATTCTAATTGTTTGCTTCCAGAGTGTGAATCCACCCAAAAAAACTGGATATGCACTTCACCGAAGGCTATATCCCATTCTAGGGATGGGCAAGTGCATTTTGCACCAGTGAACAAAGGACTCTGGGCAGAGGGGAGCCCATTCTTACTGCAAGGGTTCAGGCTGTGGAACTATACTTGGCATGATCCAAGGCATGGTTGGAGACAACATCACAAGGGCTTTATATTGCTATGGACCCATGGGAGACACTGCTTCTAGTACAGTCCCTTGCATGTAGCATGTCTTCCTCAGCTTCAGTCAACCCTCCAGAGCCAGCCTCCTCCTTCATCTCAGTCAGTCGTAACTTGAAGGGCGCAGACTTGGGTGCCTGCTTCAGAAGGCAAACATATAATTCCGGTCATATCCGGTGCCATTTGGGAGGAAGATCAGATTTCCTTAAGTGGAAACAGTGTCCTCTGAAAGTAATTATGGGTGGAAAAGCATATTCTGGAGCGAAGCCCAGGATTTTAAAGCAAAGGTTATTACCCTTCCTGCCTGGTGGACAACACAGGAAAGATGAAGTGAACCCCATTTCACCCCAGTTGTAGCTCCAGTGGGCCTGCAACATCCGGGCACAACAGGCAAGATTGGCACTGGGTTATGGGCCATGGTGCCACATACCAGCTCTCCCAGGCCTTGGATTCCAACATACTCCTCAAGGTCACCCCTCCATGCCCAGACCTCAGAGACAGCAGATGATAGGTCCCTTGTTAGGAGTGAGGGAGCCTTCAACAATTATTTCCCTCTAAGTTTCTTTCATACCATACAGAGGTTGAACTGGATGTCCTTGAATAGTTGTACGTCAGTAAAAATAGCAGTTTGATTCCAGCTATTTGATAAAACAAACAAACAAATAAGACCCCCCCAAACCAAAAAGAAAAAGAAAAAAAGAAAAAGAAAACAAACAAGCAGATGGGTGTGGTGGCACACACCTTTAATTCCAGCACAGAGGAAGGTAGATCTCTATGAAATTAAGGAGGCCTGGTTGGCATAGTTCCAGGTCAGCCCAAACTGCATAGTAAGACCCAATCTGTCCCAAGCCATTCCCCCAATCCTACAAAAACCAAACCAAACCAAACCGAACCACTGTGCTCTATAGTTTTTATGTCAACTTTACAAAAACTGAAGTCATATGAAAGACTCAATTAACAAAATCCCTCTGTAAGATGGGCGCTGTGGGCAAATCTGTAGGAAAATTTCTTAATTAATGATTGATGTGGGTGGTGTCATCCCTAGGCTGGTGGTCCTGGGTTCTATAAGAAAGGAGGATGAGCAAGCCACAAAGAGCAAGCCAGTAAGGAGCACCTCCTCCATGGTCTCTGTATCAGTTCCTGACTCCAGGTTCCTGCCCTGTTGATATTCCTGTCCTGACTTCCTTCAGTGATGGACTATATATGAAACTGTAAGCCAAATACACCCTTTTCTCTCCAACCTAGTTTTTGGTCACAGTGTTTCATCACAGCAATAGTAACAACCCTAAGTAGGACACCTTCCATTCCAGAATTACAGTGTCTACTGATTTATATGGTGCTAACATTTCCACCATGGCTAGTTCCAAGCTGCAGTGTGACATCACTGAGTAGAGGCTTAGGAAAAGGTTCACATGCCCTTTGAAAGCTAGTTTAAACCAATGGAGTCAGATCCAGTGTTTGTCAGCTAAGCAAATGATAGACCAGGGTGTTGTACTGGCTGCATTTGTGTGTCAATTTGACGGAAGTTGGAGTTATCATAGAAAGGAGCCTCCCTTGAGGAAATGCTTCCATGAGATCCAGCTGTAAGGCATTTTTCTCAATTAATGACCAAGGGGGGAGGGCCCACTGTGGGTGGTGCCATCTCTGGACTGGTAGTCCTGGGTTCTATAAGAAAGCAAGCTGAGCATGCCAGGGGAGGCAAGTCAGTAAGCATCATCATCCTCCATGGCCTCTGCATCAGCTCCTGCCTCCAGGTTCCTCCCCTGTGTGAATTCCAGTCCTGACTTCCTTTGGTGATGAACAGCAATGTGGAAGGGTAAGCTGAATAATAAACCCTTTCCTCCCCAACTTGCTTCTTGGTCATGATGTTTTGTAGAGGAATAGAAACCCTGACTAAGACAGTGTCTATGCTGTAGATACCCACTTTTACTTGAGTTCATAATTCCATATGTTGAAATCCCAACTCCCAAGGTGATTGTGTGAAGAGGCAACACTTTTGGGAGTGACATGGACACCTTACCAGACATTATATCTGCTCAGTGCCTCCATCTACAACTGTGAGCAATGAGTGCCTGCTGTTTATAAGTGACCCGATTTATAGTGTTTTTTTTTTTTTTATAGTAGCCCCAAGGAACTGAAGGATATTGGGAAATAGATGAATGAGACTTGCCCCTTCCATGAAGGAACACTGGGATCAGTTCAATTCACAAAGAAAGTAGAGCATGGCAAATCAAGGCAGGAGAGCTGAAATGCATAGCAGTAGTCTATGTGAATGATGCTCCGATTCAGCAGCTCAGCGAAATGCCCCCCAAAAAACACTGGCTAAAACCCACAGCTCCTGCTGGGATTCTGATTCCATGTGTGGTGGAAGTGATGGAGACCCTCAGAAATTCTTCTACAATTCTCTTGTGCTTTCCTGAGAGAGGGTCAAGTCATAACAACACTAGGCACTCTACTGTAAAGAGTAGGTGTTGGAAGTGGGGAGGTACCACTGCTTTACCAAAAATATATTGGAGGCTCAATGTAACACTTGGAAGGCTGAATCAGGAAGATTGCAAGTTTGAGGTGAGACAAAAAAAAATAGATGGACAAACCAGTCTTAGAAAGAAAGGACAGAATTGTGGGACCTTCAGGGAGAGTCTTTGGGGTTTCCAGTTTGGAATTTCCTGTCTCGTTCTCTGTCTGCTACTTAACTTTTCTGGCAGAATTGTAGGGCAGAGGAGCTCATTCTCGTTTTCTGAATGACTGAAGCACAAAAGAGGGTTTCCCTTTATCCCAACCCCAAGAGCCCATGGTAGGTGGAGTGAAGAACAGGTGGGACATTAGATCCCTCCATCCCGTGATGGCCTCCAAGATGGTTTCTAGCCACTGTGGCTTTGGAGGTTCCTTTAGGTCCTAAGTGAGATTCTTGCCTACTGGAAACCCAGCCAAGCTGTGTCTGGGGGCTCTCAAATATGAGTCTTTGCCATAGGGAGGCCCGGTGCCTGGGATGTAGCTGGTTTAAGGACACAATTTGTTTTTTAGCTCTGGCTTCCCTTCAAGGTCTTCCGGTCAAGTGTTCCCATCAGCCACTTCTATCAGCACCTGTTCCTGCATCTCATCTGGGAAAGTCAGGAGCTAAATCTCCTTGGATTTGGTTGTCTGGGGCACAGAAATGCCACTTGGGTCAAATGCCTGTTCCCTTCTGTCCAACTGGAAGCTCAGCTCTCTTCTCGGAACTCTGAAAGCCTTTCATCTGCGTCTCCAACTTCCCGACACGTTGCAGCCAACCTTATGACTTGGGTGGCTCGTCTATTCCTGTTGAGTAGGACCTGGGTGATTTATCTCTCGCACCTCCAACTCCTTGTGCTGTGTAGCACCTGGATGTCTATGTAGGTATTGCAACCAAAGGTGGAGGAATGCATGTCAACTGGAAGGTGTGGTCCTGAACTCTTTAATCTGGTGGTACAGGGTTCTTTTTTTCTTTTCTTTCTTTCTTTCTTTTTTTTTTTTTTTACGGGATTCTTCATACAATGGGGTTTTGTTTATCAGGATCTCTAGGTACAGGCAGCCAGACATGTCCACAGGTGTCACCAAGTGTTAGCGGGGTGGGGGGGGGTGGGGGGCAGTGATTTTGAATAAGTCAGTTGTTTGCTGAGCTATGCTGGAAGAGATGTGTTGCAAAGCACATCCTGTCCCTAGCAGACCTCCAGGTGGGAAGGGATCCAGGTCTGACAAAAGGTGGAGGGGAGGACACAGGAAGATGAGCCCATGCTGAAACTGGAGCTGCAGTGGGGTTCTGCCATGTGGCCAGCTGAGCTCCCAGTTTGCCATCTGTCAAGTGAGAACAGCTACTAGAGAAATAGAAGGATGCAGAGGGTTCTGCAGCCTCCTCTGCCTCATTGGCTCGCTTGGCCTTGGGTCTTCTGATACTCAGAGGATCAGGGAACCTCTTATGCCCCTCTCCTGGCCAATATCTATGTTCAAAACTGCAATAACAACTACAACTTGGTAAGCACTAGGCTCTTCATACACATAACTATACCTAATCCTATGGCCCTTTAGTGATATAGTCATTTCTGCCATCTTCATTGACTATCAGAGGAAGCTGAAACTCAGAGCAGCCAAGAAACCTGCTTGGAGTTTCAGAGGTAGGATTCTGAAGAGCCATGTTGAACAACAGTCCTGTCTGTCACTAAGATCTCGTGGTCTTAGTCACATACTCCCTCTACCAGCTCCCTGAATTCCATCCACATCTTGAGTTCTTCAGCTGTAGATCCTGGTTGGTATCTGACTAGTTAGTTGTAAAGTTCTTGGGAGGTGAGTGTCTGAATGCTGGATTGCTGATATATATTTGCATTTTAACCAACCCCTTGTGTCTGTAAGGATAAAAACTTGAAGTGTTGGAATACAGACTGGAGGTGAAAGTCTCCAGGGTCATTGCTGACATTAGCCCCCATCTTTCTGATCTCCTAGGCTCAGCTCTGCTCCTCTTATCTCTTCACCATGTTCACTCACTTTGATTCTTGTGCTGGTAGAGGAGTGTAGACAGAATAACACTTCCTCCCACCTTGGGCTCCCAGCACAGGTGCAGTCTGGGATCTGTTTAAACTGCTTGTTGGCTCTGAGGAGGATCCACTTAGGCTTCTGGCCCCATGGAGTCCTCGATCTCTTCAGGCATCAGAGTCGGGTCCTCTCTTAGAAGAGAGAATGAAGGCCAGTGCCTCTGGCTGGTTGGCTTCAGGATGGATGGAACTGGACTCCCCTGGATGACCTCAAAGACCCTAGAGAGCTGGTGATGGTCTCTGAGAAGTGTTTCCTTCTACTCATGGCCTGGTGTCAGCTATGTTAGCAGTGTGGCTTCTGCTTGTAGCTCTGTCATGAGTCATGTGGTGTCATTACCTCTGGAGTACTGAGCCCGTCTCCTGACTTCACTACATCTGGGTTTTCTCACCTGCAAGGAGGGGATAATGAATGTGTGCTTCTTCCTGCCACAGTGCTTCTCCCTGCCACACTGCTTCTCACTGCCACAGGGCTTCTCACTCCCATAGTACTTCTCACTGCCACAGGGCTTCTCACTCCACAGTGCTGCTGAAAAATATCCCTGAGATAAGAAACAGATGTTGATGAATGAGAACTGCTTGAAGTCTAAATGGGTATCAGTGAGGTCGTTACTGGATATGGTCATAAATGGATACAGAAATTGTGGTACATCTACACAATGGAGTACTACTCAGCTATTAAAAACAATGAATTTATGAAATTCTTAGGGAAATGGATGGATCTGGAGAATGTCATCCTGAGTGAGGTAAACCAATCACAAAAAAACACACAAGGTATGTACTCTCTGATAAGTGGTTGTTAGCCCAGAAGTTTGGAATACTCCAAGTACAATCTACAAACCACAAGAAACTCAAGAAAAAGAAAGACCAAAATGTGGACACTTCATTCCTTCTTAAAAGGGGGAACAAAATACCCATGGAAGGAGTTGCAGAGACTAACTATGGAGCAGAGACTGAAGGAAGGGCACTCCAGCCTGATATAGCTGTCTCCTGAGAGGCTCTGACAGTACCCGACTAATACAGAAGTAGAGGTTCACAGCCATCCATTGAACTGAGTACAGGGTCCCTAATGAAGGAGTTAGAGAAAGGAAAGAAGGAGCTGAAGGGTTTGCAGACCCTTTGGACGAACAACAATATGAACTAACTAGTACCCTCAGAGCTCCCAGGGAATAAACCACCAACCAAGGAGTACACATGGTGGGAGTGATGGCTCTGGCATCATATGTATAGTAGACGATGGCCAAGTCAGTCATCAATGGGAAGAGAGGCCCTTGGCCCTGTGAAGGTTCTGTGCCCCAGTGTAGGGGAATGCCAGAGCCAGTAAACGGGGGTGGGGTGGGGGTCGGGTGGTGAGCAGGGGGAGGGGGAGGGAACAGGGGTTTGCTCTTGTTGTTGTTTTTTGTTTTTTGTTATTTTTTTGGAGGGGAAACTGGGAAAGGGGAAATCATATGACATGTAAATAAAGAAAATGTCTAATAAAAAGAAAAAAGACTCTGAAGTGGTCCTTTGAGGGTCTGTGCTAAGAGGACAGAGCATGTTTAGTGGGAACACATAGAGAGGTCATTTGTAACTTCTTAGCGAACTCTGGTGAACTCATACTATAAAGCATGACAAGCACATGGTTCACTCCTATTTCATATCTGGCCCAGAACACATTTGTGTACGTATGTGAGGGGCAAGCATTTTTATTTTAGTCTAATTAAGGACCTGTGCCTTGTACAGGTGTACATTTAGAGAGATTGTGCAAAATGAGGGTTTGATGCAGCTCTGGACCCTTTGGAGGTTCACAGACATTCATTCACATTTCCTCATGGGTGTTAAAGGACTCAAATCAATGTCTGGGCCTTGTGATGACTCATGGGAAGAAAATGAAAGAAGTGCAGGCAGATAGTGGGTCTGGGATGGCTCTTTGGGCCCCCAGGATTTCAAGAAGAATCCTTTGATTTTTTTTTTAAAAGCATTTCTCTTCTTCCAAGAAATCCAACAGATATTATGGGGTGCTTAAGTCTTCTGGACACAGACCAACAAATGTTTTTTTTTTTCCTAAAGCAATATTATTTGTGTGTGTGTATGTGTGCACATGCTCACATGCATAGTGGCTAAAAGATGTCATCGAATGTCTTCTCTTGTTTTCCACTTTTCCTTTTTTTTTTTTTTTTTTTTTTTTTTTTTTTTTTTTTTGAGAATAGGTCTCTAGCCAAATCTGGAGCTTCCTAATGCAGCTAACCTGCCAGTCAGAGCACACCGGGGATCTTCCTGTCTCTTCTTCCTTGGGGATTACAGCTGTGCCTACCACACCCGGAGTTTTCTTTCTTCAATGACACTGTGGCTGCTGGAACTCAGGTTCTCATGCTCATGCAATGAGTCCCCACTGACTAAACTGTCTTCCCAGAAAAGTTTTGAAGATGGTGAATGAGATCATTATCTTGCTTCTGGTGATGACTTCACCAGGTGAGTCCATGTGTCAAAACGTGTCACATGGTACTCCTTAAATACGTACCGTGTGATGGATGCTAGTGGTTCCTCAGTAATTCTGCTATTGAAGGACAGATGGGTCATCATACACCTTTGGTTATTGCACATAAAGCTGTTATGTCAATTCCCATGCAAGTCTTTGTGTGACTCTATGCTTTCCTTCTCGGAGGGGAGGTACTGTGGAGGGGTACCACTGTGTGGAGACGTAGAGTGACTTCTAAGAAACTGCTAAATTGCTCACCCAAGTGCACCTCCTAGTTTACACCCACTCACAGTGTCCAGTTCTTCTTTGTCCTCACCAACCCTTGCTGTGGACAGTTTTAAAATTCTATTGTGACTGTTGCGAGAGGTCTTCAATTACTGTTTTGATGGTGAGTGCCTTTGTGAAGGCTATTCTTCATTGTCAACTTGACTACATCTGGGATTAACTAAGATTCAAGTGGCTGGGTACATCTGTGGAATTGCTCTTGAGTGAATGATCTGAAGTGGGAAGAACCACCCTAAACCTAGACCCTTTGAGGTAGGAAGGTCTACCTTAAGCCTGGCCACACTTTCTGGTAGCAGCCTACAGAAAGGGCATGGATGGAGGATGCTCTTGCTCTTTGTCTGCTTGTCCTCACCCTCTCTGGTAAGCTCATTCCTTCACTGGTATCAGAGGCTACTTCTTTGGGACCAGCTGGGGCATCCAGCCTCACGGACCGAACAGCTGTTGGACTCTTGGATTTTCTGGTGGTAGCAGCCATTGTGGGTCTAGCTGTAAGACGCTCTAAAATATACAGTCATTCTATGAGTTCTGTTCCTTTAGAGAACCCTGACTATTACACCTTTTCACGTGGTTATTTGATATTTGTGTACCTTCTGTGGGAAAAACTATTCAGATGTGTGTATGTGTGTGTGTGTGTGTGTGTGTGTGCATGCACACATGTGCCTGCTTTCTGTATTGAGTTATTTCTTATATTTGAGTTTTGAGAATTCTATTAATAAGTCATCACAACCCTTTATGGGATATATTATTTGTAAATAATTTTTCTTGACAAGTATCTTGTTTTGTAATTTTTTAAAGATTTATTTATTTATTTTATGTGTATGAGTACACTGTAGCTGTATAGATGGCTGTGAGCTATCATGTGGCTGCTGGGAATTGAACTCAGGATGGCCTCGCTCGCTCCAGCATAATACACTGTAGTTGTCTTCAGAAGCACAGAAGAGGGAATCAGATCTCATTACGGGTGGTTGTGAGCCACCATGTGGTTGCTGGGATTTGAACTCAGGACCTGCAGAAGAGCAGTCAGTGCTCTTACCTGCTGAGCCATCTCTCCAGCCCTTGTTTTGTAATTCTAATTTTAAAGAGAATATGCTTTTTTAAAAACTGAATTATAGTTTGTCTATGTGTTCCTTTATCACATGTACCTTTTGACAATTCATCTTTTAAAAGAATCTTAAAAAGATTAGGGAGGTGACTCAGTGGGTAAGAGTGTTTGCTCTGAAAGCAAGGACACCTGAATTCAAACCCTAAAATCCATGTAAAAATAGCCCCTTTCTCTGTCTGTCTGTCTCTGTCTCTCCTCTCTGTCTCTCTCTCTCTCTCTCTCTGTCTCTCTCTCTCTGTCTCTCTCTCTCTCTCTCTCTCTCTGTGTGTGTGTGTGTGTGTGTGAGAGATGATTCAGTGCACAAGAATGCCTGCTTTCCAAGCAAGACGACCAGGCTTTGAATTCTTAACACCCAAGGAAAAATCCAGGCACTTCTCACACTGATAACTCTAGCATTGATGATGTGGAGCCAGGCAGATCCCAAGAGCTTACAGGCCAGTACAACTAGTGAAAGTGGTAATCTTTTAGTTCAGTGGAAGATCCTGTTCTGAGGCAATAAGTTAGCAAGTGACAGAGGAAGACCCCCAATATCCTGTTATGATCTCTGCATAGGTACACACACCCAAACAGTCATTGGTCATTGTTATTGTGCATACTACACACACACACACACACACACACACACACACACACACACATACACACACACACACACCACCCATAACTTAGCATACATGTTCATATACATGTGTGCTTCTAACCCCAGCATTGTGGGGTTAAGCCAGAGACAGATAAATTCTAGGATCTTGCTGGTCAGCTGACCTAGGCAAAATGATGAGCTTCAGGTTCAGTGACAGATTCCATTCAAAAATAAATGAAAAAAAAATATGGCGGAGAGTGACCGACACCTTATGCTCTTCTCTGACTTCTGCAAGCATACATATTATAATAATGCTTTCCATTTCCTAGTCTGCTAACCTAGTTCAGTTTTAAGTTAATTTTAATTCATTGGTCTCCCCATTTTTGGTCATATCTTCTGGCTCCTCTGAGTTTGTGTGCTTTCTGATGTTTCTGTTGTTGATATGGTAGTTAGAAAGAATTCAGGTTGTTACTTCAGTTTTGTCGTGTCTGTTGAGGCTCCCTTTGTGTCCTAATATGTAGTCATTTTAGGAGAAAGTCCCATGAGCTGCTGAGAAGAGAGTATATTCTTTAGTGCCCGAATGAAATGTTCTGTAGACATCTGCTAGGTCCATTTGATTCATGACTGAAGGGGATCTCTGCAGGTGTCAGGTGAACCTTGAAGAGGTGAGAATGATACTTGATTCAGATTGACGTCATCCACCTGGATCAAGACTTTGAAAGAGTCTGATGATATCAGGCAGTTTATTCCCAACCAACATAAGTCCAGTATAATTTGGAGAAAGAAGGAACAAACAAACAACCCAACCCAACCCAAACAAACAAACAGAAAACAGTTTCTGGGTGTAATACAATCCCTGGTGCACAAGGAAGCATAATTACATTAGACTTGGGGCACGTGTCATTTCTTCCAAGAGCATGGGCTCTGGAGACACATCAGTGGTACTAGCTTAAGGGTCTCGGAAGACTCTGGCTGGTCTCAGCCGTACAGAAATCACAGTGGTCATGAGGGCTATTAGTGGCCTCTGGTCCTTGTTATGGAAACTTGGGGGAACCTCTAGCTGTCAGGGCCATTTAGACTATTAGGTATGTTATTGCAGTCCTCACTGTGGTAGTTGGAGAACCCCTGGCTTTAAGGGCCATTTAGATTACTTGCTCCCTCCATCTTGGTTGTAGGAGTTTGATATGGCTTGGCCCAATAGATAATGACGATCACTGTTAATCACTATTAATCACTTTCAACTCTCAGCTTTCTGGGTGGAAGAGCAGAGATTGTTGTTTTGTTTGTTTTGTGGCTTATTTTCTTGTTTGTTTAAAAAAAAATCTTTTCCATTGGGAAGACAATCCTGAGTGCTTAACATTCCTGGTTTCTCTGGAGAAATCTGTAGGCCCAAGGACTTTCATGCTATGCTCCCAACCTATGACATTGTTTAACGATGGGCATTCACAGTGCACTGGCATAGGAGATCCTACCTCAAACCAAAGGGAGGATGAGGACAAGGCATCAGGCAAAGGCTAGTCCACTAACTTCCACATGTGTACTTGCACACACCACACACACACACACACACCTGTATCCGTATCATATACATATCACATATACACTTACGCAGATATTTCAGACAATTTTTTTGCCCTTAAAAATCTAGAGATACCACTGGGGAGTATGATGAATCCTTGTAATTCTAACTCTCGGGAAACCAAGGCAATAGTGTAACGGACTCTGAGACATTAACACAACTGACACCATGTTAGAGGTGCCATTCTGATCTTAGAACCCAGCATGTAGGCCCCAACACCTGCCAAAATGAGGAACAATGACCTAATTCATCAAAGACCCATGCCATAGTTTTAGGATCGGGGAAAGTCCTTAAATATACTAGCCTTGTGTTTTGGCTTCTGTATTTTGCTTCCCTCTAACTGTTCTTGCTAACAGAAGTGTGTCAACCAGGATGTGATTTTTTTTTTTGGGGCAATTACCAACCAGCAATACAGACTTTCTATTTGACTGTACAAGTGTCTGCATATTCTCTGAAGAAGTTACCACTTCTCCCTTACATTTTGTTACTCTATACCTTCCCATGCATTCTTCCTTGTACTCTGGGAAGACCATTTCTCCCACTTTCAGCACTCTCCATTAAGAAAAAAAAAAGCCAGGATATCTTGCGGTACAGTCATTATTACTGCTGGGAATTGCTAGTTAGAAAGTGTTGTCCTTTGTAAACAGTCCTTCCATTGGCTCCTGCAGGCAGATTGGTCTGAGCATCTTGTCTGAGACCAGTTCCCCGGGTGTGTCCTTGAGATAGGTATCAGTACACAGTGGTCATTAATGAAACCCTTGAGGAGGTCCTTGGGAGGGGCATGCTGGGTAGACAGAAGTCAGGCCAGAAGTCTCATGGCCATGGAAATTCAGGTGCAGACCTTGAAACAGAGCTTTGCCTTGATCTTGCTATGGAAGCACAGAATGCATGCTCTGCTTCAGTTTGTCCTGATCAGATGTGTGGGAGCTGGTTAATTAGTACCCACACTGGCAAGGTGAGCAGAGCAAGAAGGCTGGTGGACTGAGCACCAGTTTTCCTGGTTTCATGTCCTTCCAGCAGTACTTGAGCATGGGATGAGGTACCAGAGTGCTGTGCACAGATTGAAAATGTGATGGTCTGGGCCACCTCATGCCTTTGTGCTTTTGTTTTCAAGATGTTATGGAGATCAGCAGAGATCATTAGTGAACACTCACTATGACAAGGAAGCTTCAGGCCAATAGAAGGCCCTGCAGATTCCATGGCATAAGCTCTTGGGGGAGAGATCACCAAGGTTTAATATTATTTCTATCCACAAGAATCTTTGAGGAGGGGAACCAATCTATCCACCCATCATCTATCCATTCATTCATCATCCAAGCATCCATCCATCGTTCATCCATCCACCCATCTATTTATCTATAATCTAAGTATCCATCATTCATCCATCCATCCATCCATCCATCCATCTATCCAAGCATCCATCCATCCATCATTCATCCATCTGTCCATCCATCTATCCAAGCATCCATCCATCCATCCATCCATCCATCCATCCATCTATCCATCCATCCATCATTCACCCATCCATCCATCCTCCATCTGTCCTCTTATTCATAAACATTTAGTGAGCTAAGCCACACACTCTGCTTGAATGAAGCTCTGCATTTATCAACCAGCATGTTACCAGTTTCTTAGATGACTACTTTTAGTTCTTGGGAAGAGATCTGACATTCTCTTGGGTTTGCTTCCAATGCTACAGGTGGAGGGCTTGTCTTTGTAGCCTAAGCCCAGGGAGAAGCCCATGGTCATGTACTGCTGTTTCTAAGTTTTCTCTCCATCTCAAGCTAAAGCTACCAAGTCAGGAGTAATGAAATGAACACTGGCTCTCAGGGGGCCTTGCAGTGGGCAAGAGGGAAAGAAAATAACTAAAAATCTAGAATGTTTAAGCCACCATAACACCATAACACCTTGTCATTTGCACTCAAGCTCAGTGCAAATGACAAATCTCCTCTTGGGGACCAATGCTCTTAAGTAAAAGGCTAGATGAGAGTACAAAGGAAATCTTAGGCTGTGGTAGAGGTTTGGGGATGGGAAGACATACCTGGCATTGGTGAGGTGGGGTGGAGTAAGGGTCATTGCCTGCCTGTGAACTTGCTGCTGGGAGCTGAGGAGCTGGAGGAGAGGAAGGGAGGCAGAGAGAAAAGGAGGGTGGTAGAGAGAAGAGGAGGAAGAAAGTGAAATTGAAGAGAGAGAGATGGAAAGAGGAGATAAAGAAGAGAGGGATGGTGTAAGGAAAGAGGGAAGGTGGAGAAAGTGGAGAGGGGAGATGAAAGACTGAAGTGAGACAGGAGAGAGGACAGGAAAAGAAGAGGAGGGGGAGAGAGGCAGGGAGGGAAGGGTCAGAGGAGGAGAAGCAGCAGGAAGAGGGTAGAACAGAGATGGGGTCTGGGGAGGAAAGTCAGGGGCAGAAAGGAAAGAAATTAGGAGAAAGAAAAAGAGAATACAAGAAAAAAGGCAAAGAATACAGGAGGAAGAGAAAAGGGTACGGAGGACAACTACTACCCAGAGGAGAGGGTAGAGAGGACTACTGCCTGGGGGAGAGGGTAGGGAGGACTACTGCCTGGGGGAGAAGGTAGGGAGGACTACTGCCTGGGAGAGGGTAGGGAGGACTACTGCCTGAGGGACAGGGTAGGGAGGACTACTGCCTGAGGGAGAGGTTAGAGAGGACTACTGCCTGGGGGAGAAGGTAGGGAGGACTACTGCTTGGGAGAGAGGGTAGGGAGGACTACTGCCTGAGGGACAGGGTAGGGAGGACTACTGCTTGAGGGAGAGGTTAGGGAGGACTACTGCCTGGGGGAGAGGGTAGGGAGAACTACTGCCTGGGGGAGAAGGTAGGGAGGACTACTGCCTGGGGGAGAAGGTAGGGAGGACTACTGCCTGAGGGAGAAGGTAGGGAGAACTACTGCCTGGGGGAGAAGGTAGGGAGGACTACTGCTTGGGAGAGAGGGTAGGGAGGACTACTGGCTGAGGGAGAGGTTAGGGAGGACTACTGCCTGAGGGACAGGGTAGGGAGGACTACTGCCTGGGAGAGAGGGTAGGGAGGACTACTGCCTGGGAGAGAGGGTAGGGAGGATTACTACCCAGAGGAGAGGGTAGGGAGGACTACTGCTTGGGGGAGAGGGTAGGGAGGACTACTGCCTGGGGAGAGGGTAGGTAGGGGACTACTACCTGGGGTGCCCTGGTTTTGAAATTCTAGGGACACTGCAGTTTTAGAGTGTGGTGAAGTGGCCTCAGGGTCTCAAGAAGCGAAGGGCAGGATGGTGCCAGGTCATAATAACAGCTCCTCAGCGACTCTAACCCACTCTGGCCTCTTAGCTCCCAAGAACACTAAATTCACACAGGCGCAAAATGCAGCCCTGCTCAGACCTCGAAGCATAATAGCTACTGTCGAGTTTGCACAGTGCCCACAAGCATCATGGGCAATTAAGAAAGTCGTCCATCGCCATTGTGGGCTGCCATTTACGGTTGGAGCCTGGAAGCTCTCCAGGCCAATCAGCCCCTCAGAGGAGGCACAAATGAACAGGGGGCGGGATGTTGTTTCCTGGGAGGGGACCCCTGCCATTAGCTGGCAGGTCCCAAAGGGAGGGGAACAAAGGCGGCTTTGGGCTCTTGGAAAGGGAGGAGGTGATGGGGGCAGGCCAGGCACCCTGTCCATATGAATGGACTGAGGTCTCCATAAAGGTGGGCCCAGGCAGTCCTGGTCACAGGCAGCATGCATGCCTACACCTGATGAGCATCCTTGTTGCCCAGCCTGAACACAGACTGTATCCACCTTGTGGCAAAGCATGTATGGGGTGTGCTCGTGCTTGTCCATACACATACATAGAAGCTCCAGTTTCATGCCCAATTCATCCAACAAGTGCGAATAGTCACAGGCTCTTAGACACACTTGTACTGAATTTACAGGTAATAGATGTTTGCTTGTGTTAACCCATGCTCACACGTGGTGGGCATTCACAAGTACCAACGTTAGTATGTATACACACTCAAAGGAGAAGCCCGGACAACCTCAGGCTAGTCACATATAGACATGTATGAACATGCGCGTTTCTGTTCTTATGTGTGCACGTGCGTGTGTGAGTGTGCATTTAAGTGTGGAGGCCCGAGGACAACCTCAGTGTTCTCTCAGTTAGCCACTTTTTTCCTGAGACTGTCTCTTACTGGCCCAGAACTCACATAGTAGCTTGGGAAGGCTAGGCAGTCAGTGAGATCCAGGATCCTCCTGCCTCCACCTCTCCTGTCTGGGATTGCAAATACGAGCCAGCACACCTGGCTTTGCTGTGTATGGAGGTTCTGAGGATCAATCACAGGTCCCAGTGTTTGCAAGGCAAACACTTTATTGACTGGGTTGTCTTCCCCTGTTCCTTCTGCCCCTGTGTTCCTACCCATAGATACATCTTAACCAATCAATGCCCAATCTAATAGCCAGGCACACACAGTAAAGACCTTGAACACATTCATCTCTAGGCCTTGATCGTAAATTCTTTCATGAGCCTGGGGATGAGACTTGAGGAATCCACCTAGAAGCAGAGGGAAGAGTCCTGGGGAGGGTTATTCTTTGTTGTGAGTTGAGGCCTGCCAAAGCCGTGTATGTGGTTGAGATCGTCAGAAGGCAGTGTTCCAGGCTTGTGCCACCGGCCACTTGACTGTGTCACCTTCCTAGGCTCTAGGAAGAGAGTTTCAAAGTCTTCTATGGCCCCTCTCCCCAAAATCTTCTTGTGCATCTCAGCCTCCATGGTATGGCCCATGAGAGGGGACCAGCTTGGGTAGGTGCAGCATAGATTGTAGAATTTGATTTTGTTGTTGTTGTTGTTGAAAATTGAGTTTTGAAGTGTTTTCATCCTTTTCTGAGGTTTGGAGTTCTTCCTGTCTCTCTGCCTCCCTCACCCTTATTTCCGCCCCCGCACTGTTATTAGGGAAAGAAAATTGGACGTCGAGTCCATTTTGAGAACGTCTCTCAGAATAATTGTGCTGTGACACACAGGGATTGGAAAGAAAAAAACAGGAAGCCAGGCTGTGAGGACTCTGAAACTGGCAGGCTGCAGGCTGCAGCATGGCCATTGGCCAGAGAACCTCACTGATGGCAGCCGGTCCCACCACACTGCTTCCTGCTGGGCCTGGTTCTGAGGGATGCTGCCATGGTCTGCTCTGTCTCCTGCGGTGGGGCTGATGACCTTCCTCTTCAGAGACCAAGGCCAAGTTCAGTGTGTTGTGTTGACTCCACGTGGCGAACACTGGAAGGCAGCCTCTGGCTCCTCCCTTGTTCTGGCGGCGGGGCAAGCCTCTATGGCAAGCCTGCTTCACCACATTTGTTTGGGAGACTTTTTGGGCAGTTTAGATTTGGGTCAGAAGGTGGCTCTGAGAATTAATCAATTTCAGTGTTTTTATGGTGCGTTTGGTGCCCTCCCCCACTCCCCCGACTCAGTCTTTCCATTTCTCTTAATTTCCAATCACACGTGCTGAGAGATTGGACTCTTGGAGTTCTGGGATGGTCAGAGTGCCCCGTGAGTGGGCAGGATGTCATGGGAGCATGCTAACATTGGCTTTTCTGATATTGCTCCTGGGCTGGCACTAAGTGGTGGGAAGTGGTAAAGGCTGTCTGGGTGCAGGACTTTCCTACAAGGAGGGGCCTAGCCTGGGTGACCTCCCCAGGAGCTATGGTGATGCTTAGAGGCAAAGAGAATTGCTTTCATATTTAAAGGGCGGTCCCTACCCAGGAGGAACCAGACTCTTCTTTATCCAGCACAGCTGTAGGGGGCTGGGCTGGGATGTATCACTCGCCTCTTTTTGCATAGATAGGTAAATACCCACAAATTTCCAGACAAAAGCAGTAGTTATGTATTTAACCTGTGAGTCTGAGAGCTGGCAATCTCGATGGGGCTCAGTTGGGGGAGGGGTCTATTGCCCTGGGCTGGGGTTCCTTCCTTAGCTCTTAGCAGTCAGTTGCCAGGTGGTCTGGCCTTGCCTGCTCTCAGGTGACAGAAGCTAGGAGGAACCAGTTTTCCTTGTTTATTCCTCTACTTAAGAGGAGATGGGGTTTGAGCTGGGGCTGGGGGTGGAGGTGGGGGAATGAGAAGCCCCTCAAAGCTTAGGCTTGATAATGACAGGCCATCACTTTTAATCTAAGTCAGTTGTAACATAAGATCAAAACGTCTAGACAGCACATAAAGGACATGTACACTAGGGAAGGTGGAGAAGGCTGGCCCCTTTTTTACAGTTTGGTGCTGGGGGTACAGTTTTGAGCTGATGTCCAAAGAGCTTTCTAAGGAGCTGAGCTGTTTCGCACAGGTGCAGATGGACTTGCCAGCCTTGGCCTGCTCTAGACAAGGAGCCTCTTCTCCAGTGAATGAACCTCCTGGCCTCTCAAGGCCTTCCCGGTCCCCAGTGTTTATTTAACTAGAAATTTATTCTCAACAATCCACAGTTGAAAATCTTGATAATCACAGACTGGGGAGAACTGGAGAATGTCTCCAATTCTTCACGGTACCAACGTTGACATTGTGCCTCTGTCATACCCCAACAAAATTCCCGCAGCTTCTTGTTCATCCACCATCACCGCCCACTGGGTAGGCACTTGCTTCCTCCTACCTAGCACGGTTGCTTGCCCGAGTTCTGTTTGGATAGCTATAGGGAACAGAAGAGAGGATGTGTGCCCCTAAAGGCAACTTGAAGGTCTTTGCTTTATCTTAGAGTCTTTAAAGAAGAATGCACTGGAGAAGAAAAAGGAAATAGTGTGTGCACAGTTTTCAGAGCAATGCAGGCCCAGGCAGAGAGTAGAAAATAGGAGAGGCCAACAACTCAAGCCCAAGTGGGTTTTCTGGGATGAGATGTAAACTTGAGCTCTGGAGCCGGAGTCAGGCAGGAAGTGGGCTTGGCCGGCACGGGGTTCGTAAGCTGCCTGGCAAACCATCCCTTTCCAGGCTCATCTTCCCAGATCCCCTTGGCGTCCAGCCCTCCTGACCCTGGGGACAATGCTGCTCTGTGTTGAGACTTTTGTGATGGCTGAGAGAGGAAGAGAGAGAAAGCTGGTCAGGGTAGGGGTGTGTGAATCACCCTTGTCACGTGGTCCTGCCAGCTGCCGTGGCTCCCGAATTTGCGCAGGGGTTCATGAAAACTGTGGACCAACCTGAGCCCGTGCATGGAATCTGGTCAGCCATCTGCTCTGAACTACAGAGAGAGGAAAGGACAGGACATCGGATCGTGGGGGAGGGCCTGTTACCAGGGGGCAGGGTGAAAACACTCAAGGTTCAGGTACTGGCCTTTGCTGTCTCTTTCTTAGGTAGCTGTGGGGCTGATGCTCGATGCTTCTGGAAGGTCAAGCCTGAGATGAGGACCCTTGCTTGTCTCTCATCTCAACTCAGGCAGGATGTGTCCCCCTCAGCCTGGGGCTGTCCCTAAGTTTACATATGTCATCTTATTCTAGTGTAGAGAAGGCAAAGTGAGTTATGCAGGACCTTGAGTGCTCTGGGTTCTAAGCACTGGCTTTGGAATGGGAAACTAGAGGTGCAAAGACTGGCACGGTGCCAAGGCTGGCATGGTGCAAAGCAACAGACATGGAGTCAGGGTGGGGCGGGAGACGTTGGTACCAAGCACGGAGGGAAGTCTGTGTTTCTTGAAGACAGAATGGGTTTTGGAGGATGGAAGTAGCCCTCCATAACTCCCCATATCTCTACTTCACCTTAGAAAAGGCTTGCCTAGGTGGAGGTAGGGGAAATGGAAGAAACCCTGAGGTCCACACAGGGTCTTAGTGTGACCCATCCAGCCTCTATGCCTTCTTTCATCTGACCAGCAGAGGGCAATGTGGTACTGTCGGTGGAACTGCTGCCTCCGTACCGTTTCTTTCCCACTCCAGGGCTTGGCTATTAATCTTTTAAAACCAAAGCTGCTTAGACACAACCTTGCCTGTCTGAATGGCATGGATTAGACTGGCACTCTGGGCCTCTTTGCTGACAGAATGCTCTCCTGTCCCCCGGCGTACTAAGAGAGCTTCTCAACTCTCACCTCTGTTCCTTGGGCCCCCAGCAGCTGACTCAGAGCCTTAGGGATAAGGTCTATAGGAGGTAGTATAAATGGTTTTCAAGATCCATTCTTATTTGCTTCTTGAGTCAGTTCTGAGAGTGGACGGATTGCTCCAGACTATTAAAGGACATGAGTCAACCAACAATCCCCCCCCCTCCCTGTGGCTAACTTTCCCCTAGGGCTGATGGGCAAGATTCTACTGGATCCCTACAGGGTTCCCAGACTACACAACCATGGCAAGTCTCTTCTCTCCAGAAAGCAGTTTCTCCATCGGAAAAGTGAGAGCACTGGGGTCTTATGGTCTGAAAAGGCTTGGAATGGCGACCTTTCCTATTTTTATGTTGGACTGTTTCCTTCTAATTACAGGTTAGCTGATTGAAGGATAAAGCCTTGAAGGAGGAGGGGTATTCACTCTAGGATTGTAACTAGGAATATAAGCTACTGTCTGCATTGCCGTTGCTTGTCTCTAGCTATTAGGTACAACTCTACCTCCTCTAAGCTCAGGGCAGCTAAGTCAAACTGCACCTCTCATGTGATAATCAATACAGACAATGGGGGAGCATTACCTGTCATCTGCCAGATGCTGGGGGAGGGGAGCACAGTTCGTATCCCAGGGACTCTGTTCTTTTATTTAGGTCTCTCCAGTGCCCCTCAGTTTGAAGGCAACACAAACTCTGAGTCTGTCTTCCACGGAGATGCAGGAATATCATTCACATTCTTCTAAGCAGGGACCATAGGAGAGGCATACCCAGAGATCACAGGAGACAAGAGGAAAGACTAAGCAAGGTAGAAGAGAGCTTGAAGACCAGGAATGGCCTAGAATATCTGTAGCCACCTTTTTTTTTCTTTCTTTTGAGCACTATGTGCACACTAGACAGGAAGCACCTCCAACCAGGTGAAACAATAAACATTCTTACCGATGGAAAAACTGAGGGCTAGAAAAGCTAAGTCTAAGACCACATGGCTTGGTAGAGCACAGGTTGTGAACACCGACCTCACTGTTTTGGCATGGATCTCTCTCTCTGAGATGGATACGTTCTATCCTCTGTGCAGAAGGGAGCTCCTGCCTTCTTAAGATTAGGAATGTGTGAGAAGCTGAGGTGGACCTTTTGCTCTCTAGACTTTCCCAGAAAGCAGGGGCAGCACGTCCCTCTGCTGCTCATCTGTCTATCCCAGCATCCTCCAGGCAGGAAGCTGGCTGTGCCTGCAGGTCCGTATCTTCACTTGTCTGCCAGATGCCCCACAGGGCTGCTAGTGTCTCCGGAAATTGAGGGAGCTGACACCTGGCAGAGGTCAGAGACTTGTTCAGGACCCCACAGCTGTTTTGTGACTAGCCTGGGAGATGAGCCCAGGTCTCTTTCTGGTTACAGTGTCCTGTTCACCAGGACAAGGCCCTGGGAACAGACCAGCCTTGGCTTCAACAACAGGAGCCTTCCCAGCTAGAGAGGCCTCAGCTTTCTGGAACTCCATGGAGCTCCGTGCAAATCTGTGTGCAGGAATCCAGCCCTACCCTTTGCCAGGAACAGCTAAGGGTATCCCACACCCAGGATTTCAGTCCCAAAGCAGGTTGAGATGAGAGAGCTTATAGGATTTATCTTGCACTTAAGGTCCAGTGTCAGGGACAGGGGCTTTCCCACTGAAACCACAGCATGGCCTGGGTCAAGGCGGAGAGAGCAGCTGGAGAGCAAAGCTTTGCACTGTGAAGCCCAGCTGCCCAGCAGGCCATGCTGCATCCTGCTGTCCCCAGGGCCAGCTGGAGACAGGGGGAGTCCATGGCAGGCAACCCTGGGGAGGGCTTAGTGGCATTTGCATGGGGTTTCATATTTTGTGGTTTCTGAGAAACCATTTTACTCAGTCTGGTGGTGGGAGGGAGGCTCCTCTGGAGTCAGGGGTGAGACATAGTAGTTTTAGATGTTCTTTTTTCTACTTAAGTTATTCCTGTTTCTCTTATAGTTTACATTTCTGTTACAAATGGTTACATGCCAGCAATAAAAAATGTCTGCAAGTTACATTGACAGGAATCTTCCTGCTCTGTCTATACTTTTCCTTGTTTCTGTCTTTCTTTTCTTTAAAAAATTATTTGTGTGTGTGTGTGTGTGTGTGTGTGTGTGTACCATGTCATGAGTGTGGCTGTCAGAATTTAGTTTTACAGAGTCAGTTCTTTCCTTTCACCTTTCCTTTCACCTTTCCGGGGACCAGGCTTGCTCAGCAAGTGTATTTCCTGATCAGCCATCTTGCCAGCCTGTGTTTCTGTCTTGCCAACTCTACTGACTAACTCCAGAGTTGTAAGTTCATCCATTCTTTAGAGGCCATATCTGCTAGCAGTGATGTCTAACCTTTTGACCTTGTGATATACGATTGCCACCTACAAATGTACTTGAGCTAAACTCGTAGCTGTCCTGGATGGATGTAGCCTCAGGGCTGTAGAATGGCCATGCCCACAGAGCTCAGGGTTATCAACAGATCTCAGATAGAATCTCCATTTTAGCCAATAGTGTTAACTTGGACAAACTACTCAATCCTTCTAAACCTCCATTCACCTCCCCTGTAAAATGGGAATAATTATATCTTAACTTCTTGAGTCTTACAGAGACCTGATGAAGAGAGGAGAGGGTCTCAGAATCTTCTAGGATTCTAGGTTACTGTTTGCCAAGTGACGGAGACAAGCCACTGTGTGTGAAGCAGATGTGAGTTCTGAGCTTGACTCCAATCACGGGGTTACTGTATTTCTCCACAATGATGCATACCATTGTGGTTTTGAAAATATGGCTTTTGGCTCACAGTGCTCAGTGCCAGTCCTGACGTGTGAGCTGGTTTCATGGTGATAGCAGTGGTTATTTGAGTGGGCAGGATAATACAGGCATTTGAGAAGGCTCCTAGAACTGGGGATTCTGGGGGTGATTTGGAGGGCACTAGGCTGGTCCACAATGTGGGCTGATCTGAGAAGGGTCTGGGAGCTGGAGAACAGAGGTGGATGGCATTGTCATCATGGAGTTAGAGGTAAGGTTTTACAGTCATTTCAAAGCATTCCAAGTGGGTAAGGGAGCTGAGAAGATGGGGGTTTGAACACACCATCAGAAGAGTCCTCCCCTTTGGCTACAAGAGGCTCTGACAAAGGCAGATAATCCAGCAGCGTAGGGGAACGCATAAGACGGCAGAATTCTACCAGCTGTTTAAAAATGGGACCTCATCCACCTCAGAGAGCATCTCAAAGTAGCTTATTTGTTTAGTTTTTTTCCCCCCACTGCTTTGATGTTTCAGACAGCAGCTCTCAGACCAGCATACCAGACTCCACTCAGCCTCCACAAACACTTAGTTCCAGATGATCTATGTCTCCTGTCTATCTCTCCCTCCCAGACGGCCCTGCTGTCCAGGCAGATGGGCCACCGGAAGCCCTGGATGTGAGCGTAGAGGACTATCAAGAGAGTGCACTGTGGCTGTGGCAACGCTGGGAGGCCCCCAGCCAAATACAGGCACCAGTGTTCCTGCTTCAGTGACATCTGGGGACCATGACCTCCTTGAAGCATCCTGGTGGAAAGCTGTTGGGGAAAAGAGAGAGAATAACTGGTGTCTTACACTAGCACTTAGTGTCACCGAGTGGTTTTCTAAGCAGCTCACCCTAAGCTGTGCAGGCCTAAGATGGCGCTTTCCAGGAAGAAACAAACAGGGGTTACTCATTTACTTTTAATTTGTTTAAAAGGGTTTGTCTCCTCACTGCCCCTCAGAAATCCTATAAGCGACGGGATCTGCTCCCCGTGGCATCCATGAGCTGTGCCTTGAATTTGCAGGAAACCTCCTGTATTGTGAGTTTACAGTCAGCCTTATTTATCTGGCAAGGTCTGACGAGCAAAGGCTGGCCATCCCTTCTGTCTCCTGAGAAGCATCTAACAGTGATGACACAGAGGGTATGAGCTTGGAATTAGAGGGCAGGGAGTCAAGTTCTGGTTCTGCCTCGGGGTCTGAGCTTCCTTTCATTCAACCTTGGGAAGGAAAAATAATAACATCTACTCAAAAAGTGTGCTGGGAGGATTTAAAGAAGGTATGTGTATGAACTGTGCGAAGAAAGAAAAGGAGAAGTTTAGAGAATGCTTCTAATATAGCTCCATTTTTCCACATGGGCTTAGGAGCCCATTGTTTTTAAGGTTGGCAGTGGACTAGATGTCAAAATTAACAAATATTTTGTGATAATTTCATATCTAGGTATATGACTTAAAGAAATGGTCAAGCCAATTCACATATTTGTGAATATACAATAGGGAGCTTTGCCAGAGTTTTGCTGATAACACTAAACATTGGAGCATGACAATATCTCATAATAATGTTTTTCTAAACAGCTGGCCATCCACATGATGATATAGACTATAACCATAGAAGATAATAACCTGTGTAAGTTTTTATTGATCCAATTGAGAAGAAAAAAAATTTTTTAAAAAAGGAATTTCAAAATATATGATTCCGTATTTATGTCATCTGAAGTTAATGAACAACTTATGAGGAGGGATCTTTGGGGAGCTTTTGCATTTATTTAAATTTCGATGTTTTACTATAGTAAGTAGATATTGCATCTTTTATACCTTTATATACTTATTTTACAAGTATTTTTATTTGTGTGTATGTGTGTGTGTGTGTGTGTGTGTGTGTGTGTGTGTAGGTTGTAAGTGTGGACATGTAGTCTATGGTGTGCGTGTGGAGACCAGAGGATAACTTGCCCTGGGAATTAAATGCAAGTAATCAGGATGGGAGGCAACAATTTATCTACGGGGCCACCTTCCTGGCTCATCTGTATCTTGAATAGAATCAAACGAACCATTTTGAAAGTTAGATTTAAAAGTACCCAGATAGCTTGGTGTGGTGGCTCACGTATGAAATCCCAGCACCTGGAGAGACTGAGATGAGAATACTCATGGGATGAGTTTTAGGCCATCCTGGGCTATAGCGAGTTCTAGGCTAGCCTAGGGTACAGAGTGAGAGTATGTATCAAAATTCTAAATAAGGTGAAATAAAATTACACCCACGTGAAGTTTTCATCACCATCTTAGCATCTCCGTCCCCATCTTTAAAGGCAGCTTCCCTCTAAGTTTCTCTCCTTATAAAAGTAAACCGAATGATGATTCCAAGTGATATGCTTGATTAGCGTGGAACTGTGAAGAGAGCCAGCCATATTCATTTCTACTATTTTGTTAATAGCATTTCTACTTCTTATGGGTTGAAAGAAAGCTTAAGAGGATTCTTGGTCCTGTTTTCTATTTGTGGGACTGTCCTTCCCAGCTGCAGTGCTGGAGAGGAAATGAATATTGAAACCCCATCAGGGAGACAGCTGTATGCGCCCCATTTGTCTGGCTGGAAGAAATCACTCTTGGAAACCACCTCAGGGGCAGGAGTGCTCTTCCTGTCCCCTGGCTCCCTCCCAGCCCTGCCACCCCATCTGCCTTTCTCTGGCTCCCTCTGAGCTCTCTCCCTGGAGGGCTTTGGGAGTTGAGTTTTGGGGCACCTGTAGTTCTCTTTCCCAATGTGGGGGTTTAACTTGTTCATGAGAAGTGAGGCAGCGCACAGCCTGGAGCACGGAGAGACTTGTCTTCTGAGATCCAGAGCTTTCTGGCCAACCCAGAAAGGCTTGTTCTGGAGGTGGGGAGGCACAAGGCCAAGGATGGGGCATTTTGGTTTGGCTCTTAGTTAGGCATGTTTACCAGAGCAGCAGAGTTATGTTGTTAAAAACAGGAAGATCCACTGGTGTGGAGTTTCCAGGCTGGGAGGTGGATGGAGGCTCTGAGGCACCATGTGAATCTACTCTCAGGGCACTCATTAAAATTCTAGGCTTTGCTTAGGCCTTGGCTGTGTACAGAGGCCAGGAGCAGGATGGAGCTGCAGGCTAAGAAGTTAGGATATATAGAGTTGGAAGGCTTAAGGCAGGTGAACAGGGCAGCATGAAATAAAGAAGCAGAATGTGAGGTGGGAAGGACCAGACTGTGCCTCAGTTCTTCAAAGACGATTAACTAAGTCCCAGGTAAAGGCTACTGCTACTGGGCACGGGGGGGGGGAGGGACTTCTACCTCCAGATCCCTGTGTTGAAGAGAAAAAACACGAGGAAGAAACATGCCTCTAAGAGTCATGATATTTGGGATCAGTATCGGGTGGGATTTTCAGTCTCATAATTTTGACAAAGCGAAGATTCCCTCTTGGCAGCGTGAATTGCTGGTAGCCCCGCAGAGAGGCAGGAGGTTTAAGAAAAACAAAAAGCTGGAGATATTAGTTTCATAGAGCTTGCCTGTTACCCTCCTCTCTGTTAATGCCAGAATTTATCAACATGTGAGTCAACTGGGGAGCTCTTAGGGTCAGACTCTGTTCTTCTGGACTCTTAGAGCACGAGTGGCCATCGACTTACATGTGACTGTCAGCAGCTCCTAGAGAGTGGTTTTGAATCTCCTCAGTGCTGACAGAAAGGATCATGAATGGTCTAAGACTCACCCTGCTGCTGAGAGGCCTCTCAGAATCCAGGTCTAATGGGATGCAGGTGTTGACACTCATGTCCCAGGTCAGGGACCGGCATCAGGAGCCGACAGCTCCCTGGACTTAGGCTTGGCTTTTCCTCCTTTCGCAGAGAGATTATTCATCCCTCCTGTTGATTCTGTGAGCCACCTTTATTTCCATTTATTCTTCTTTTGAAACCAAGAAATGAACATGATGGTGCTTTGTTCATTTCTACTCTTTGCAATCAAGAGGCTCTGAAGAGCTCAATGTTTTTACTACACAAAGTCGAATTTGCAACCAAGAATATATTTAATCCTTTTCTTTCCCTTCCTTCTAGAGAACTTACTAGTGGAGGCTCTGATTATTCTTTGTCCCAACTATTAGTAGGCTTTATAAGAGTTCTGCATTATGACATTATGAGCAATGCCCTTCTCCTACAGTTTAAAAAATGAAGTGTCTTCCCGCAAAGACCCATGTGTCATAGGCCGAGTCTCTGAGCAGTGTTCAGAGGAGGGGATGGATGTCGAGGGTTGTAACATTTTGTGTAGACTTACTCATGGATGGATCTATGACTTGCTGGCATTGTTGGGAGGTGCAGGCACATCAGATGTGGGGGTTGGTTGGAGGAAGTGGGTAACAAGGCTTGTCCCTTGAAAGGTCTACCAACCACCTCCTTTCCAAGCCACCACAAAGTGAACATTTGTTTCTCTCCACTCCCCTAACCTAATGCTCTGCTCTGCCACAGCCCAGAAACAGCGAAGCCAGAGGACCTTGGACTTGAACTCTGAAACCATGAGCGGAAATAACTTCTTTCTTTCTAACTGCTCCTTTCAGGTACTCTGTCTTAGAAACAGACTATCACAGGTTGACCCTGGGAGTTTCTTGTCATGATGATTGGTGTCTTTCTGTGATAGGAACAGGGCTTGCCTTAATTTGTCACCATTACTGACTTCTCTCCATATGGGAATAGACATAGAAGTTGACCACGTCTGGGTCAGGATCCCAGATTGTACTAGGATGAGATAGATCCACGCGAGGACACCGTACAGCTTTCTCCTCCTCAGGTAGAACACACAGCATTTGTGTGGAACCTTTAGCTTTACAAACCCCTGTTCAGTCTGTTCTGTCATCAGATAGGGGAAGGAGATACTGAAGAGCAGTTGCCAGTAGGGTTTCTGAATCTCCATTATATGTCACTCATGCAGGAGGACATGTGTTTAAGCTTTTCCCTTTGTCTAGCAAGACTTGGGCATGGCACCTGCTAGGTTAGAGTTCCGTACAAAGTCATATGTGAAAAAATTAGATGGTTACAGCATCTCAGCATGTTCATTGCCATGGCTCCAGGGAGAAGAGGATGTCCCTCACTGATGCCTCTGAGCACAGTGTGGCTCCTACATCCTTGGCCTCCTTTCTGTCTTTTTACTTAAAAATCTAGTCCTACTGTGTTCACAAAATGCACTTCCCACTCAGCTGTGTCCTTTGTGATCTCTCTCACACTGTGGCCCAAACTCCTACAATAATTCTTAACAATTTTGTTATTGGAAACTCTTTTTCTTTCCTTTCTCTCTCTCTCTCTCTCTCTCTCTCTCTCTTTCTCTCTCTGTATGTTTATGTGTTTGTATGTGTGTGTGCATGTACATATGTGTGATTGTGGTTATTCATATAGAGGTAAGAGGTCAGAAGGTCACCTTCTGCCTTGTTAGAGGCAAGGTCTTTTGATTTTGTCTTTGCATTTTGTGCTCTGGATTAGCTGCTCTATAAACTTCAAGACACTTCTCCCATGCCTGCTTTCATCCGGCCATAGGGGTGCCAGGGATACAGATGCACTTTACCATATCTGCTTTTTTACTTGAGTTCCAGGGATCTGAACTCAGGTCATCAAGATCGCTTGGCAGGACCTTGCCCCTGAGTCCTCTTCCCAGTGCCCTTCCATTCTTTTTTGTTCCTGATGTGTTTAATGAACTTGGCCTAGGAGAAGAGGCACATAGAAGGCAACGTGAAGAGTGGATGAAGGCATGGATGAGAAAGGCCCCAGTTAACAGCCCAGATACGCTTCTGACTCGGTGTGACTTGGACAACTTGGCTTGGTAGAGTGGTAGCTTCTGTGAACTGAAGGACCACAGTGACTCAAGCATCAAGCATCAAGGTACAAGAAGCTTGAAAGGGATTGTGTCTAGGAGTGAACAGTGAGGTGGACTCACACTGGTGTGCCTGGCTTGAGAACTTATTTTGTTCAGTTTCTCTTTTGTTTATTTATGTTAGTCAGGTCTGAAGAAGCATCTCCAATGTTCTGGAAGCATGTCCACATGTGTGACTCTCATATACGAGCCTTATTCCAAGTGCCCTTCCACACATTGCTATTGAATAGCATCCTTATTCTATCTTGAGTCGGGATGTCAGAGGACCCAGGTCTTTGTAAAGTGAAACCTAGAACCATGAAACAGAGAGATGACACTCTCAGAAATCTGTCTGAGCTATTTCTAGCACCTTTTTAAAAAAAAAAGATTTTAAAAATATTTTATTTTATTTTATGCATGTGGATGTTTTGCAAATGACCTGAAGAAAGGATTCAGCTTGATTTCTGAAGCAGTAGGCAGAAGCAGAGCCAGGCTGGAGAGTTAGTGAAGAAGAGGCACCTGCCTGGGGAAGCAGCAGTTCTTGCTACTGGGCTGCTTGTTGGCCAGGATGGTATCTAAGGCTGGAATCTACATGGTGCCGTCTCCTTCCAGACTCCCACAGCAGGAACGAGACCTGAGCTGTGTCCCCAAGCCCTTCATGCTATTGATTTCCATCAAATTTGAAAGGTGAGAGCCTCTGTGTGTGTGTGGGGCAAGGCCCTCATAAAAGTTGTTGAGATGCTGTTTCAAATCTTCTTAGCACATAGATGGGCTCCCAGATTGACAGCCTTGTAAACTGAACTCGTTTGTTCCGCAAGCAGGTATCACCTGTGAGCTGCCAGCAGAGGCAGAACGTGATGTTCAAGGACAACTCTTTATTTTCTGTGATTTGGGGTGTGTATGGGAAAGTGAAGAAGCTTTTGGACACCTCAGAGAAATGATATCTATAACCCAAAGTTAATAACGGCCGTGGCAAATTAGCCACGCACGTTGGTGTTCCTTTAAGGAAGTTGCTCTAAGGCCGAGTAGGTTAAAGGTAATGTTGAATGGTTTCAGTTCTGGCTTGCTCATCACTGTGAGGCTCTCCTCTGGGGATGGAGTCGATGGGAATGGAGAATCTGTTTATACTGCACTCAGATCTTAAGGAACACGGGGAGAGAGTCCTGCTGCTAAGCCCAACCAGTGTTCTTCTTTCCAGTCAGATACCAGGGAATCTAGTGAAACTGGTGGGATGGTTTCAAGTGGATTGCCTTATTTAATCCCTAAAGTAAAAATAAAGCAGTAACAGTAAAGGTGCCTAGGGTTTATCCAGTGACTAAAAGGTTCCAGAAGTTCTTAAATGCATATTTGTTAATATTCGAACAATCTCGAGAGGGAATACTGTTAACCTTATTTTGTAAACGAAGAGTAAGGATGTTGAATCAGGAGATATCATCACTCTTCTAAGTTTATTTGCCTTGAGCATGACAGGGCTGGGATCTAAGTCCTCTACATTTGGCCGGACTATGGTCCACCCACAGTTCCACCCAGATCCTGGATCTGTTGAGGCCAGGAGATAGTTGTCCACTGCTCACTGGGATCATGGCTTCTTTACAAACATTGAGCACAGTTAGAACCCACTGTCTAGGTCGACTGTATTGCTGACTTAGGGAATTGAATTTGTCCCCAAAATCTGGCGGTGGGGAGGGGGTCCTGGCTGGCAAGCAAAACAATGGGAGAGTAGGGAAGCTGGCTGTGCACGACGAGAACCTTGCTTCTAGAACTTTCTCAAGGCGAGAGCATGTTGACTTTGCCCTTTTCATGGTCCTACTGGTCTTTACATAGCCAGGATTTGTGGATAGAACTGAGGGTGGACGAAGTAGAACTCGGGACAATGGGTATTAAAAGCTACCAGAGGCCAAAGGTACTCTGTAAGAGCAAAGCCGTAATGACAGAGGCTTTCTAGTTATACCCTCTTATTATTTCCGGATTATGAGACCCATCTCAGAACATCTCAGATGCGGTAACACAGCTGCTGTTGATGTAGCCGAAGAATGTTGGAAAAACATCTCCTCCCAGGGCTCAAAGTGAGTGGGAGAAGTCAAGGAAGAGGTGTAGACATGTAAAAATCTTTGGTCAGGAAAGATATTTTGGACCCAGAGCTCAGTTCCCAATCTGAAGTCTAGCGTCAGCTTCACCCCGAGAAGAGCCTCCTCAGTGCTCTCTGCCGCTCACTCTGTCTGTGGTATCCTGGCATACCCTCACCTTCTTGGAGCCTAGTTACTGCTCTATGACTAGTCATTTCTTAGCACTAGTCTGAGGTGACCAGGGACTCCTTATTTGTTGCATGAGACTGTAGGTCCAGGGACAGTGGAGTCAGAGACAGTGCTCCCTCAAGGGGTCTATTCTGTACCAGTTATGATGCATGATGCTTTGCCTAAGATTAAGTCTTTGCAGAGAATGACCTTGTTACCAGGGTTCAAAGAAGGTAAGTGACTTGCTCAGGGTCATATAGCTAGTTGAAGAGTCAGAATTCAAACTCAGATTCCCCCAAGTCCCCCAAAACCCATGGGAAAGAGGACAGGGTACATGGGTTTTCTAGTTGTAATGAGCAGTTTGGCTTGCCCAGTTACTCTTTCCCCCTAGGCCATCCTGCAGGATTCCAAGGACTGAGTATTACTATTCTCATAAGGGCAAGCTGAACAAAAGAGAAGCTGAATGACATAGTTACTGCCCAAAGAGGTCAACTGGTGGATCTGAAGCAGAATATGGTGGCCCATTACTCTGCTACAGCTTTGAAAGAACTGCTAAAAGATCCAATCGATTGTATGAAAAATATAGACTTGGGCAAACATATCAGTCAAACTGATAAGGATGTCAAACACTGAGACCCACCCATCTCTGCCCTGATCCAAGTGACTAGAAATGTGGGAGGGTGGAGTCAGGAATGCTAGAGTATGACGTAGATGTTCATAGCATCACAGAAACGGGAGTTTGAGGGTATCCTGACGGACAGCTATCTAGACCTCTATCATTCCTCTGAGTGGTAGTTGTGCAGCCCCACCTTTGATATCCATGGAGTCAGGAAACCCACTATTTTCTGAGGAGGTGACTACTACTGCTGTGCATTCCTGACTTCCTGGTATTAGCTTCATAGTGTATGTTAGTATCTTCAGACTGAGCGACTCCAAGTAAAAACAAGGCCATTGTGATCACCAGATGCACTGGGATGTCAAATGGTCCAGCTACTTTGGAAAACAGTTTGACATCATCCTAGAAAATCAAACATAATTTGATCAGACACTGGCAACACCTTTTCTACTAGTGGTCCAAAGTCAACCTGGTATTTGTATGCTTCATTCATAGTCACCAAAACCTGGAAGTACCCCAAATGCCCACCAAGTGGTGAATTGATGAACTATGGTATATCTATACTGGGGCATACTAGTAAAGCAAGAAAAAGAGCAGCCATTGACATAGACATCGTGGCTACCTTGTCTAAGTGGAAAAATAAAAACTGAATGGTCAAAAGACTATATATGCTATGATTTCATTTTATGATATTCTGGAAGAGATAGCAAATAGAACAGACAGACAGACAGACCTCTGGTTGGTGGCTACCAGGGGCTAAGGACAAAGAGAGGTATCTGTTACTAACTACAAAGAAGTATGCAAGGATGTTTTGGTGGTGAGGGAAGTATCATACATCTTTGATTCACAAAAGTCTGTGCACTTGTAAGAATTTATTAATCTGTGCAACTAGCAGTGGTAAACTGCATGGCATGCAATTATACTTTAATAAATCTGATCTTCAGAAAATATTTAAAAAAAAACAAACACAGAAGTTGACCATTTCATGGCCTGCATCTATGTACCTGCAAATTGTGGTCCTGATGGTTGAGATGGTGATGAGAGGTCTCTACCCAGTTCTGAAGGTCAGTTAGAGCTTCAGCACTCACTGCTCTCTTCTGAGACAGTAATCCAGATGTGTCACAGCATCTGGGCTCTGTTTCCGAGTGTGCACTTGGTCTGTAGCATGTGCCAGGGCCCTCCTTTCCCACAGGTGTGCTTCCTGCTGCTCTGAGCCACGTGTCATTAATCATTTCCCTACTCAGGACTCGAAGGATTTTATTTTCATGGTCTGTAACTCTTTTGAATCACTTGACATGTTAGATGTCAGGGTTATTTTAATGGCTGCTCAGGATCTTTCCTTAGAGTGGGGGTGTGAATATCACTGGGTATGTGGGACTAAGGGAGAGTCTAGATCATCCACTCCTTGTTGACACCCAAGCCCTGTGGCTGTATCTAGCATTCTGTATTGTTCTGCTCCCATTCATGACACTTCTTTACACTCCTCAAATTCATCCCATGTCTAAACTCAGGCATATTAAGGCTATAAACTGATGTAAAGGGTGGGCTATCTGTAATAATACTTAATTTCAGATATTCAGAATAGCTTACTTCTAGAGTTAACCTGAAATATGCTATACCATCAAGATCATCCTATCTTCTAACAACTTTGATCTGTTATTTCTGTTCTTCTTTCACACCATGCTGAGAAAGCCTGGTGTCTCCCCTCTGTGACAAGCCTGCAGCTATTGGAGGACAATGTTATGATTTTCTGGAATTTTCTATCCAAGCTTCCTTAAACAAGAATTTTGTGTCTGTTGGGGAGGCCACATCTGGAGTTGTGAATTAAGATGCAGGAGACAGCGAGGAGGAACTGTCTTAGGAGGTAGCAAGCAGATTCCTTTCCCAGGCTGGGGGAGACACTGCCATCTGCTCTGGACCTGATGTATCCTCAAAAAACCCACTGTTACCATGTCCCTGTTGGCTAAACCTCCTTTTGTCATCAGGGGCTCTGGAATAACAGACTACTCCCATGGAAGATCTTTGTGCAGTTATTGCCACTTTAGTAAAGAGTAGGTAATTTGGTTTTTCTCCCAAAGTGGAGTTAGCATCTCTAAGGAGAGGATATGCAATTCTAGAGGGAGGAGGAGAAATACTAGTTTTAATGGGAAGAAACATCCCAAGCACACGGCGTGAAAAATCCAAACAAAAACAGAGAAGCACAATGTACCTAGCTCTACTCAAAGTGCAGGAAAGCTGGCACTGTGTGCAGTTCTGGTACTCAATCAAGGTTGAAACATAACCCAAACACTGGCAAGCTCGAGGGGCAACTCCCCAACTCCCTACACTCTGGAATGGTCTCCCGAGCCTTAGAAATACGCCCCATCCATTAGGATTCCACTCTCTGTCGCCACCCAGGCTGTTTCCTCTACTTTGTGCTTGACAAGACCCATCTCATTCTTAGCATAGCTTGTCTTCCGAGGATAGATAGAAAACCTGTTGATTTCCATTCTAGAACGTTCTTTAAGGTGAGCCATTGGATTTCTTATTTTGAGTCACTGTGGGTGGAAGGTAACACCTCAAGAAATGCTCAAGTAACGAAAGATGCTTCAGAACGGCATTGTGTGGGACAAGGAGGGAGGAAGGGAGGACATGCTGCTTCTGAGAAGTGAGAAATGGAGAGAGAGAGAGAAAGAGAGAGAGAGAGAGAAAGAGAGAGAGAGAGAATAAAATAAAGATGAAATGAACAACAACAGATTTAAAAAAATCAGAAAGAAATAAGGGACATGCAGCATACAGAAAGACTTCAGACATTACTGAAGTCCCCAAAGGACTGCTGGGGAGGACCATAGGGTGGCCGTGTCAGAGAAGAGACCATGCTATGCATGCACTTGGATGGAAGAGGAAAGACCTGGGTGCAGGAACTGAGGTATATCTGAACCCGAGTTGTAAAGTTATCTATTTTCCCGTTAGTCTCGGTCTCCTTTCTAGCCTCAAGGACACTTCCCCAAACATGGGAGGCCCTGAGTCGATGTTGCTCAATGAAAGGCAGGAGGAAAGGCAGACCCTCTGCACAGAAATCTTGTAATTTCATGAGTAACACATCTGAGAATACAGGGAACTGCAAACCAAGTTCTCAGTTTGATTTTTTTTTGGTCAGGTGTTATGATTCATTCAAAGGATAATGGAAAAAACACTTTTTTTTCTTACATGCTTGCCTTTCTTATTGGGACAAATGTAGCCCAGATGGAGTGGTCCAGCCCTGATTCACCTACCCCATGAAATCTCTCTATGCTTCTAATTGGGCATCGTAGTCCAAAACCTAGAATTGTGGAAAATCAGAATTGAAAAGAGACACTGGATATTACTTACACAGAATATGAACTTTGGACCTTTCTCATGTCATCTGACACTTTTATTTTGTTTCTTTGTTTTACAAATTATCATTGACTTTAAAAGGAGGCCTCTTCGCCTGTCATCGTAGATAAGTGTTCCACACAGGAATAAACTTAAATTAAGAGCATGAAACATTATTGGCATAACATCAGTGCTGGGAAAGTGCTTTGCAAATATCTTACAATAAATAAGCCTTACTCTTTCAAACCACAGTGCTTCCTGTTAAGTCAAAGGCGCTTTGGAAGGACAAACGAACTGGAACAGGAGTTGGAGAACATCAAACTGGAGTCCTTGTGGAGGGGTGGAGAGAGACACAGGAATGGGGGTAAGGGAAAAGACAGAAGGAGGCGAAGTTTGAGGAGAAGGCAGGGTGCCTATGGCAATGCCCGAGAGTCAAATAAACACTGTCCAGATCCTTAGGGTGGCCTTCCCACCTCCTAAGAACCTTGAGCAGAATTTCTGACCTAAGTGGTAAGTTTCTGTAAGAACGTGTAGAAACGGAGTCAGACCTTCGATAGGATGTAGATTGTAGGGAGTGGAGGACACCCCAGTGAGCAAAGTCCTAAAGTCCAGAGTGAATATGTGCTTTGATATGGGCATAGCCATGTTAAAGACTCTAAGGCCAACCGACTCGTGGGAAATTGGCAAAGCCATTAATCCAGATGGGACAGGCTCAGGAGGCCTGGCAACACTCTCCTCAGGAGCTTGAATCTAAGTCTGAGTTTACACGAACAATTGATCCGTGTATGCCAAGACTAGCAATTTTCTCCTGATGGTTTGTAACTGGAGACATACAGACACCTCGTACCAAGATTAGCTAACTCCTCTCCCTGTGCTTCACACAATAAACATGCCAAGGTTCTAGGTGGCTGCTGTAGCAGCAACAGCAGAGTCTCATCTAATTCCAGCTTCATTTTAATGTGTGTCAGTGTACCTGACTTTCTTTATTCCCTTGTCACTCCTAGTCAGTGCCTTGGGACCCAGGAAGCACAGGTTATAGCATAGAATGGAGATTTGAAGTTTCCTTGTGATCTTAGAAGGGAAACCCTACAAGATCAGACAAGACTTGAATACTTTAATATCATCGAAACTTACACACACATACACACACACACACACACATGCACATGCACACATGCATGCACACACACACACACACACACACACACACACACATGCACACATGCATGCACACACACACACTGAGAGGGAAAGATGCACAGATACACAACAACATACATGGGCACAGAAACACATAGGTACACACAGACATACATACACAGGCACACACCAACATACATAGGTATACACATAGACATATATATAGACACAGGCACAGATTCTCTCTCTCTCTCTCTCTCTCTCTCTCTGGTTCCATGTTTTAAAACAGGCTAGAGAAAGAGAAAAATTAAACATAAACTGCCCACATTTAGCCATCAAGTACCAAGCACCAGTTGAGAGCCTTTTGCATTATTGCACAGTGTTTGTCTTTCTCTGGTCAAGAGATCTTGTAGCCAGGAGCTGGGGAATATAATCTCTTTCCATGTAACATTGGGGGGCTTGGGGGAAAAGATGGCCAGAATGAAACATTCCCAGCAACTTCCCCAGGAAAGAAGGATAAGTTGCAATCCATTCATTGGACACTCAGATAAGGACAGCATGTGGCACATCTACAAATCAGTCGGAGCGAGGATCACAGTGACATTCAGGACTGTGATACTCCTGAGGCCATGGGGAAGTATTTATCCTACTGTGAGCTAGGTGGCAATCTTTGCCCAGTGGCTTCATTTCAGAAAAGACCTCATGAGAAGGTAAACACTTCTCGGATTTTCCTGGTGGTCAGACATGTAGTTTGCTGGGTAGGAGAGTCCTATGTACTCTTGCCCAGTTAGATTTCCCTTTGGCACCTGTCTATCTTCTTCACAGCTGTGTCACCAGTCATTCATGCTGTCCTTCACCTATTCTACCCGGAGGCTGTCGGGAGTGTAGGCTCTAGCCTTCGTTGTTTGTGAGACAAGGTCACTCACTCTCCTAGAACTCATCAAGTAGCCCTAGGCTGGTCAGCCAGCAAACTCTAGTGATCTACCTATCTCTGCCTCCTTAGTGAGAGGATCGCAGTGCATCTCACCATAGTTAGCTTTTTAAAATATAAGTTATGAGGATTCAAGTCGGGTCCAATGCCCTGTAATGAACCTGTAAGCCCCAGGTACCAGGTAACTTCCTGGAATGCTGGGAGTTATAGTTCTTAGAAAATAATAGTCTCATGGGAAAGTGCAATAGCCTATAGGTCCTTAAAACCCCTGCAACACATGGCTTGAGTTTCCCATTCTCAGCTGGGAAATGGCAGAGAATGGTCCTGACCAAAGTTCCTCCCTTGGCCAGCATTTAATATTTAATAAAGCTTGCTATCAATTTGGCCTACAGTGGTGGAGTTGGTTTTTCTGCTGCATCTCAGGATTAACACAAGTGCTTTACAAGCTGAGCTGTCACTCACCTCAACCCCAGCCTGTCCTTATGGTGAGGCTTCTGGCTTATAATGGCTTTTTCAGCTTTCTCATATGCCAAAGAAAAGAGAGATTTATGAAGAAGGTATTAATGGTGTCCCTGGGCAGAACAGGTCTGACAATAATTCAGAGTGAAGAACGCAACTCAGCCAGGTCTCTGCCAGAGGAGAAGCATCATGTTGTCAGAGACCAGGTGGCCTTCCTCTATGTGGACACAGAGTTGTCACATTGTTATTCAGTAAGACTGTATGGCCTGCATTTCAAGCTACATGAGAGCCTGTTGTCCCCATGGCCATTGCAAATGCCTGCCTTTTCTGTGGAGCACTGACCCCCCATCCTTTGAGCCATAGCAGCATCCTGCCTCCAAGAGACCACAAGATCATCTTGTGGGGACATGCCTGAGCAGAGATGATTTCTACACGGGTGCAAAGAGCTCATCTAGCTGTTTCTTTAGCTCCATGTTGGTTGCTAGAGTGGCTTCCATGCACCTTAGCCAACCTGTTGCACAACTACATGGAGGCATTGTTGCTGAAGATGCTGTCTATGCTCTTTGCTGTGTAGAGACTGCTTTGGCTGTGAGGAGTGAAATAACACGGATCTCAGCACTGTGGGGTTTGGTAACTGCCTTGGGCACACTGTGGGGTAAGGGTCAAGTGTTGATAGGAGCTCACAAACCAGGAGCTGGAGGTCATGATATCTGTGGAAGAGAAGAAGGTTCTGGGAAGTTGGCAGGTGGGGACTGCAGAACATGCTTCTTGTGCAGAAGGTATGCTGTGTAGAAACCATAGGTACATTGTATAGAAATCACAGGTTAGGCTCTGGTTCAGAGGCTTCTGTGAGCCCTTGCTGATCATAGTTCTGACTTTCCTAAGCTCTCATCATGGTAAAGCGTTTATCACTGGGATCAGCTTACATGTGGGGAGCTGAATTTTTTTTTTTTGGTAGAAGCAAAAGGGACTTTAACCTGATTCCCTTTGTAATTTCGTATTCAACTTTTTTATGATACCAGCCAAAATGATCGCTGAGAATTTCCAAGTGGCGTTTCTGTGCCTGTCAATGAGCACAGCTTTCTCAGGGGTAGGAAGACATTTGTGTCCTGATTTAAACTCAGTAACCTCACACAGTGTTAGTGTCTTGAGCAAGGAGGCCCAGATTCTAGAGCTGTGGGCAAAGACTTGGCCTGACTGTTTTGCATTTTGTCAGTCATGGAAATCTGAATGTCCAACTAAAGGCTTCTAGGTTTATCACTACATGGTACTATCAGGCTATCTACTTTCTGCCAATGACATTGACAATGACTAGGAGGTCCTTAGATACACTAGTCACATGATATCAACAAGAAAGGTGGGGGAGTCCAGGGCATGAGACCTCATGGTACCATGATGCTAAAACAAAGGAGGCAGATGAAGGTGGCCATCCCTGCAATCCAAGCAAAGTATGAGAACCCAGTGCCAGTGGGTGTCTCCTTTCTAATCCCTGAAGCCAGAGTGGTAATCTGTCCAGGGCTTGTGCCAAAGCCTGTGCTTATGATCATGCCAGTTGTGCCTTCCAAATAGTTGGTGGGAATGAAGCCAACATTCTTTGTTTCTAGTGGACTTCATGCACAAAGTCACAGGAGAAGGGCTTGGGGTTTGGACCTCCCAGGGAGAAAGATAAGTGTTTAACAATGTTCTCAGCTAGCCAGAGACCTGTTAGACATCAGACCTAGTCTTCTCTATCAATCTCTACCATGTCCACCCTCAGTTATCTACAGGTGTTGCCATTTTCTCTACAATCCAAAGAAATTTGCCGAGGAATATGCTCTTGGTGATAGGCACAGATTCCTAGGACTCACCTTCTAGGGGTATGATCTTGCCACTGGAGTGCTGAACCCTAAATGTGGCTCAGCATATGAATACCCCAGAAAGATGAGGCCCTCCCCACACCTTCCAAGGAACTTGGTTATCTTTGATGTTCCTTTGAGAGGCCAGGGGTACTTGGGCTCTATCAAGGGAGGAACCCTGCAGCTCTTGTGCTCCGTGGGCACACTGGACCATCTCTCTTCAAATTCCCCATTGCTGAGTTTGTGCTCACCTTGGCCCAGCTCTTTTTTTTTTTAATGTTTTCTGGTAATTCTTTTACAGTTCTAAGCAGTTGTTCTCTGGCCCCCATACTTTTCCTGCTCCTTCCTTCCTTTAAAAGAAACTTACATCTGTAGTTCTCTGAGCTGTGCACGAAGCTGGGGCGTGAATAAACACGGGTGGTGGTGGGCTGATGTTCGGCGTCAGGCCCTGGGTCACAGGTGAGTACAACTTAAGGTATATCTTATACAACGGATCTGTAGTCTAGAGGTTTAGCTGCAGTAGCTCAAATGAAGAACCCTGAAGGACATTTAGGGGTCTAGACACTATGTTGTGTCAGCATCTGCTCCCTGATTTACTTATTTATCCTTGTTCCTTTCTGGTATAATAAATTATACCAGAGTGAAAGGCTCCTGAGAGCAAACTTGGGTTTGTTTCATCATTGTATTCTCATTACACGTGGGTTCTAAATAAGTGTTTGTTGAATGACCAAGTAATTTAGGGCCTGCGGGTTTTTGTCTGTGTCTCGACAGCTCAATGCAGATGCTCATGGGAAGAGATAAAGTCTAACTGAATAGACTTCATAAAGTAGGAAGCTTGAACCAGGTCAGCAGGTCTCAGCTGGGTCCCTGGAGATCCTTGCAGGGAACATAGCTCACAAGCTAACCTGTGTGTTGGGTTCTGTATCTATCAAGTCAGGATGTAATAGTTAGGGCGGAAATATTTACCTCTTGGAGTTAGGGGGTAATTTATGGAGAACTTGTAACAATTTCTGGTACTTAGCAAGCGCTTGACTCTCCTTAATAGTATCAGTGCTACAGTAAGAAATCTAATGAAAAAGTGTTGAGGCCATGGGCCCCAGGTGGAGTTCTCATTATAGCTACTGACATTTTTGGTAGTTTGGTCCTGCAAGCATCTTTCAGATTTATCTTCTTAGGACAAATAAAATGCTCTGCCACATCCTCAGGAGCAGGAAACTCGGCATGTCTGTCTTCTTACCCCGCTCAGCCTGTCCAGTGTAGACATGCTTTAAATGAGTGAATAAATGTTCTACAAAAGGGACATTGACACCGGATGTTGATTCAAAACTCACTCAGAATCTGTTAGCTTTGTAGCAAGAAACCTGGACCTCGAGGCTGCCTTAGAGACTGCCATACCCAGAAAGTTCACATTAAACCATAGTTCATGCACTCAACAGTCTTATCCTCCCTTAGCTTCTGATTCTGATTTGGCAGCCATCTCCACAGTGACAGGCGTGTCACCCTTTAGATCTGCCCTAATCAACAGTTGATCAATCTCAGCACCGTAGCAATGTCTGATATAACTCTCATCAGCTCCATCAGCAGCACCATGGCCAATTTTCAGAGTTGAGCTGACAAGGCTTGTCAAGGGACCTTAGCCGCTATGACAGCATGGCTTGGCTTGATGCTGTTGGCCCAAGCTAAGTATTGGGTGGGTATCTTGGCTGTCTTAAAAGCCTGCCTAGCCCACTCTGGTGATATGCGTCAGGGTCACAGGAATGCATTGCTTAAGCTAGGAATGTGGCGTCTCTGAGGGCTCTGTAGAGAAGGAGGATGGAGGGTGGGAGCTGGTTCTGATGGTGGAAAGAGAACAGTTTGTTCTGAAGGACACATAAACAGTCCTTGGCTTCAGCTTTGCTGCTCTTAGCCCCAACTCTACACAGTCAGTGTATCTTGGGCATTGTTCTAGGGCAAGGAAGGGTGGAGCCCAACTAGGAGCAGATGGCAGGACCCTGTCTAGATCTGGTGTGATAGGTGCAAACTTGACCTTGGCATAAGGTGGGTGTGTCTGGGGTTACAATGACCTTAAGGGAGGCGTCTTAATTATTGGACAGAGAGGCCCATTCCTCTCAGGACTCACTTCAAAGTTTATCTTCTCGAAGAGACATATTCCTATTTGTACAGTCGCAAAGAAAGTGGAAATCCCACATTCTATCATCTTACTCTTTCCTCATTCATGGAAAAAAAAAATAAGAAAGAGAGATGGACCACCACAAATCTCACTCTTGGTAATTAACTTTAACGCATGGAACATTTTTTTTTTTTTTTATTTGAGCAGGTTCATTTCACGGAGATGGAATTTGGGCTTGGAAGGCAGGGCCTTAGAGCTTTCCACATGTTTTGTGGAAAAGGCAATGCTGTGTGAGGCTCTTCTGTTACCCAGCATCCTTTCTGCTGGGGAGACAAAACCATCTCATCAGAGTGACTCACTTCATGGGCGGGTGACAAAGTGACTGTCCAGGAGCCCCCAGGGCAGCATCTTTTGGGGTTGTCTTAGTCAGGGTTTCTATTCCTGCACAAACATCATGACCATGAAGCAAGTTGGAGAGGAAAGGGTTTATTTGGCTTACTTCCACATGGCTGTTTATCACAAAGGAAGTCAGGACTGGAACTCAAGCAGGTCAAAAAGCAGGAGCTGATGCAGAGGCCATGGAGGGATGTTCCTTACTGGCTTGCTTCCCCTGGCTTACTCAGCCTGCTCTCTTATAGAACCCAAGACTTCCAGCCCAGGGATGGCACCACCCACAAGGGGCAATTGAGAAAATGCCCCACAGCTGGATCTCATGGAGGCACTTCCCCAACTGAAGCTCCCTTCTCTGTGATAACTCCAGCCTGTGTCAAGTTGACACACAAAACCAGCCAGTACAGGGGTGAAGAGTATAGTGTTTCCCCTTTTCCTCAGCCAGGCTTACCTCTGCTCCCCCTAGAATATAGTTGACTTCCTCCTGGGTCTTTTGCCATGGGCTCCTTTTCATTCTTCACAATGCTGCTCAGTGTCAGCCTCTCTCTGCCTCCCACAAGCTCATGGTCAACTCCCAGTCCCTTCCTTTCTGACCTTCTCCTAATTCCAATTGTGCAGTGTGTTCCTTACTTAGTATCTTTAGTGTGGTTCTGTGAGGGTCAGCCTGCCTTGTTCAGAGCTCTGTTTTCAAAGAACAGGCCAGAACTGGCATATTGGTGTTCTTTTTTGGGGGGATGTATACTAGAAGGAGTCTCTTAAATCTTGAAGTCCAGTTAGAACATTTTGTCACTGACACGAGGGATGAGGGCTCTGCGAGAGGGGGGAATGGAGGAATGCTGGAGGAGGCAGAGGCAGGCCTGCACAAGGCCAGGTGGCTGTTTTTGACATCTCAAATTCTGGGATCTGGAGAGGGTAGAAATTGGCCAGAGTAAACTGGAAATAGTTCCAGGCAGAGAGGCCACACATGCCAAAGGCCTGAGGCAGAGAAGAGTAGGGAGGGTCTTTCTGAATATCTCAAAGCTGCAAGTGGGCTCTAAGAAGAAGGGAAGTTTTAGGCCCATGGTTCTCAATGCTTCGGCATTTAATACTCACACTGTAGTGATCCCTCCCTCCAACCATAAAATTATTTTCATTGCTACCTCATAACTGTAATTTTGCTATTGTTATGAATGATAATGTAGACATCTGATATGCAGGATATCTGATATACATCCCTTTTGAAAGGGTCATTTAACCCCAAAGGGGCCACGAACCACAGGTTGAGAACCACTGCATTAGGGATAGATGAAGTGACAGCTCAGTATGCAAAGTCACATACTAGGCTTGGGATTTTGTGATGTGACATGCAGAGGCTAAAGACTTCTAAATAGAGATATGCTTGCTTTTGAAGGCGTATTCTTGGAAGAGCATAGATCAAGGCAGGGTAACCACAGGAGGGGTCATTACCTGATTTGGGAGAGTCATGATGTCCTTGGACTGGGGAGGGAGGGGTATGGATGGAGAGCCGGGAACTGGTTAGGGTTTTAAGGATTTATGGCAAGGCTGGGATGGAGGTCACTGGCAGAGAACTTGCCTAGCATGCCCAAGGCCCCACCTCCCATCACTAGCACCACAAAATAACAAACTTAAAAAATAAAAGATGTATCACTTATTATATATAGGAAAAGAGTGAGGTCAGGAAGTGCTTGGTGATGGGGTGAGTGAAGAAGGGGATGAATCCCATTTGCACCTCTGTGGGCAGTGATAATGGTTTTTTTGAAGGTAGAGGAGCCGGGGGAGGCTAGGGGGTCAGGACGGGGGCATCAGCTCATCATTGACTTCAGGCTGTGCCTCTGGCCTCTTCCACAGAGAGATCCAGGACAGGTGCTCCCTTTCCCTTCAAATTCTCTGTAACCTTTTCCTTGACATGTCCTGTAACCTCTCTGACCTATCCACCTTGTAGCACATGTGCCCATTGCTTTAAAAGTTGGTCTTGTTTTTCCAAATGGGTTGTATGCTCTTTAATGATGGGCCTGTTTGTCCCACTGACCAATGTTGGCCTAACACATGACAGGTGGTTAGCCCTTGGGAACCATAGCCATCAGGATTTTCTAGAGAAACAAAGTCAAAGGATGTGTGGCTGGAAAGTGACTTAGGAGGAATCAGTTCATGAGGTTATGGAGGCTGGTAAATCTAAGAAGAGCCATGTGAGCCAGCAGTCTTGAGATCCAGGAGGCCTGGTGGTGCAGAGCTCCAGGAAAACCCGATTTTGCTCACAGAAACCAGACTTCCTGTTCTATCTGGGTCTTCAACTCTTGCGTGATGTCCTCACACACCACGGAGGAAAGTCTTCTTGCTCAAAGTCTTTAATAAATTTGTTTTTCAGTTTAAGACAGCATCCACCTACAGAGGTAGCTGTTCTGTGTGACATTTCTGGATGTTTTGTTTAGGGTCTCACTAGACTAAAATCCAGGTGTCAGCGGGGCACAGGTCCCATTGGAGCTTCAGTCTTTATAAAGCTTCACTAGTTTCTGGAATAATTTAATTCTTTCGAATTATTTTTTTACAGCGAATTTTTAAATATAATTTTTTTTCTGAGAGTTTCTTGCAATGCACTTTAGTCATATTTATTCATCGCCTCTTCCTGACTTTCCCAGATCCACCTCCATCTTCCCACCTCTACCCAATTTCGTGTCTTCTTTAAAAAAAACAAAAACCTACCAAGTCCAGTTTGTGTTGCTCGTATACCCAGGATGTAGGGTAATCTGCTAGAGCATGGTCAATGTACCAGGGGCCACACCCTTAAAAAAACCTCCCTCTCTCCCAGAAGTCATTCACTGTGAACTGTTCCTCATTTAGGAGTGAGAGCTTCCAAGCTCCTGCTCTGTCCATGCTGGAATGCTGACTGGTTTGTTCTTACCCCGGTCTTATGAAAGCAGCCAAAACTGCTGTGATTTCATGATTGTAACAGTCCCGTCATGTCTTGACACTATTTTTCAGTCTGTTGCTCCCGGCTCTCTGGCCCTAATAATCTTTCCACCCCTTCTCCCACGATGATCCCAGAGCCTTGTGGAAGGGTCTAACATATTGATGTCTTATTAATGGCTAAGCACTCCACTGACAATTATTCTCTGAAGTCAAGAGGTTCCTCCCAGGTACACAGAGCACGTCAGAGCTCAGAGTGGAAGTCAGGTTTGGGGATTCACACATTTGTTAACATGTGTATGTGTTATGAGTATGTGTGTGTAAGTAGGTATGTGTGTATGTATGTGTGTGAATAGGTATGTGTGTATATGTGTAGATATGTATGTGTATGAGTATGTAGATATGTATGTGTGGGTGTGTATGTATGTTTGTATGTGTGTGAATGTGTGTATGTATGTATGTATGTATGTATGTATGTGCATGTTCACATGCATGCATGCTTCCTGGTTAAGAGAACAAGACATTATCTTGGAGATGTGACTTCTGGTTTTTAATCTGGAGATTAAACACAAGCAAAGTTAGTGTTTTTCTCCAGTGGTTTTTCTTGGTGGGCTTCTGAAACAACAGCGTGAATTGGAGCATAGGTAAGGGATGGTGGAGCTTAGGCCTTTAGCATCTACAGTGGTGGTGTCTGAATGAAAATGAGGCAGATAGGGACCTGGAATTATGTAATCGGTCTGAATTCCACAGCCGGCGGAAGCTTGTCCAGTGGTAGAAACAGGCACTTTCCCATTGATCTTCCAGAGAGATTATTCTTGATCAGAGGTCCACAGCAGGCACCAGGGCTTACACAGGGCAGGGTATGGATTTAGGGTTTATTAGCATCAGAGATTACAAAGGGCATGGAATTTAGATCAAGATACTTGGGACACTTTCTGGAACCAAGAATAGTATATTAAACTTTGCTCCAGGGTAACTAGGGTGTAGAGCTGCTGCTCAAGGTCTGAGTGCTTTGGGCCAATCTCTTTCTTCTTCCATGTCTCTCCATTTTGTCAGATGTTCACCCTTCTTCCCTCCCTCCCTCCCTCCCTCCTTCCTCCCCTCCCTCCCTCCCTCCATCCTTCCCTCCCTCCCTCCCTTCTTTCCTCCTTCCCTGCCTTCCTCCTTCCCTCCTTCTTTCCCTCCCTTCCTCCCTCCCTCCCTTCCTCCCTCAGAATTCTATACAGGAGTGTAAACAGCAGCTGGATTTGGCTCAACAAGGGATCCTTGCTATTTTTGCAGAAACTCACAGGGTAGCAACTAGAATTCTAAGCAGTTGGTCTTTTCTTCCACAGAACATTTAATGCAACAGAACTCAGCGTGATTCTTCAGGCATGCCTTAAAGGATGCTATAATGGGATTTGCTGTGTGTAATTTTAATACGCAGACTGATGTAATGCCAACCACCCAGATGCAGGACCCTTCATTTGTCTTTTGGGTTCACTGATACTCAAGCAACAGAATCTCTGATCAGGCTTTCAGAATCCATGACATGGTAGTGACTGGATTTTAGGTGTTTTGCTTCTTCTGACACTGTTGTATGCCTTCACCCCACCTCCCTCTCTTCTTTCCTTCCTTCCTCCCTCCCTCCCTCCCTCCCTCCCTTCCTTCCTTCCTCCCTCCCTCCCCCCTTCCTTCCTTCCTCCCTCCCTCCCTCCTTCCTTCTTTCCTTCCTTCCTTCTTTCTTTTCTTTCTTTCTTTCTTTCTTTCTTTCTTTCTTTCTTTCTTTCTTTCTTTCTTTCTTTCTTTCTTTCTTTCTTCCTCTCTTTCTTTCTTTCTCTTCTTCTCTCTCCTTTCTTTCTTTCTTTCTTTCTTTCTTTCTTTCTTTCTTTCTTTCTTTCTTTTTTGTTTAAGATACTCTGAAACGATCTCAACTGAAAAGAAATTGGAAGATAATGAGCCTAGCAGGTAAGGAGTGGGGAGTCACTTTAAAACAGAACCACTCCATCATCTGGACCATGCATGCTCCACTTCAGAGAGTATCAGAAAGATGGATACACTGGCCTTGGGACCCTGTGTGGTTCCACACATGCAAATTTACAGGTGCCATTGATTTTAAATGTGGCACATATGTGGTCTTTCAATCTAAACAGGATCCTTCTTCATATGTTCCAAGGACCCCATAGGAAACATAACAGGGGTCTCCCCAGGGGAAAAGGTAAATGCCAGGGCAGGGAGCATGGTGAGCTTAGCTAGTACCCCAGTGCCACAGATGAAGAGCAGGGAACCGCTGAGGCCTTAGCAGGGGAGGGCAGGGCAGGCTGGTCTTCTGTTCCACTCCTTTTTTTTTTTTCCCATTCCCAGTTATTACTCAATAACTGGATGAAAGAGATCCTGTAGATGTTGAAGATTTGGAAAATTTGAGAAAAAAAATATGATAGGACTCCTTGTAAATTTCAGCAGGAGATGTGTGCAGATTATTTTGGGAGGCACCAGGGTTTCTCTGGTAGGGAGGAGTTGCAACAGCCCCTGTTGTGGTTGAGCAGTATTGCAGGGTGGGATGTCTGGATATTTGCCCTGCCCAACTTTCTCTTTAAGCCATGCATGGATTCCGGAACTGGAGGTGCTGGTGGACAGCAAGAAAGAATTCAGAACAGAACTTCCCACATTTAGAGATCCTTTCTCGGTGGGAAGAGACAGGAACTCAACCAAGACCCAGCTGGAATTGCACACACACAGCTGTGAGAAAGGAATTCAAAGCACAAATATCTTGAGCAGTTAGGAGCAAACTGGAAAAAATTAGCAATTAGAGATGCGATTTGTTCTGGACTCCCTGTGACTCATCATTGGCTAAATGGGTAGGGGGCAGCGAAGGGTGCTGAGTGAAATGCGTGCAGAATAGAGATTGTTGGACAAGAGAAGCCAGTGCAATTCTTGTGTTATTCAGGGGGTAGCAGGGGTGGGTCAGTGAACTTTTTGTAGACTGGTCAGGCCACAGCTACAAAGAACGCAGACTTAAGAGTTTGTGACCTTGGCATGATAGGCTCTTGGAGAAAGTTCAAAAGGAAGAGGGTCAGAAAGCCCAGGGCGAGGTCAGCTTAGCGTCACCATGAGACTCTTTCTGTTTGGCCTTGGGCCAGCTTTGGGGGCCTGTGGGTGGCCTGCTCAGCACCAGGAGGGAAAACTGCAGGGATAAAGCGAGGCAGAAAAAGAGGATAATGAAGGGAGAGTTGGGACTCACAGGCTCTCTCTTGTCTATGTGCTCCATGTCCACACAGTGGGGGTGAAGTGGAAGAGCAGTGGCTTGGCTTCCACTGTGTCTTGTGTTTTAACTCCAAAAATGAAAAAAGGAAAAAAAAAAGAAGAAAGAGGTTTCTGGTAGATTCAAAATTTACCGTGTGCTGTGTTTTCTCTCTCTCTCTCTCTCTTTTTTTTTTTTTAGTTCAAGATGTTTTGAAATTGTTTGAATAAAAATAAAATTAGAACCCAGTGGGTATTCCAGGTGAGCATTGGGGATTCAGTGTGGTTTGAGGTCACCCTCAGAATTTAACCAGCATCTCCATGGGACATGGAGGCAAGGTATACTCTCTGGGTAATGTTGGGTCGAAGGGCACAGCAGAAGGTAGAACTTTGGAACGTGCCTGAGCAGGTCACTGAGGAAAATCTGGGGTGATCTTCCATCTTTCCCCCAGTGTCCACAGGAGCCCTTCAGGTGAGGGACAACTGAGGAAGTGTGGGGAGGGAGAAGAGGTCTACACCATCCAAAGGAGCTGAGTGAGATGCACACCGGCGTGAGTTTCCTTTGATGTCTTGATGCAAAAAAAGAATGCCTTTTGGAGAGCCCCTCTGTTCATTTTCTCGCTCTCCTAGTCACTATGGGATTATTAGCTTTGAAAGACTTGGAGGCCAGTAGATGCTCCAGCTAGAAGATCCTCTTCTGAACACAACTCCAGGGATCTGTCCCATACATGGATCTCAGAATCAAAATCCCAGTGTTGAGAAGAGTTCTTGCCTTCCATCAGTCTCTGTGCCTGTGAGCAGCCAGTTTGGACTTGTGTGGGGTGCTGGAGGTCGGCTGTTCCATCTGTCCAGTAAGATCCGAAGTGAATGTCAACAAAAGCCTTATTGATGCATTTGAGACACAGTTGGAGCTGGAGACTTCTGTGGCTTGGGTCTGGCTCCCTACCTTCTAGGAGTTTTGATGTTAAATAGCATTGGCCTAACATCTGCAGCATTCTTGGGCCATTATAAATAATGGCAGTAAACGCTGAGCAAATATATAAGATTTATATGTACATGGGGTCAATCTCAAAGAAAATATGCTCATGTTATTAGAATGTTCCAGCCATTCTAGACAAGGACAAAATCTGCAGGTCTTTAATTGAAACAAGCCTCCTCTGTTAGTTGGCACAAGGCCCCCTTCCTTCCACCAGTCCCCTTGGTTTATTCAACTTCTAATGCAGTTTCTTTCAAGTCAGTTCCTGTAGCACACAGGCTAAGCCTCAGGCAGTGTGTAGGAGCTTCCTGGGGGCAAAGGACTCCATATTCCATGTGGAAGGGGACTTGCAGGGCATGTCTGTGTATGTCTGTGCATGTACATGTGTGTGCATGTGAGTGTGTGCATGTACCTGTATGTGTACATTTGTGCATGTACATGTGCATGTACGTGTGTACATGTGAATGTACATGTGAGCATGTACAAGTGCATGCACATCTATGCAATGTAGGATGGGTTACCGGAAGCTTACTGAAGTGCCCTAACCTCTAGCATGTACTATCACAAGTAGAAATTAAATGTGTGTGGCAGTCCATACACAAAGCCTGCAAGACGTAGCAATGGAATTAAGTGGGAAACAGGGACAGTGACTGCGAGGAAGGTCTGGAGAGATGGCAGTGCTTGCTCTTCCTTCAGGGGGTTGGCATTCAGTTCCCAACATCCATCTTGAGTGACTCACAATGGCTCGTAATTACAGTTCTAGGCATCTGATACCCTCTCCACTGTCCTGCATACACACATGTACACATGTGTACCTATAGAGGTACATGTGCATACACACACACACACACACACTAAATAAAAAACAATAAAAATAAGTCTTTCTTAAAAAAAAGAAAAGACAGTAAGGAATCAGTGGAAGATGGAAAAGAGGGTGTGGCTTTCATCTGTGGAGAGATGAGCTGGTCCACGTGAAAGATGAGGCGGGATTCTTACAGACTAGCTTGATGTAGCCAGCTCCTTGCCCAGGTTAGCAAGTCCGCGAGCAGCTGCCCCCACGCTGGAGACTTTCAGCTGTTGTACATCAGTACGAGCCCCTGGAGGGTGTTGAAAGAGAGGGGTGTGCCTGATGCTTTTGGCTGCCAGCACACTCAGAAGAGCTAAGAAAACAAGGGCATAGGCTTGAAAAGTTTTGTAGGGTTTGTTTACTCAAGCCAAGGGAGTGGAAGCTCTAGCTTTAACTGAGTCTAATGAACAGGAACAGCTGACCTGGCAGTCTGTCTGCAGCCCCCACCGCTTTGCTTGGATTTACCTTCCCTCTGGAGCCCACCTGGACTCCTACACACACACAACACACAAACACAAAAAAATCTACACACAAATGCATATTGTACATCACACACACACACAGATACCCCCACATAGTCCTTCAAACTCATACTTGTAAGACACACACATATACACCCTCATAACACACTCCCCCAAATTCTCTCGCACTCATAGTGCATGTGCACATACACATACATACACACACCACATCACATACATGCACACACAACACACACAATCTCTCAAACTCTTTCATACTCAGAAGAGAACATACACACACACAGCATACCACATACATATACACACATACATACCCCACCACACACACATGTGAGACACATACCACATACATATATACACATACATACCACACACACACACATACACACACATACATACCACATAATTCCACAAACTCTTTCACACTCACAACACACACATACACACACTTATACCTTCCAAAACTTTCTCATGCGTATAGCACATAAACACACACATACTCATGACACACACACACACATTCATGAACTTTCACAAACACACTCTAACACATACTCATGTCTTCCCTGTAGAGCTGTAATTACCCCTCTTTCCCCTGGGCTGCCTAGCTAGCACTGGGTCTATATTGGGTCTCCATTTATTATTTCATTTATTTACTAAGCTACATCAAGTACTTGCTATGTGCTAGTCAGTAGGGCTAGTTTTGAAGACACAGAGATAAAAGTCAAGTTCTTCATTTTCAGGTTGTTCACCATCAACAGAAAGAGTTCAGGTTCTAGACAATCAAACTCTATATACACAGCTCTATGTCAAAGCCTGCAACCCTAACACAGGTAAGCTGGACAGATGCTCAAAAACAGGTTGTAAAAAGTATTAGAAGGTCAAAATGGTAGAGCCAACTGAGCATAATTAAAGGAGTTCAAATTGCCCAGCCATTTAAAGTAGTGGTTTCCAACCTGTGGGTTGTAACCCCCTTTGGGGAGATGGTCAAACAGGCCTTTCACCAGGACCACCTAAGACCATCAGAAAACACAGGTATTTCCATCATGATTCATAATAGCAAAATTGCAGTTATGAAATAGCAACCAAATAATTTTATGGTTAGGGGTCACTGCAGCATGAGGAACTGGAGTAAAGGGTCACAGATTAGGAAAGCTGAGAAGCACTGCTCTGAGGCATTCCTGTAGAGCACCCTCCCTCAGAACGTCTTCCAAAGAGGCTAGAAGACGTTTTGCACTGAGGCCAACCTGTTCACATGTGAAGTCTATTCTCTGAAATTTGTCTGTAATGCTCCTCGGGCTTGGCATGCTACTCAATCAGGAGACCTTTCCTCATGATGTCTTGTGTCTCTGATTTTCTACAAAAGCTAGAAAATTTGTAAAAATCAAAAGAACCAGGAGAAAGATAAGATTTAGGGGCTGGGGAGATGGCTCAGTTGGTTTTAAGGCTTGCCTCATGAATGTCAGAACCTGAGTTCAAATCCCTCCCCAGCAGCCAGCTTGGCCTATATAGTATAGTTCCAAGGCAATGGGAGACCCTGTCTCAAATAAAAGACCTTTGAAGACCAATGCCTGAGGTTGTATTCTGATGGATACACGCATGCCAGGTATGTACATATGCATCCTCAAACCCACATATATGCTTACACACATGAACATACACAGAGAGAGTGGGGGACAGGCAGGGGGAGAGAGAGCGAGGGAGAGAGAAAGAGAGAGAGGGGGAGGGCAAAAGGGGAGAGGGAGAGAAGGAGAGAGGCAGTGTTAAAGAAAAATGTCTGGGCTAGCCTCAGTAGGACAGGATGTGCCTACTCCTGCAGTGACCCCATGTGCTGGGGGATGAGGGGTAGTGTGGGGGTGATACCTAGAGGGGTGTCTCCCTTCTCAAAGGAGGAGGCAAGGGAGAAATGGGGGGAGGTTCTGTGTGAGGGGGTAATGGGAGGAGGGGGCTGATTTTGGAATGTAAAGTGAATGTAAAAAGGACATATGATTTAAAGAAAGAAAGAAAGAAAGAAAGAAAGAAAGAAAGAAAGAAAGAAAGAAAGAAAGAAAAACATCCTGTAGTAGAAAGAATAAGTAAAATCAATCAGGAAAATAAATGTGATTAAGAGTAGGGGCTGGGCATTTGGAAGAGATAGTTTTCCCATGGAATAAATTCCTCACTTAATGCAAGGTAAGCCACACTGCTCATAAGAGCCGGTCACTTGGAGTAAATTGTTTAATTTGATCTGAGAATGGAATGTACCTTTTGTACCTCCTTGTTCAAGGGACTGACATATTTACAGCTTGCAGTTTCTCTTACTTAAGATGAGGACAAAGTGGGCCTTGGTATTTTCAGGAAGTAAGGATAGCAAAATTTCTCCTCTCACTCCCCCCTCACACAGACACCCCTCTTTCTTCTTTGAATGGATGTGTTCACATGGTGGGAACATCTTGTACCAGAATTTTAGATTTGCATTTGGCGGTTATTATATGGCGAGGTTGTCTGTGGGGTGAGACAGTTCTCGGTGAGAATAGCCAGGGTTTCACATGTACAGTGCTCAGCCTGGTTATACAGGGAGCCTGTTCCCCACAACCCCCGGGGTAGGAAGATGCATTTGTTGACTTGCTTTTGGAGCCAGACCCCCTCTCATGGTGGAAGAAGAGAAGTGGAGGGTTCATTGCCCACATCAATAGGTTTGGGGCTTTGAGACCTCTGGAGGACATTGAACACAGCTGGGAGTATTAAAAGAGATTTAGGGGACTTATCTCTCAAAATATGGAAAAAGAAGAAAGTTTAAGATTAGGTCTACAGACATTTTGCAGGTTATGGACCATATAGTCAGAGGAATTCTACATATCTTCACAGGCTATGAATTATTTTTATGTAAGGGATTTTGGTGGGCTGCTCTGTTTACGAGGGACCCTTCCACCCTCTTTCAAAAGGAGGAAGTGGGCTTATACGATTAGTCAGAGTGTGCAATTAGAAGCATGGGAGGGGAAAAAAAACATTTGGACTATTCTTAAAAGCAGGATAACCCAGCTAGCAGTCTCTGCTTGGTTTGGCTGCCTTCATATCTGCTTTGGGCAGGGTAAATTCTACTAGGCCGCAATGTCTCCTGGAATTCTGTTGCACTGATATGTGTAATGAATTGGTTTTTCCCCTTGAACTTGAAAATCCACCCATCTAGCATTTGTATGCCTACATGGAGCCAGGTGTGGAGGAAAGATAGATAGAACCTCCAATCTCTTTAGTGGTGTCAACTTGAATAACTGTCAATGAAGGCCCTGAACATCAGAGGAAGGAGTTGGCCTTTCCTGTGGTTTGCTAATATATGGCAGTGGCCTTGACCCATGTGAAGAACAGGAGTATTTTCAAGGAGGATGATGTGTCTAGAGAGTGTTTTATCTATTACCCTGGATTAGGTTGCTCCTTCACATATGACAGTCATGGTTTGCTTGAGCTTTGACCCCAGCCTTAAAGATGGAGTATGTTCTGTCTGTGGAAAGGGAAATTTGAGAAGCCTTGTCACTCACAGGGGTTTCAGTTGAGCATGTCAGTTATGGCTATGACGTCCCTTGGGTTATGTAGTCTCCGTTGAGAGTCTCTGAAATGTATCGTCTCCTGACTGGAAGCCATGATGACCCAGGAAGAACATTCAGAGGGACAGAACATGTTCGGCTCCTCCTTTGCAAGTCTCTAGTGGGCAAGGTCCTTGGTCTTTGTTGAGACACGGCATGGTGTCAATTGTTTATGTATATGTGTGAGAAGAAGAGAGAGAATACCAGTGCCATCTTTCTTTCCTTCAAAGGTCACTTCCCTCATTGTAAATCCCCAAAGAACAGATCAGTGATTATCCTTATATATTCTAGCCTTCCTTAGGGGTGGCTTTGCTGTCATAGAACTCATCTGAGAATTTTGGGATGGACTGTAAAGTGCACCTGTTTTCTGTTTGCTTCCCAGTCAAGGTAGATAGTCCTCTTTTTAGCCTATCTCAGCTTCTCCTTATAGAAAGGATTTGAACACGTCTCCAGATTTCCCCAGCACAGATGAGGAGATGATAACGGGGAGTGGGGTTGAGAAAGTATTGGCGGTGATCCCCCCCCCCCGAATCCTTCTCAGGTCCTGAAACTTGGGTGCAGGGACAGGGAGTTGCTGCTGATAAGAGATCTGTGGAGACTCTGTCTTCTTTCCTCTCCTTGACCCAGCCCTATGTTGGGAATCCTCTTCTAATCTCCACTTTGCAGATGCAAATGGGTGTGAGGGAAAAGTTCAGAGGTTTGAAGGGGAGAAGTAGGTTTTGGTGACCCACTGGGTTTTCTGGACTTTAAAAGAAAATGCCACCAGTGTTCACGGAACATGGGAGTCATGACTGTAGGATTTTGTGATCCCTGTCAACTGAGGATTGAGGAACCACGACACCTTACCCAAGGCTGGTCTCTTAATAGGCTTGCCACCTGTGCTGTGATGCTGTGGCCTTTGGAAACTTCTGGAAGGGCCATTCCTGGCCTCTGATCTGTCTTGACCCAGTGAACTTCCATCCTATGTTGCTTTTCTCAGCTAGATCCTCCAGTACTGCAGCCATCTGCTCACCCATCCTAAACTCAGAAAAAAGAAAAAGAATTTCACTGTAGACAAAACCAGTTACAATGTATCTTTGCTTTGTTCTGTGAATCTTCCAGCTAGTTTTCTTTGGCCTGTCGTCCGTAGGATTTTTCACTCTTCTGGAGGTATCCTGACCCCTCTACAGGCTTGCTGGGTTGCGTTGCCTCAGTCAAAGGTTTGAAATTTGCTACTGTTCTGAAAGTGTTTTCCCTCCATGCGTTTGCCTTATCAACTTTCCTTATCTTGCATTCAATTAATTTTTGGCTCTGAATATTTTCATGTTAGAGTTTGAATTGACTAACAGAGCCTGCGGTTTAGTCTGCCACTAACTTGATATAAACTGGTTTTGGCCTTAAGTAGGACTCCAGGTAAAATTTCAAAATGATGGAAGTGTGTCTCTGGCACCCACCTGCCTCCCTTTTCCTTTCCCTCCTCCTGGTGGACTTTCTTCCTCATGTTTGCCCTGTGCTAGTTGTTTCTCTTGGAAAAATCTCACAAATATAATCACTTTATCTGATTAGCTAGTTACATTCATATAATCCTAGCAGTTCTAAGAAATTTTAGGCATCTTCCCACCCTGCCCACTTCAGTTTGTGCAAGAAGTTAGGTCTCTACATTTGGCTGGACATAGAATACCTGAACTTTTTTTTTTTTT
>NW_022196896.1:99724926-99729022 GCF_008632895.1 Mastomys coucha | reverse complement strand
TTTCTTTCAAATATAGGATTTCAGGCTTGATCTCTGAACAAAAAAGAACAGAATATGCTGGATTGCAGCCTGGAAATTGTCATTTCAGACAAGAGCTCTAGGCAATCATGTTGGCCACTGGCTTCAGCTGGATGGTTCCTTCCAACCCTGAGGTTTGGTGGTCCTGTGATTTAATCCTCCTCAAGGGTTTCAAAGGAGTCTCTTCTACAGGTCATTGGCACAGAACTGATTGGAATGTCAGAGCGTTTCTATAACTATCAGAGGGGAGAAGAGTTTCCACTCTGGATTCCAGAGGTCTGAGGCTAGGGGTCAGGGTCAGTAAGGGTGGTCTCTGTCCCTTAAACCTGTACCTGCTGTGACAGTCTGGAGGACAGGAAATTCTTTCTCCTCTTCGTTCTCCCCTCTCCCCCCCCACACACCCCAAGCATGGTGCCCAAAGCAAGCCCTTTGACAATGTTTTTTTTTTTTTTTTTTTTTTTTTTTTTTTTTTTTAATTATTATTATATCTAAGTACACTGTTGCTGTCTTCAGACACAACAGAAGAGGGCATCGTAACTCATTATAGATGGTTGTGAGCCACCATGTGGTTGCTGGGAATTGAACTCAGGACCTCTGGAAGAGCAATCAGTGCTCTTAATCGCTGAGCCATCTTTCCAGCCCCACCCTTTGACAATGTTGAGTTAGAATTAATTATATATAACCTGATTCTTCTGACTTTTAACTCAAAGCACTTTCTCATGTACAATTCAATGTACTCCAGGACCAAAGCCCAAAACCTATGAATATGGTCTATTTACCTTGTTATATTGTTGGTGGATGCAGTTGGTGACATTTTATTATATACTTTTAAATGTTTATCTACTTGTGTGTGTGCATGGTGTGTTGTATATGTATATGTGAGGTGTGCATAGTGCACATGTTTCAGTATGTGTGTGTGTGTGTGTGTGTGTTGTAGGTCAGAGGACAACTTGTAGGAGTTAGTTCTCTCCTTCCACCATGTGGAAGTTCAATTCAATCTAGAGAGTGAACTCAGTCTGTTAGTCTTGGTGGCAAGTACCCTTATATGTTATCCCCTAGGTCTGACATTTGAGATTTTAAAGGGCAGTATTGTACAAATACCAATGACACTTTTCTCTGGTGATGAAATTCTACGCATGTGGTTAGGAAACCAGTTTTGGAATGGTATATCTGTAGAGAAGAGAATTGGAGAAATTGGATGTTTGTATGGGAGTTAGAGACAGGGACCCTTCCTACACAATATCTGTGAAAATTAAATTGAAATAGGTTGTAAGTTTAAGTGTGGAAGTTAGGACAGTCAAGCTTTTAGTAAAAGTGGTAGGGAATCCCTTGTTAACCTTAGGATAGACATAGAGTCCTCAGGCTAAAGATGTACCGACTACAGAAAGGACATTTGTTTAGATTTCATAAAAAAATTAAGTTTATGTTCATTGTGAAGCACAGTTAAGTGAAAAGGCGGCTGTCATGTGGAAGAAAACATTTTCCACAGGACTAGAATCAAGTACAGATGAAGAACTCTTACACTTGGTCATTTTAGACAACTGAATCTAGAAAAAAGTGCAGAGGATTGAACCAGAAATCCACAAGTATACAAATGGTCAAGAAGAAGCTCAACAGGATAAATCATCACAAAAATGAAAATTAAACCAGCCAAGACATTTCGCATGTGCTTTAGAGTGGGTAAAATACAAATTAATGACTATGTGAAGTTTTATAAGTGAGATAATAAATTGCTGCCGGGGGGAGGATAAAATGTTGAAGCCAGTTTGGAAATCTGATATTTCCTAATAAATATAGATGTATTGTACTATGATGAAACCATTTTATTTCTATGTATATTTCCAAGAGAGGTAAAAATACATGTCAAAGGAAGACGCAGGGGAGCCAGTAACATCCTCAAATTGGATACAACCCAGATTTCCATCAACAGGAGATCAGAGAAACAGGTTATTGTATACTAATAAAAAAGCAAGGTTACTTATCAATAAAATCCACTGAAACAAACAACTCAGGCAGCGTCTGAGTGAAAGATCCATGTCAAAGGAATTCTTGTTGGATGATGCTATTCACATGGGGCTTGAAAGCAGGCACAATTCATCTTTAATGATAAATAGTAGAAGTATGGTTATGTCAGAAGACAGGGCAAAGGAACCTATGTGTGGATTGTCCCAGTTAGCTATTTTTGTGATAAATTGTCTCCAAAGTCAGAGACAAACCAAAACCTAGCTCATTTGGTTCCTCAGGTTTGTGAGTCAGAGATTCAGGAGGAGCTTGATTGATTTTTCATTTTCCATGTGGGGCTGATGGATAGTCTGGTTCTGAGGGTCCAAGATGGCTTTCCTCAGGTCTGAGCCCTTGGTAGACTATGCTAAAATGCTGGACTGGAGAACCCACATGTAGCCTTTGAAATATGGAGATCTCAGTAAGTAAGGCTGAGCAACTTACACTAAGTGTTGCAGAGACTCAGGCAGAAATTGCACAGCCTTTGCTAGCCTGGCCTTAGCATCCCCCCAGCTGCGATCTGGTGGTCAAGGAGGTCAGTCTGCTGAGACTCAGGGGAGAGTGGACCCCAACCCTCCACAGGACTGCCAGAGACTTCACAACTACAGTGAAAAACCAGTGGGGGGGAACTTTCTGCAGCTGTTATAAATACTCTGTTTTGATTTCAGTGGTGCATACATGAACATATGGCACATGACAGTTGAGTTGATTTCACAAAAGCCAATTAATAAGTCCCCCTGCCTGCCCCCTCCAATTCTAATAGTCATATTAGCAGCTTAAAATTGGTAACAGGAGGAAGGTACATACCTTGGAAATCAGCAAATACTACAAGTCAGTTTTTGGGGGGGTGAGGGTGGGCACAGGGTCAAGGCCAATATTTTAACACACCATATCACAAATTCCCCCCAAAGACAGCCTGACAGCCTATACATAATTATATGTATAATCTTTTGGCTTCGTGTTTCAGAAATATAGACTATTATTTTTGCAGTGTATGGGATTGGTTCCAGGTCCCTTCACATACTAGGCAAGTACTCAACTACTGAGCTACATGCCCAGCCCTTGGCTTTTGGAGATCGGGTCTCATTATGTAGCCCAGGCTAGTCTTGACCCATGAGTCTAGAGCTTATTGAGGGCTGGAATTGGAGGTATGCATGAGAAACGTGTTTGATCTAGCTAAATTATTTTTTTTTGTATGTAAATTTAATTTGCTCACATTTTACTCTCTTAAAAACTTCTGAAGTGTTTTGGAGTTTGAACCAGATTTGGTTGATGTCCCACCTTTCTCCTTCTGTTTCTCATTTTTATAATAATTGGCATCTAGCTAGTGCAGTTTCGAGCAGCTACACCTTTCCCTTTTAGCTTTGTTACTGGACCCTCTTCCCAAGTGAATTGTGCTTTCTGGGCACACAGACCTCCACCAAGGCCACAGCCTATTGTTGTTCCTCACATCCATCTTTCATGTCCTCCCCCCATCCCCCACTTTTTTCAGCATTCCTAGGCCGCTAGGGCTCAGCTGGCTTTGAGTACCAGGTGCTGCTGTTTTGAAGACTTGCAAATAGTCTGTCCTTTGTTGGCTCCCTTGTGTCACCAGCCAGCATGAAATACAATGGCCTGCACTAAAAACAAAGCCCCGTGGACTTTCTAGAAACTGGGGGCTCCATCAATCAATAGAAAGCCTGAGAGAGCCTGCAGGCATTGTGCTGGTTTGGAGGGAGGGACCTCGGGCAACACTGCAGGGGTCCCTGGGTTATTTCTTTTAGGAAGTGAGTACAGGGTATGCTTATGATTTTCTATTTCTTATGGTTCCATCGATGGATGGATTTACCTCATCTATGCTCCTCTTAGGCTCTCCCTGTTCTTAAGTGCACACTGATATTGAAAATGTGCAAGCCAGCTAGCTAAATAAGGGATCAACCAGTCATACTGGCTGTCTGACTTTGCCCTTTCGTGACATTTATTGAGTTTGGAGTTCTGCGTGCTCCACCAAGTGCTCCAACAGCATTGTCTCATTTCAGTTATGACAGCGTCTCACATGAGGAAGCCGAGCCTCAGAGAGAGATTAAGTAACGTGTTT
>NW_022196896.1:99671453-99719861 GCF_008632895.1 Mastomys coucha | reverse complement strand
ACTATGTGATTCAAGCCTTTGGATCTCCACTTACTGGATTTACACCTGAGTCTGTTGTCCATACCAGAATCTGTATCTTTACTTTATAAATGTTCCATAGGTTAACCACACAGGCTTGGTGACTAGTGCTCCCGAGCAGAGGCAGTGGAGAACTCACTGATGACAGAGGCTCTGAGGGCACCTGAACATTCTGTCAATCAACTGAGCAGACACAGGGCTCCATTGGGTGATGGGAAATGAATACGACAGTAGAGTTCCTGTCTCTAAGTAGACTGTGGAGTGGTTCAGAAAAGATACCAGATTTAAATTGAAAGAGGATTGTGCATACAACACAAAGATACAAGGAAATGTCAGACAAGAGATTTCAGTGTCAGCTGTGGCCAGAGAATCTCAGGAGATGGGCAAGATAGGTGTGACACCTATCTGGTGTGACAGTATAGTTTCTACAGAAAAGGCAGGCTCAGATAAAGACTCCTAGTCAGGAAAGGGTCTATGGGAGACACTGTGTAGTCCAGCCTGGCTTCAGAGTCTCAATTCCTCTCTTTCAGCTTCTCCAATGCTGAAGTTATCCATACCCATGACCACACCCAACTTCATTTTAGTTAACCTTAATGCAAACTCTTAAGGCAGATATTACATCAGTCATGGTTTTGCAAAGGAAGAGAACCAATAGGGACTTGCATCATGCCATTATGAAGGCTGGCAAGATGTCAGAGCTGATGTCTCAGTTGGAGTCCAAAGGCCCACGAACCTCAGTGCTTTTAGACTTTGGAATTTTAGACTTTGGCTGTAGAAACAGAAAGAGACAATGACCCAGCTTGAAGATCGTCATGGGGAATTATTTTCTCTTTCTCAGGGAATAGTCAGGCCATTTTCCTGCTCAGTCCTTTGGCTGTCATGACAGGGCTCACCCATACTATGGAGGCCAATATGCTTTCCTTGGCCTATCAGTTTAATTATCAGCGTCATCCAAAAATCCCTCTCCCCAAATGAAATAAATGTTTGGCGAAATATCTAGACACCGCTTGGCCCTGTTGACACATGCAGTGAACCGTCATCACATGTGTGCTGAAGAGGCATGTCTCTATGTTATAGATGAAGAAAGGCACAAATTAAACAAAGCCAGACACCAACAGTGGCGTAGGTGGTGGGTGACAGTCACACTGGTGGGTTGATGGAAGTGGCCCAGGTGGTGGGTGGCAGTGGCCCAGATGGTGGGTGGCTGTGACACAGGTGGTTGGTGGTAGTGACATAGGTGGTGGGTGCCAGTCGCACAGGTGGGTTGGTAGAAGTGGCGCAGGTGGTGGATGGCAGAGCTAGGGTTTCAACTTGTGTAGCCACTGCATGCTCTTCCAAAATCCTGACTTTTATTATCACTGATAGAAGGGACAGTAGACACTTGGTGTGACTCAGTGGATTGCACTGTGTCTTAAGCTTTGAAATGTCTCTTGTTAGATGCCTGGTCTCCTTCCATGTGATGAAGATACTTAGGTACTTTGCCTAGGAGTCTGCTTTCTGGGGACCTAGTAGCTATGTGTAATTACTACCAGATACCTGATCAGCAAGCCTGAGCCAGCTTTATCTAGGCATGTGGCTTCCTCACTGGGCCACAGGATGGAGAGCTTGACAAGCAATTTCAACGTAAGCATGGCCACTTGTGACTCCATGGGGGCTCCCAGATAGCTCACGAAGACACTGAAATCCTGAGGGAACAACCTGCTTCTTTAATGACTGTGGGCTTCCTTCATATTTCCCCACAGAGTAACCTGTGAGACTCTTAAGAGCACTAATGGGCATTCTTCATCCGTGGAAGCCTGTTTCATTTGGGAGTTCCAGAATAAACGGTCTCTTTTCCTTACATAAAAGCTTTTCACATATTTGAAAACAGGGATCATGTCTTTTTTTTTAATAGGAGGAAAATTATTTTTTATTAGATATTGTCTTCATTTACATGTCACATGATTTCTCCTTTCCCAGTTTCCTCTTCAAAAAGAAAACAAAACAAAACAAAACAAAAGACAACAAGAACAAACCCCCTGTTGCCTCCTCCTTCCCCCTGTTTGTTACCCCACCCTCTCCCACTTTCTGGCCCTGGCATTCCCCTACATTGGGGCACAGAACCTTCACAGGGCCAAAGGCTTCTCCTCCCATTGATGATCGACTTTGCAATCCTCTACTATACACATGCTGCCAGAGCAATCAGTCCCACCATGTGTACTCCTTGGTTGGTGGTTGAGTCCCTGGGAGCTCTGAGGGTAGAGGACCCAGCTATACCACTCCTGGGCATATACCCAGAAGATGCTCCAACATGTAATAAGGACATATGCTCCACCATGTTCATAGCAGCCTTATTTATAATAGCCAGAAACTGGAAACAACCCAGATGTCCCTCAACAGAGGAATGGATACAGAAATTGTGGCACATCTACACAATGGAGTACTACTCAGCTATTAAAAACAATGAATTTATGAAATTCTCAGGGAAATGGATGGATCTGGAGAATATCATCCTGAGTGAGGTAATCCAGTCACAAAAGAACACACATGGTATACATTCTCTGATAAGTGGATATTAGCCCAGAAGTCCAGAATACAGGAAGAACAACCCACAAACCACAAGAAACTCAAGAAAAAGGAAGACCAAAATGTGGACATTTCATTCCTTCTTAAAAGGGGGAACCAAATACCCATGGAAGGAGCTGCAGAGACTAACTATGGAGCAGAGACTGAAGGATAATCCAGGGATCATGTCTTAATAAGAACTTTCCTCTTCATGATAAACACTTCCAGTTGTTTCCAGCACTCTTTTTGGGATTGGCTTGTTTCTTTCTCTGGCTGTATTCTATGCCATCCCCTTGGAAGCCTAATGGTCCTGTTCTGTTCTAATTAGCAAGGTGGAATAGTGCTTCTCTTGTTGTGAGCACTGAAAACCTATCGTTGTGTGCAGTTTGATCACTTTCAACCCTCAACATTCTTCTCCTCTTCTTCTCTCCCCCTTATTCCTCCCTGCTGTCTTCCCTGACAATCTGAGTTCTACTTTGGTATCCTGAATAATTTCTAAATTCCACATATGATATAAATGTGATATTTATCTTTCTGAAGAAGCTAGCCTTTTTTTTTTTCACTTAACACAATGATGTGTCATTGCATCTATTTGGCTGCAAATGACATGATTTTGCGCTTATTTGATGACTGAACAAGACTCCAGAGTGTGTGTGTGTGTGTGTGTGTGTGTGTGTGTTACTTTTGTTTCCCTTTAATCTATTCATCAGCTAATGGGAACAGTGGACTAATTTTGCAGCTTGGCTTCTGTGGATGTGGATAGGGGATTTTGATTTGTGCGCTGACTTTCATTTCTTCACATATGTACCCAGGAATGCTCTAGCTTCATCATTCGGTTGATGTCTCAAGTTTTCTGGGGAACCCCAGTACTGATATAGTTGCTGGGTTTCTATGCCTATCAACAGTGTATAAGGGTCTATTTTACCCTGTCTCCCTGGTAACGTTTGTTGTTTGTTTTTATGATTGCCATTCTCACTGGAGTGAGATGGAATCTTGATGTAGTTCTAATTTGTGTTTTCCTGGTAGCTAGGGTGTTGACGTTTTTTTGTTTGTTTGTTTGTTTGTTTTGTTTTGTTTTTTTGTTTTTGTTTTTTTTTTTTTGGTTTTTCAAGATAGGGTTTCTCTGTGTAGCCCTGGCCGTCCTGAAACTCACTTTGTAGACCAGGCTGGTTTTGGTTTCAAACTCAGAAATCTGCCTGCCTATGCCTCCCAAGGGCTGGGATGAAAGGTGTGCGCCACCACTGCCCGGCCGGGTGTTGACGTTTTTAAAGATGATTTGTTTTTACTTTATGTGTATAAGTGATCTGCCTACATGTATACATGTGTATCATGTCTGTGCCTCATGCCTGTGGAGACCAGAAGAGAACATCAGATTTCCTGGAATTGGTAATACCTATGGATGTGAGCTGCCATGTAGGTGCTGGAAGCTGTACTTAAGTCCTTTGCAAAAACAGCACATGCTCTTAACCACTGAGCCATCTCTCCAGCCCTACATTATTATTATTTTAAAATAATTACGACCATTTTTACTTAAAAAATTGTCCATTTGATTCATTGGCTTAGCTACTAATTGGTATTTAATTTGGTATTTATTTTGGGATCTATATTTGGTATTGGGTTATTTGGTACTTAATTTCTAGGCATTAAAAAAAATATATCCTAGAGTCTATTAATCTATTTTCCCCACTCTTTAAGCTACCTATTCTATCCTGGCAGTTATGTCCTTTATTTTAATTAATCGAATTTTATTTTGTGTGTGTATGTGTCAGTGCATGTGCCCACACATGTGTGGTTGTTGAAGCCAGAGAATGGTATAAAGTGCCTCCTTTCTCACTCTCTGTCTCATTCCTTTGTGACAGCATCTCTCACTGAACCAAGAGCTTGACTAGTTTTTCAACTAGGCCAGATGGCCGGCAGTCTCTGATGACACACGCGCCTGTCTCTTCCACATGATGCTGAGGTTACAGCAAGCAGCAATACCTGACTTTTAACTTGGATCCTGGGGATCAGAACTCAGATCCTCACACTTGTGCCTGCGGAGTCATTTCCAAGGCTCCCATTGTTTTCTTAAAATGTAGAGTCTATATACAAGCCCTTCTGTCTGTTCTTGTTATTTCCTGAGTGATTAGAATCCCATCCAGAAAGTTGCTATACGCCCATATGTTGTTGCATCTCATTCACATTTTTTTCCTCTATCATAAAGTTCCTGGTTTTATATTAAGGTCTTTGATCCATTTTGAAGTGATTCTTTTGGTACAGAGGGACAGCATGAGGATCTAGTTTTAATATCCTACATGTGGATGTACAGTGTTCCAGCTCCAACGGTTGAAGACACTCTTTTTATTCCAACATATGTTTTGGCACTGTCATAGTTCGTTTTTGTCAACTTGACACAATCTTAAAACTGCTTGGGAAGACTGAATCTCATTTGAGGAATTGCCTCCATCAGATTGACCTGAGTGTCTATCTGCAGGGCATTTTTCTTAACTGCTAAGTGATGTAGGATGACCCAGACCACTATCAGTGGTGCCATTCCTGGACAGGTGAGCCTTGAACTTATAAGAAAAGGCAGCAGAGCAAACCAGAAGAAGCAAGCCAATAAGAAATGTTTTTCCATGGTCTTTGTTTCAGTTCTTGTCTCCTGGTTCCTGCCTTGATTTCGGTACTGGCTGGTTTTGTGTGTGGATTTGACACAAGTTAGTCACCACAGAGAAAGGAGTCTCAGTTTAGTAAATGCCTCCATGAGATCAATGGGCAAGGGCCCAGCCCATTGTGGGTAGTGCCATTCCTGGGCTAGTGGTCCTAGATTCTACAAGAAAGCAGGCTGAGCAAGCCATGGGGAACAAGCCATTAAGCATCACCCCTCTATGGCCTCTGCATCAGCTCCTGCCTCCAGGTTCCTGCCCTGTGTGAGATCCTGTCCTGATTTCCTCTGGTGATGAACAGCAATGCGGAAGTGTAAGCTGAATAAACCCTTTCCTCCCCAACTTGCTTTTTGGTCATGGTGTTTTCTTGTAAGCAACAGAAACCCTAAATAAGACAATTTCCTTCAATGAAGAACTATACGCTTTCAGTCAAACCCTGAATTGATTTTTGGTCAGTGTTTTGTTACAACCATAGAGAAGGAAACCAGCACAGGTACCTCTGTGGAGAATCAGAGCTATGGATTTGGTTCTGGGTTCTTTATTGTAATCCATTGTGCCACAGACTGGTTTTGGGTTGGTACCATGTTACATTTGTTACTATGACTTTGAAAGCAGATATTATGATACCTCCAGGATTTCTCTTTTGGGTCTATTGGTTTGGCCGCTTAAGGTCATTTGTGCTTCTGTATACATTTTAGGATTACTCTTCCTTGTTCTGGATTTTGATTAGCAGTTCTACGTATCCACAAACATGGGAGCTTTTCCCTCTTTCCAGTGGCGTCTTCAGTTTCTGTCCTCAGTGTTGTGAAGCTTTCATTGTGAAAGTCTTTCACTTTCTTGGTCAGGCTGATCCCCAGGGTTTGTTTTATTTTATTATTTTATTTTATTTTATTGTGGATGGGAGCATTTCCTTGAATTCCTACTTAGCATCTTCCAGATTGCTATGTAGAAAAGCTGCTTTTAATAGATGTTGCGTTTGCATTCTGCTACGTTCATGAAAGTGCCTATCATGTCAAAGGGTTTATTTTGCTTTTTTCTTTTGAGAAAGGGCTTTCTATAACACAGACTGTCCTACAACTGTCTTCACCATCCAGGCTGGGTCTAAAGTCTTGATCCTCTTGCCTTAGTTACCATGGGACTATAAGCATGCGCCACTATGCCAAACCTAAGGATATTTCAAATACAAAATCATATTGTCTGCAAAGTTGGATAGCTTTTAGCCAGTTCATTACTTTCTCTTTCCTTATTCCTCTGAGTTGCATAGAAGTGGTAAGAATGGGCACTTTTCTCTTAATTCTGGTTTTAGAGGTTTTAGTGGTGTAACTTGTATAGTTTTTTATTGTTATTGATTTTTAATTTTGGGCATTATGAACTGGCTTTCAAGAAATCACTTCAATTTTTGGTATTTGTTGAGATCTACCTTTCTCAAGATGATCATTGCTGATTTATGCAACAATCGCATTATACTTAAATTATCTCTCAATATTCTAACTTTACTTTTAAAGTTCAGAATTTTATATGTGTTCCCGTTAATACAGATTTTTGTTAATTGAGCCCCATATTTCAATCTGGCTCTATAAATTGACATGGCTGATTATTTATGGCCAACCAGGGAATGAAAGAGGAGCTTTGGAGAGCAATTCATCTTAATTTAGACTTCTGTCCAATAATGTACTGTAGGGAGGGAGCAGAGCACTAGAGCCTTATCAGGGAGTGGAAGAGGATTCTGGGTTTTTAATGGGTGGGGTTGGAGTCCTGGCCAGCCAGTTTATCTTAAGCAGAACACTCAGAGTGTCTGCCTTTCTCCATCAACGTGTTAGGGATCTGAAAACAAGTATGCCATTAAAAGCAAGGGGTAAGGGGATGTTGATAGAAAGATACACTACCAAGGATGTGGTTGCAGGTGAAAGCTTTTGCATGTACCCTTTATATTTCTTTTGGAGATCAAGCTAATTTCTTTCAGACCTAGAAGTTGTAGAAAATAAGATCTTTCCCTTCAGAAGGAAGCCTGCGATTGGTTTTTTTTGGGGGGGGGGAGGCATGTATATGTGAAGGCATCACATTGACTAGGAATTAAGACACATTATGCTCAATGACCTTCGGTTGACCAGGAGCTACAAGGGTGTCTGCGGAGGAGGCTGTAGGAAGGGGACTGATTCTCCAGGGAGTGTCTCAGAGGAAACAGGGATAGAGTTGGGCTCTGAAGGACTTGGAAGGGGAAGAAAGGAGGAAGGGCTTTTCAGGGCAGAGAAGGGCGAGAACAAAGTGGGTGGTGGTGACAATGACTCTGAAGCATTCCAGGGATGAGAAACAGACCAGCTCTTCTCTGGACTGTGGGGAAACTCACAATGAGAAATCCTTGGTGCGGGGACCTTCCAAAGACCCAGTTCCCAGTTCTGACCTGGCTTGCCATCTCTATCAGCAGCCGAGTCAAGGCTCCCTTCTTCCAAATTTTTGTCATCATTGTTGCTGTTGTCATGGGATTAAACTAGTTTAATTGACCAATAACTCTGTATATTTATGGGATATAATATGATGTTCTGATCTCCATGTGCATCATGGGTCAAATCAAACTAACATATACCAAATAATATTTGTGTGATAAAGAAACTAGAATGAATTCTTTTTAAAAGTTTGAAATTTATAACATGTTATTAATTGCTCTGGTCCAGACATGGTTTGTTCCTCAATATGTGATAGACCTGATCCCTAGTGTGATGATCTTTAGAGTTGACAGCTTCTTTAAGAGAAGAGTTAGAGAGACTATGGCATCAAAAAAAAAATTAAGTAAAAAAAAAATACATATATTCACAGATAGAGAGGAGGCCTCCTGAGAGGTAGGTCTGTCCACACCTCTTCTGGCTTTCAGTCTCATCATGTGATCTCCTGCTTGCTTTTGCAGACAAGATGATAAGATCAGAGATGCTCTTACTTGAACTAATGACATGCTGTGCTGAGCTAAATGAACCTCCTTTCCTGATAAACACAAGGCCTAGGCATTTCCTGATAGCAACAGAAAATACATGAATCCATTAACTGGGGTCATTGTGCAACAGAATAGTAAAACATATTCCTCTCGTCTTGCTGATAGTCTGTACTCGATGTTCAGCATTTCCCTTTTCATATCCCTGTCCTCGCTCACCCTCTTCCCCAGCCTATGGTAACTATCTTTTACTGTTCCATGAGATTAAGTTTTAAAGCTTTCACATACGAATGTGACTACCATTGCTAGCCTTTTGGCCATTATCTTCTAAACTCTTGCCCAAAAACATGTGTTAATTTTTTTTTCAAACATTTAAATGAGGAGTCAAAGGAGCATAGTAATATAGTTTCAATTTCAAAAATTCTGTCCAGTTGCCACTATTGTTGACATATACTCCATAGGCATTAAGTCTCAATCTTTTGCTTGGAATATATGGTAATGATATTATAAATTATGAATTAAGGATGAATAGTTAATTCATATTCATGATAGCTAGGAATAGTTTTAAAGAGGACTCAGAGCAGACATCTATGGAGTCTGAAGGCAGTGAGAGACTGGCTTTCTAGATGCTAAGATTTAAGCATGAGGTAGGCAAGAACAGGAGTGGCATAAAGCTTAAGGAGATTGCCTAAAGGCACAAAGATAGTGAATGTAGCGCTGGCCGGACACAGTCTGACTATGGGTTCTACCCTTGGCACTGTGATCTAGAAACTCATCATGGGAAACAGGGCCATAGCCTTCAAGGAGAAGAGTGCAAAGAGACTCCACTTGGCAAAGTCCAAGGATGTGTCCCTGTCTATACTAAGCATTGTTTATATATCATCTCAATAAATTCCTACCTCACCCTCCAAGACAGACTTCATGTTCTCATTTCACCAGTGACAGGAACAGATGCAGAGTGAAACAGCTGCTTCTGGATTAGCAGCAGCTATTAAAAAAAAATTGGTTGTGAGTTCTAAACTGCAATATGCTTTTCCACCCGGAGCCATGAGTTTCCACTGCAAGTGTAAACTGGTTCTCGAGGAGATGCTGCGAGGAGGGTGAGAATGAAACCCAGGTGAGCAAAGAGAGAAGTCCTTCTAACCCATTATAACCACACAGAGTTTCGGTCCATGTGATGTAGTAGGTACCGCTGGGAGAAAGCAGTTAGGCAGGATCTTCAGCTAAGGCGCTGTTGACACTGAAGGACCAAGAGCCTGATCTGAGCTTAGGTGTTTACGTGCAAAGCATCTGAGAGGGGAGCATGGGTAGAGCATACCTGCCGTTGACTGCATCCAGAAGCATGTGGCCTCTTGCTGCACCTGGAGTGAAGGGCTGTCCTTGCATGGTGACTCATTAACCACTTAGACTAACGAGTCTAAGCCACAACCCAAGTCAAAAAAAAAAATCTCAAGGCTCATCTATGGATGTTCAAGAGGAACAGTCAACTTCCACGGTTTTGAAAAATAATCTGGTTGCTATGTTCCCTTATCTGATTTCCCTTGGGATATGACAGAGATGCACCTCAGGGGCCCCAAAGTTCTGGGTAAAGATGCTGAACTCAACTTCAGGAATTTCTGATTGGATGGCTCTGGGGTAGGGCTTAAGAATTCACATTTGTATCACGTTCCCAGACGAGGCTGATCATACTATGAGAAACACTGTTCTAGAACCGTCTCAGTAGTCATCTGGGTTGGAATGATAAGCCCAGCTAGATCTTCCTTCCCTTCCTACCACAACATGACTTCATAAAGGCAAACATTATCTTTACTTTTAAAACCCCTGTGCTTGCACCAATAGTGCCAGGCACAATAGGGCATGGCAGGAAACAGCATCTATCCCAAATGCTCCAGATGAAAATAATTGATTCAGGGGCTGGAGAGATGGTTAAGTGGCTAAGACTACTCATTGCTCTTGCAGAGGACAAGAACTTGATTCTACAGTAGGTGGTGGACAATGGCCTATAACCCTACCTCTAGGGCGTCCAATGCCTCTGGCTCCTCAGTCATCCCCATACGTATACATGTGTGATGAAGAGAGTTTCTTGAGGAACTGTGTGCAGGATGTTAAAAGGACACACAATGCGGCTGGGGCATTGGAGCCTGGCAGCATCGGGGAGCCCCTGCCTTCTCCAGGTTGCTCTGTGCCTGGAGAAAATGGTGTTTCCTGGGCTTCCTGGAAGCTGGGATGGTAGAAAGTAGCTGCCTAGGGTCAGGGTGGGGGCTTGTACTGTAAATGTGCATGGCTACTTCCACTTTCAGAATTGTAGTGCAAGACAGACTTCTCTCTCCTTCCAATCTCCAGTCACATCCTGCAGCGACTCTCTGGTGGAATCCATTAGGAAAGGAGTAGTTTCTAGATATTAGCTTCCCAGGACACAGGACAGAGCAGACACTGGGAATGAATGGGAGATAGGGTAAATGGAGTCTATTCAGATGCTGTCCAGATCTCTACTCTCTTTTCCTTATGGTGTCCTTGACATAGGTACAGAGCTGCTTCATGAATGCATTGAGACATCATGACATCTGGCAAGGCCATTAGAAATAGCTGACGCTCCTTTCTGCCCTATGTTTCTGATAGTTGTCCCATCTTCCATAGGAAAGCAAAGCTCTAATGACTTTCTCTGCTTTCCAGATGTTCTGGGCAGATTGGGAAAAGAGACGCACAGTTTCTGAGGCAGCCTTCCCAGGACTCCGATAGAACTCTAAGGGGCTGGGGGTACAGCGTGGGTTGGCTGCAGGAGGAGGGGACAGTGTTTCAAGTGGTTTTCAAACCATAAGGAACACACAGTGCTTGGCACTGGCTCGGGGAGACCTCCCTTTCCATCTATGGAACAATGAAAATGAAATCTCTTAATCCTTAGGAAAGAAAACAGAGAGGAGAAGGGAAAGCAGAAGGCAGAGGAAAAGTGTTTATATTTGAAAACTGTCCCACAGCTGCCAGGCAAAGGGCTCTGTTGCTGTTGGCCCAGCTGGCGTGAGTTTAGGGTCTGTATTTACCTTTCTGTGGTTGTCGGGATAGTTTCCTGAGCTATGTGGCAAGATCTTGTGTCAGATAGCCCCTCCGTGTAAGATGATATTCGAGTGTGTTCAGGGCCACTGTGAGTTGACCAGCTGTTGTATAACCTGATATAGAAGCCAGTGGGCAGAAAGCAAACTTCTCACACTCAGGACGTGAGGAGGGCCTCCTAAGCAAATAACAAATTGGGGAGGTGGCCTAGACCCTTCCCAAAAAGATCTCAAGAGTCCACTTATTTTATGATCTATTTTAAAATTCTTTTTAGGGAGAAAAAATTTAAAAAGTAAAAAACAAACCCAAAGCCAAGGCCCCGAGTCTTGAAAAATGCCCTATGAATTAAGGTCACAAGGAAAGAAATCTAGATTCCATGCAGCTAGATGGATTCTTCTCTGTGGGTATTAATTTTCTTAAAGTTCTGTATCTTGGCTTATTCATCGTACTCTATGAGCCCTGCCTCAGTTCTGGAACTCATTGTCTTGATATTCAGAGTCTTTCGCCCCAATATTGCCTCCCTCCTATGCTGCAGAAATGGTGGAGCAGGATGCAGCCCATACTTCATGATGTTGGATACCTAGAAGGCGGCTCTGTCATGTCACTTTCCAAATGACACTATTGTCAACAATGACAAATCACAGCCTGTACTCTGGTTAGTTTTCTGCTGCAGCAATCATACTGACCAAAAGCAACTTGGGAATGTAAAAGGTTTATTTCAGCCTAAGGCTTACAGTCCCTCATGGAGGGAAGCCAGGGTAAGAGCTCAAAGTAGGAACTGGGAGCAGGAACTGAAGCAGAGGCCATGGAGGGATGCTGCTTATTGGTTGGTTCCCTCTGGCTTGGCTTCCCTTAGGCAAAGCAGGGACACTAAGCTCAGAGGTGGCAATTAGCAATTAAGAAAATACCCCACAGACATAGGTCAGTCTAACAGAGGAAATGCCTCAACTGATTTTTCCTTTTTCCAGAGTGTGTCAAGTTGACAAGGAAAGGTAACCATGACACCCTGCTGGGCATCCTGGCTCCAGTGTGCAGTGCTAGGTGAGACCTTTTGGATGGCAGTGGGAGGCTGGGCATATTTTGTGGCTTACTTCTTGTCCAGCAGAAGGGAGGGAAAGTAAGGATGGGGGATAACAAAGTAGCCTCTGACTGGTCCTCTGTCATGGGTCCCATTGGCTGGAACTCTGGCACACAGACACATCCAATTGCCAAGAGAGGACAGGACATGTAGCATACCTGTGTGTTCAGGAAAATGAGGAAAAGGAGGAGACAACCAGACAGTTAGGCCACATCTTCAGTAGTCCACAAGTAGGTTAATGTGTCAGGAGTCTTGTCCACACAACGCTGGCTGACCTGACCCTGTTGCACAGGTGCAAGAGTGTGGAGTGTGCACAGGAGGAGCTGCCCTCAAGCTGTCACTGTTTGTCTTTTCTAAAGCACAGCCTTGTGTTCTCAGCGTGATTTTGGTTTGGTTTTCTCTCTGTTCTAACTCATTTCTTGGTAGGGGGAGGGTGCTGGAAAAGAGTCTCCCATTTCCCCCTTATTAATTGTTAATTAGAAAAGTAATTAATGTTCCCTGTCAAGAAGAAAAGCAAGGTAAAGGAACATTGTAAATAGATGGTGTTTTCCAACATTTTCCTGCTCGTCTTTTGATTTTGCTTACATTATCTCTTGAATACAAATGTTTTATAGTTTAATATTGTAAAGTTTATTAATTTTTGGAAGTTTTCTCCTTCCCAACTCTAAAGTCATAAACACCTTCTCATCTATTTGCTTCCAGTAGCCACATGTATATATTGTCAAGGTCTTAAAAACTTATCTAGGCTTATTTTTATGAATAATGTGGTATAGATATATGATCTTGTTTATTTATTTTTAACTGGATGAGTAGGTAATTGTTTATCTTTTACTGACTAACATGTGCCATTATCAGTTACTTGAAATGCTCCTCACATCATGTCTTAACCCTTTCATGCACCCGACATGTTAGGTTTCCATTATTACGGCAAGCTATGTAAATTTAGGTGCTTAAAACAACTGTAAGTTTATTATCTTACAGTTTCAGCGATCAGAATTTGAAAAGGTGTCACTTGGCTGAAGTCAATGTATGACATTCCTTCTGAGAATGGTAATGGGAACTCTTCTGTGATTTGTAAGTTGCTTCTGTTCCTTGTCTTTGCCCGCCTAGAAGATATCAGTGGGTGGGCCAAGGTTTTTTTATGCTGATGTCCCTCAAGCCAATGCTCAGGATTCCCCTTTGACCTTATATTATAGTTGCAATCATGTTGACTGTACCTGGATAATGTTCCCCTTTCAACCAAGGTCACCTGATTAACTCTGGATTGCGACCTCAATTTTCCCTTGCCATGTGCCTGTGACTTTATCTTGTTTGTCTGTTGAAGGTCTAACTGTTAGTACCCAAGAAAGTGACTATATGGAGAATACGGTTAAATGAGTTTATTTAAAGTCCTACGGATGGGCTCTCATCTAATATGACTGGTGTCTTTATATGAAGAGTGTATTTGTACATTCAAGAGAGATGCCAGGGATGCATGTGTACAGAGGCCAGGATTGTAGGGAGCAGCCATCGATGGGCCATCTTCAAGCCAGCAGGGAAGCTTCAGGGGCAATCAACTCTGCTGGCACGTTGATCTTGGGATTCTAGTTTCTAAAACTGTAACACAATGCACTTCTGCTGTTTAAGACTCCCAGTCTGCTGTGTTTTGTTATGGCGGTCTTAACTTGTTAAGTAACACAGCAGTATCAAATCCCAGAAGTAAAGTCACGGGGAGTCATTTTTGTGATGCTATACTGTTTATTTCTCATTGTCTGTAGGTTTACTATCCGTACTTTTTTAAAGCTACTGTTATATTTAAACGTTACTAAGGTTATTTCATCTAACTATGTGAAATTCCTTTTCTGTTTGCTGCTTTCATTTATCCAGCGGTTTCTTTTTTCTTTCTTTCTTTCTTTTTTTAACTGCATGCTCAAGATTACTGTAGCACTGTTCACAATAGCTAAGTTATGGATCAGCTGAGGTGATTTCCAGCAGGTTGAGAAGGGTATGAGAGTTGTTTCCAAAGTAATGCTTTTCTGAATGAAGGGGACACTTTATCTAAGGATCCTGCATTCATACAGGAAATCACTCTCCAGATGGGCTCGATCCTGAGCATGCTCACAGAAGTGGCATGCTCAGTTTTAAGATCATAGTCCAAGAAAGAAAGAATGAACATTGGGGAACACTCAGCTTGAGGTTATAGGGTATAATATTAAAAGAGTTAAGATGGTGGACAGGACCACTTCTGGGTGTGCTTGCCTTATATCATTAAGACGGCAGACAGGAACATCTCTGGACATGCTTAAGCCAGTCTCCTGGAGATGGTGAAGACTGACGTCTGCATGTGGGTAATAGATTTTTGTCACGATGTGTCCTTTCTATTTCACAGAGAAATTCTCCTGGAGTAGAAGGTGGGTAAGAAGGCTTTGGGGGTAATAAACAAGGATGAATTTTTGAACTCACTTATTCCTTCACTGGTTCTTGAGCAACTATCATCCGGGAAAGAGTACCTGCTCATACAAGTAACAATGGAGGGCTAGGATGTAACTCAGTTGGTAGAGTGCTTGCCTAGCATGTGTGAAGTCCCAGGTTTGATCTCCAGCACCACACAAACCCGGTGGATATGGTGGTGACCCACACTCATGATCCCAGTACATGGAAGTAAGAGGATGAGAAGTTCAAGGTCGGCTGGGGGGTTGGTGGCATATGCCTTTAATCCCAGCACTTAGGAGGCAGAGGCAGGTGGATTTCTGAGTTCGAGACCTGTCTGGTCTACAGAGTGAGTTCCAGAACAGCCCGGCTATACAGAGAAACCCTTTCTCAAACAAAAACAAAAACAAAAACAAAAAAACAACAACAAAAAAGAAGTTCAAGGTCATCTTTGGTTAAATGGGGAGATTGAAGATTATTCCTTATTATTAAACAAATATGCGTGGTGGTGGTGGTGGTGGTATACTTTTGGACTCCTTCCTGTCTTTGTTCCAAATCTGAAAGGCATCAATTATACAAGCCAAGCAATAGCAGCCTGGGAAGGAAGTTCCCTTTCTTGAGCAATATTGATCATTAAGCGTAAAAATTAGAGCTGGGGCTCCAATCACTCACATTTTAGAATGTGGCCCCATCAGAGGTCTCTCTGTGTTGTTGGGATGGATTATTAACCATAAATATTATATATTTATATGGCAATGGTGATATAGGTGTGTGTATGTGTGATGAAAAAGGAGCAAATATTCAGGAAAAGGCCATAAAATCCTTAATTTTTCTCAACGGCAGATGAAAGACCACTGTTGTTCCACAGACAGAAATGTTTTAATTTTAAGGTATTAAATCTATTTGTCTATCCATCCACCTATTTATATACCCATTTATCCATCCATCCATCCATCCATCCATCCATCCATCCCATCCATCCATCCATCCATCCATCCATCCATCCATCCATCCCATTCATCCCATCCATCCAAATCTCCATGTAAGAACAGCCTGAACCCTATCTGAATGAGTTACAACATGATTTGCTAAGAAATTTGTATCTAATCCTAAAGTAATCGAAGAAACCTTGAAGGTCTCTGGATGAGGAAGTGATAACTTGTAAGAAGTGATTCAGGGGGAGAAGGCAGTATAAAGAGAGATGTAAGGAATGAAGTCTATAGGTGCTCTTTCATAGAAGTTTGGATATATCTGTTTTCCCATATGACATGCTGAATTGGTTTCTGGCCCTTGCTGAAAATAGGTAGGATATAAATGAGATGAGTGTCAGAGTTAGGGTTGGAAGCCCGAGAGAACAAGTTATCTTCCGTGATGTGTCTGGAGGATGGCAAACACACGTGTAGTGCACTTTCCTTACTTTTCATAACAATCTTCAAACGCAAGAGAGCTATGTGCTTCTGGAAAGGATCATTAGGAAAGGGATGGGCTAGAAAGGCCGATGAGAGGACCGTGCCTTTTACACATTTCTAATTGTCCCAATAAATTCATCAGCATGGCCTTTAGATTAGGCTTTAGGACTGAGGAGGGAACATAGTATATGGAGAAACATAGGGACTGAGCACACAGGGATCTGTTACATGGTAACCCCCCAGAGTTCACATTAGGGAACATGGGACAAAAAGGTGCTCCTCCATCTTTAATAAGCTCTAGAAGTTGCCTGCATATATATCTGTGTGTGGGGCCCCACAGAGAGCACTTCTGTGATCCTTCCTTCCAGACGGTTAAGGAAGGTGGTAGGGAAAAGAGCAAGAGATTTAGAGTCACACAGATCTGCTTACTAGCTGTGTGACCTGGACCCTGCCCTCCTCAAGGTCTCCACGCCTTAGTTTCTTCAACTGGAAAATGAGGTTAATGCTACCACCTGACTGATGGGATTATTTTGAGGACCAAATGCAATAATACAGAAGAGCATTAGTCTGCAGAGTGCCAATTACTGCTTACAGATTGAAAAGAATTGATTAAGTTCTTTTTCCAAAGTGATTTCCTTCATCTCTGAATGCAGACACATAAATCTTCTTTCAGAATCTTGCAGAGTGTTCTATGGGGAGGGTCTAATGTCTAGGAGAGAAAAGGTAACTGCTCAGCCTTCAGATCAGTGAGCATCTAAATGAAGCCCTCTGTCTTTCTAGGTAATCTCAAATCTCACTTCCCAATTTTTGACCTTATCTTGGTTTTTAAAATACAACTCATTATTTATCGTGTCTTGTTAAGTTCCTCCACTATTTTAAGATATCACATCTGAACATCTAAAACACTGATTCCAAATAGTCAGGGTTAGAGAAGGTAAGGAAATGTGACACCTCACCTACTTTCTTCTTGAAACCAGTGAGACAAAGGACAGACCCTACAGCTCTCTGCAAATGCCGCAAACATGATAGACACATGTACCTCTACAGGCAGGATGCTTCAGTGCTTGCTGGTTTTTAGGAACCACCTTTTTTTTTTTTTACCTCACGAAGGGCTTGCCATATGCTGCTAACCATCTAGGAACTGCAGGCTAAGGCACCATCATGTTAGGGCTGAAAGCCTCCCTCTCTGTCCAGAGAGGAGTGACGTTAGGAAAAGAACATGAAGGGGAAAAAACGAGGAAGATAATTTCCTGGCAACACGATTTGCTTCTGGGGACTGTAGGACGTGAGCACTGTGCTTGGTTTAGTTCTCCCTGATCAGCAACTGATAATCTCCCCCTCTGCTGGAGGTGTGGGTTCAGTTAATACTGGGTCCTTTTGCCCATTAAATTGTGAAAATGCAGAACGACAGCTATTTGCTGGTTAAGGATATTTATTTCAAGTCTTAAATCAATTTCAGCCTCTCTGCTTCTCTGCTTGCCTCCTCCTAGGATACCCCTCCCCTTTGAAACTTGGGAAAATCTAATTTCCTTCCTGCCTTAATCTCTCTCCAGTTTTGCACAGGCTCACTCTGTCGGCACCTGCTCCTTCCAGCTGTGAGATTCCTTTTGGTAAAATACTTTGTGTCCTGCCAAGTTGTGGACAGACAAGACCCCCATGGCCACTTCCTGGCTCTCTTAATGAACATGGTTGTTCTGGTCCACTGGGTCTCCGGGAGCTCTTCCATTCAATCTGTTAGCCAGCAGAAGTTTCCACAGCTCAAGAAAAAACCCCGTCCCTGGGTCCCCCCAAGCTCCTGCTCTTGAATGAGGAAAGAATTTGAAATCGAGCTCTCCCTGTGGTAGTCAAGCGTTTTGAGCTTTATAGCCCAAACTCCCATATCACAGGAATGTCAAGCTAAGCAAGAGAGACTCCAGACCTGCCACCTTCCCAGCCTTGGGGCTAAACCATCATTATTAATGACAGAAATTATGACACAGAGCTCAAGTCATAAATAATAAGTGTCTTTCAGCCATCACAAGAAGGGTTGAGAACATCCATCATCTGCGCACCTCTCAAAATAGCCATGGGAATGAGCAGGAGATCCATTAGGAGTTTCTATCTCCATTTTCATGCTCATACTTTTACTAAAAGAAAAAGGGAAAAAGAAACTCCAAGTGGCGTGAACTCCAGGTGGTAGTGTTATATAGCACTAAATAGAAACCTATGGTCAAAGAAGTTTGGAAAACTGTTATTTAAATAGTTGAATCAGTTTTTATATAGAAAGAGCCCTTCTGTGTTTTTAATGTATTAACACACATCAAGAATCTACGAGAAGTACATTCCTAAAGTGTCTGCTTACCGCCTCTGCACACTTCTTTTGTTTAGTATGTTGTGTCTTACAGAACAGTACTCAGTGACAGACTGGAGCCATTCAACAAGCTGGAACGCAGGGCTGGCCAACTTTCATGGTGTAAATATTCCAACAAGTGACGATTTCAAAATCTGCCATCATGAAGTCCTGACTGTGGAGGACCAGGGGAGATGTGCACAAGCTGAACTCTGTGTTGATATGTGGAGGTGGCCACTGTTGGGAGCAGTCTTGTGGTAGCTGGGAAGGGAAGGCCTCTCTTGCGGTGGAGAATGGGGACTTGGTAGAAGTCAGTGGGTGATGGGCTACATGATAAAGAAGAATAGACATTATAGGAACTTTCTGGTCCTTGAGCATTTTTACTTTTTAATGGCGATATGAATAGACTTTCTGAGGCCAGCTTATGATGGGTCGTGGATTTTCTGACATTGTTTCCTGGCTCTTGGAGGTGATCACAATTGCCCCACTAGGGCCAGTTCATCCTGTCTTGGCTTTACTTCCACTGTTTCCTTATCAGGATTTTTGCCTCAGAGTCTCTCTATGTAACCTCATATTCAGTTAGGGAAGGAACAATTTTCTTTCCATCCAAACAGTAAGCAAGCTTGACTCTGCTTTGCTTCCACGATCAGATGAGATTGGGCATGTTCAGGGCACTACCACCATAGGTCAAGAACAACTGTACTTGCCAACTTCCTTTATGACATTTGGGCAAGTCCCTTTGGTTCTAAGCAGTGCATGCTGGACACCTTTACCTGTGTAGGTGATTTGATAGCATAAGATCAAAGCCTTTGATTTGTATGTCAGGTGCATTTGGCATAGTGGGCCACTTTCTCACTACTTTTTAAAAACTCATTTTCTTCTCTTAGATTTTGAGATTACTCTCCCCAGGTTCCTCTACATTTTTAGCTACATCAGCTTTGCCCACTTTTTCATTCTACCAAAATGCTTGTATTCTTGAACCTTGTTTTTTTTCTCCTCTCCATTTCTTTTCTCAGTCCTCTCACTAGGTGATCTAATCTAGTCTCAGGATTTAAATACTATTGTTACTCTGCTAAGCCACACATTTGTACTTTGAAACCAAGCCTCCTGTCTGAGTTCCAGACCAATATACTCAAGCACCTCCTTTGGCATCCCCACCTGGATGCCTCACAAATTGCTCTTCTTCCACTTGAGTGAAAAAGAACTTGATGTTCCCGGTACCTCCCACCTTGTCTCTCTTCCCACCTTCCTTATCTCAGTACATAACATCTCCTTCCATCAGTTGCCTGTGCCCCAAATCTAGGAGTAGGTTTTGACTCAGCTTTTGTGATCATCTCTTCTTGCCAATCTATCAATGTCTTGAATGAGTCAATTTTACTTTCCATTTTATTCCCTGTGGACCATTGTCACAGTACACTCAAGCTCTGCTAGTTTATTGGGTTAATAATCTAATGGTTCCCCCTCCCACCAAGAAGAAATGTCTCAGAGAGGAGTGGGGGCTTAATTACTCTTAATTACATTTTCTTTCATCAATTCTCCAAGGACCCTCGCCCCCCCAAGTGCCCTTCCTTACCAATAGATCCTAAGTGAATACTTACTTAGCCAATGGATCCAAACTAGCTTATCTCTCTTCATATATTCTTCATAGCCAGCCCTTGTTCTGTGGTCTTTGCTGTCCCATGACAATTTCTACTAAAAGGCAGTTGAATGGAGGATGGGGTAGGTGTGGGGAGATAAGAAAATACTGATACTGAGGTAAGTGTTTTAGTAAGAATTGGTTTATTCAACATAAAACCAGAGTTCCTTTGGTTTTATGTTGCTTCTGTGTGTCCCCTGCTCACCTGTAGGAAGCGCTGAGTTTCAAAAATTTTCCTCCCATTGGAAGATATAGTAATCAAGACCAAGTGTGTAATCAGAGGGAATCTAGATCACAGAGGCAGAGTGTTGTAGCCATGTAATTCCTTTGGATTAGTTTCTATTAGGAGAAGGATACAAACCAAAGTTCAGCTGCCCCCAAGATCACTGCTGTGTTGAGGGAGGACATACCCAGGATTGGGGAGGGAAACTTGTACCCATGTGACTAGGCAACTGGGGACCCTCTTCAGGAAAAGAATGTAACATTTCATATAAAAGTGAGCCTTCAAGTTATGATGAGAAAAGAAATCATATTGAAAATATTAAATTCAAATATGCTTATAAAATATCATAAACAGAACACCAACATTAAGATAGGCATCTGTTAATTGTTAATCCATGAATTATTAATTTGTTAATTGTTAATTCATAAAAGGACCACCTTTAATAGTGCTTTGTCTCCTACGCCTTTGGCTACAAACAAACTCAGGTTTGGCTTTTTGTTTTTTTAATCCGTCAATAATTTGGTACAATAATTTTCTGTAATAATATTGAAAACTAGCTCAGTCTTTCCTGTTCCATGTTTGTTAGTTGAAATTTACTTTACAACTTATTTATTTGTTAATGTCTATGTGAGCATATGCTCATTGTGTGTGCAGGTGCCTTCAGAGGCCAGAGACATTGGATTCCCTGGAATTGTAGTCACAGTGTTTTTTGGTGCTGGGAACCAAACTTGGGTTCTCTGCAACAGCAGTAAGTCCTCTTAATCCCTGAGCCATCTCTCTAGCCCTAAAATTTGATTTTTAAAATTTATTGATCATATGGCAATTTTTCTGTGATGTTTTTCAGTACTGAGAGTATCTGTGAATTTTATAATTTGTTAATAGCAATGTCATGCCTTATTAGGCTTATCAAATCCTGTATTGGGGATGAACTTGATTACTTTTCTTTCATATATGAGCTTTAAAATTTAAGGCATTTCTATGGGATGGAGACATGGCTCAGCAATTAAAAGCACTCTTGGCTCTTGCAGAGTCCCTGGTTCAGCTCCCCGCACTTACAACCATCCAAGAAGATTCAATACTACTTTTAAATCTTTGTGAAAACCAGGCACATATGTGCTGGACATACATATATGTGGGCAAAATACTCATGCACATAAAATAAAAATGTAAAAATTAAAGATATTTAAGACATTTCTATTTCTAGTCTTTTTTATAGGTTTTAAATTGCAGTAAAATATATGAAAGAGAAAGCTTTCTAATTTAATAGTTTGGTGATATTAACTACACTTGCCTGTGTGGTCAATCTCTTAAACTCTGTCTTATATAGCCAAACATTCTATGGATTTAGAAGGACTCCTTCTCCTCCTCCACTTTCTTCTTCTTCTTCTTCTTCTTCTTCTTCTTCTTCTTCTTCTTCTTCTTCTTCTTCTTCTTCTTCTTCTTCTTCTTCTTCTTCTCCTTCTCCTTCTCCTCCTCCTCCTCCTCCTCCTCCTCCTTCTTCTTCCTCTCTCTCTCTCTCTCTCTCTCTCTGATAAGTACCACTCTGCTTTAGATTCCCATGAATTTGACTACCCTACATATCTCCTATAAGTGGAATCATAAAATCTGTCTTTTCATGATTCATGATTGTCTTGCTTCACTTGACACAATGTCTTTAAGGATTTTTCCATGTTAGCACATATCTGAAGTCTCTTCCTCTTAGATAATGATTAATAATCCATTGCATCAATATATGACATTTTGTATATTCATTTATCTGGTTGCAGATGCTTGGTTTGTTTCTATCTTTTGACTGTGGAGAATCATACTGTTGTGAACATAAACAGTATTTTTCTTGAGATCCTACTTCCCAATCTCAAGTCCATAGCAGAAGTGCAGTTACTGGATCAGGGGTAGGTCTACTCAGGTTTGAAGGAATCAATGTATTGTTTTTCATAGAGGTTGCATCATGATGCATTCCCAATAATTACATGAATCTTCCATCTCTTCACCAACACTTGCTGTCTCCATCTCTTCACCAACACTTGCCGTCTTCCCTCTCCCTAGCTCCTACTCCTCTGAAAGCAATCCTCCTACATGTGAAGTGGAATCATTGTTTTAATTCATAATTTAACTCATCCGGCGATAAGTGATGTTGAGCATTCTTTCATGGGCTTATTGGTCACGTGTATGTTTTCTTTGAAGAGACATCTATTAAAGTCCTTGGCCATCTTTTAATCAAGTTTTCTTTTGTTGTTGTTGATAAGCCTTCTTGGCTGACTTTAAATACTTCTTGAACTGATCGCACTCATTAACCAATTTGCTGTTCATGACCTTGTGGTTTTATGAGTTTTGTTATTAGTCAATGACAGTAAGATCAGCAAGGAATTAAACCTATCCTCCCATGTGTTCATAGTTTTCTTTTCTTTTAAACTTGAACCACCAAAGCAATGCAAGATCTCATTTATTATTTTCATTTAAGATGAACCTCTTTTTAATGCATTCTTGTTTCTTGACCTGCCATAAACTTTTTTTTTTTTTCAATTCACTTGTCTCTGTCAGAGAATTCTCTTTTGACTTCGCAGAGACTAATTTCATTGTAGCACACCTATAATTATATATGTTGAGTTATGAAATATGTGGTAAGAGAGAACCTTTTCATTTTGCTTAAATATTGGTGAGAACTGAATCCTACCCGCACAGTTCTGTTTCTATGGCTGAATAACAGATCAAATGCTAGTGTGGGGCTACTTAGATTTCATAGCTTGAATCTGTTGTCTCTTAGGGACCATAGGATGTGTTTGTGTCACAATTGGTCCTCTGGCACCTGTATGCCATGACAACGCAATAGTCAGTACAGAAGGTAGAAAGCCTGTTTCTGGAAGTTATTCCTACAACCACGTAAACAGAAGCCCCCATTGCAAAACTGGTTGTACCCTGGAGTCAGTTTTCTCTTGGCTAAATCAGTCCAATGCTAATATCACCCTGCAAGCGGAGACTCAGAGGAAGTTGGAGAGGAAAGAGACAGTGGCCCTAAGGATGAAATATAGTTTCTTTTACAATTTGTGCGAAATAAAGCCTACCATACACTACTGCTAAGGTCTTTTCTGCGGCTTTGAAAATGGTGTTGTTAATGAGAAGCCTGAAGCTTCTACTTGTCAGCTTCAGGCTAAATGGGGTCAGGGCTTAGGGTGGGTAAATTGAGTCATCTGGTTTTCAGGAATGGGGAGCAGCAATAATCTGGTTAATTTACCCGTTGAGAATCCAGGTTCCCAGTTCAGCATGCAGGACATTGCCTAGCCTTCTTGCGCTTCAGCAATCACATACCACATGCTTAGTGTTCTTGGAATGGTCCATCTTGGCTGGGGACTATGGATTTCCTGGTAGAATGACAGCAAGCTGTGATATTTTTATTTTACTATCTCATCATTCTTCACCTGCAACAAATGTCCCTTAATTACTTCAGCATGAGTCCCAGCTGACATCCTCCATTCCTAAGGGTCTCTCAATCCCAACCTTACAGTAAACTCAAGACATCCAAATGGTGCTGCCAGACATGGCAGCTGGAAGCCAGACATCACGGCCGATTGGAGCAATTAGCTGAGCTTCCATCCTGGGCCAGCCTCATTAGGGGTGTGCAGATGTCCACCGCTTGGGCTGCCTCTTCTCCCTAGGGCCGGCTGTCTCCCAGGTGAGGCTAACTGTGGGAGGAGTGTGGAAGCTGCGAGAGAGCTCTTCCTAATTCAGAGTTGCTAATTGAAGCTGAGAGAGAATTGCAGGGGCGCCAGCCATTGTGGTCTGGTCCCGAAGGCTCTCTGATTTCCCACGTATAATCGGTGTCTGCACTGAGCTCGCCCCATCTGGGGGCGCAAGCCCAGCTGCCACAGCTCAATCGATTGTGAAGGGTGTTCAGGCAAACTCATGCTGCTCATCCCCGGCTCAGCCCCCACCATGACTAAGTGGAAACATCTGGAAAAGGGCAGGGCAGGGTTAGGGTGAGGAGGAGGCAAAGGGCTATGGAGGATTTAAACCTGCTTTCTTTATGGGAAGATTTTTTTTTTTTTCTGCGACAATGTGTGCCTTCTCTTTCCATGTGGTGGGAGGTGGGGAAAAAAAGAGTTTAATCCTAGCACAAACTGACAAGGGGCCCCAGACACCAGCTGTTATTAGGACCTGCCATGCACTCTGCCAGAGAGTTTGCAACTCAGTCTGGGAATGGCCATTCCCTAGAGTTTTAAGTGGGCACAACATATGTAGCCATGGTGACCTAGCCCTGTATGTTAAACAAAAATTGGACCCCAGAGTTTATAATGGTTTGGTTGCTCCCAAAACTCATTGGGGTGAGTATTTGGGTAGAAGTAGTTTGCTTGGAAGCAATATCAGGAAAGTAGCGCTGGGCGTTTGGAAAATGAAAGGAAGGAAAGGAAAGGAAAGGAAAAAGAGGAGAGCCAGGGTAGTGAACACATAATGCTTACAACAGCCCAACATCCCATTTTCCCAGGATTGAGAGTTTCCTTATGTATTGGACATACAGTGTTGACTGGTGAAAGTCCCTGGCAAACTAGGACAAATTGTTTAGCCTAGTTGCATGAATGGTTAAGAATACTGGATCTGGACTTCATGAAGGTTCCCTTGGGATCTTGTGTAGAGATCATGATTCGGGATTGTCCCAAAGCGCTGGGAGTACTACAGAATTTACCCACTGTCTGCTACTGGTTGAAGACTGCTCCCCAAATTGTTAGCCTGCTCTTCCCCGAGGGAAGCGTCCTCCAGGGGACCTAGAAAGGAAACAAAGAGAAACCAGTAATGAGTACTTCATAGAACCTGTCTTTTATCTTTAGTCTGAATTTGAGCACAGGGAAATCACAGAGTCCTGCTGGGGATGTGCTGTCTTCCTTGTACCCTTATTCCCCGAAGTTCTCAGTTCCCTAAAAGCTTCATTCCAGTTCCAGCTGGATTCTTCAGTCCATACATCTTGGAGCCCTGGCGAAGCTGCCTTAAAGATGCAGTGGGAGGTGGGATGAAAGTAAGTAATTGGTAGCTGTGTCTCATCAGGTAGATGGGCAGAAGAACCACATAAAGTCCTCTGTAGGCTACAAGCAAGAGTGCTATGCACCTGCCCTAGCTGTCTATAAACTGTAATGTGTGTATTGCAAAATCATAGGCTGAGGCCAACTGGGCCCTACTGCAAACAGAACAGTGGCTCTGCAGAGATGACCACACTGCTCCTTGTGTTATGGTTTGAATATGGAGTGTTCGCTGAGGCTCATGTGTTGAAGAATTGGTTCGGAAACGGTGGTGCTACTTTGGGAGGGTACCTGAACATCGGGAGGTGGGGCTTATCTACAGGAAGTGAATCACTGGAGGCTTGTCCTTGGGGGCTATTTCTATCCCCTTCCCGGGATCCTTTTTCTCCTTCTTGTCTACCATGACATAAACTATTCCACCATATTTTCCCATGACAGATTAAAACGCTGAAAACACAAGACAAACAAACCCTTGCTTTCTGTAGTTTTTCCTAGAAGGCATTTCATTACAGGGGCCAGAAAAGGAATGAACTCACCATGGATCCTGTGCAAATGTTAGGCTACGCGACAAAGGGGAAATGGAGATTTCCGATGAGTGGATCTCAAAATAAAGAGATTAATCTAGTGAGGCAGCCCCTGTGTAATCACAGGACCTTAAAAGTGAGGAGAGTAGGAGAAAAGTAGGAGAAACAGAAGATCAAAGATGGAGGGAGAAAGGGAGGGTCTATTTATATGTCTATCTTTTATCTATCTGTCATCTATCTATATATCTATCACCTACATATTATCTACCTATCTCATCTATCTTTCTTATCTATCTATCTATCTATCTACTTATTCTACCTTCTATTATCTACCTATCTATAACTCTTATCATTTATCTATCATCTATCTATTATTATTTATCCATTATCAAGCTACCTATCATTTATCATCTATATATCACCTATTTAACTATCTAGTCTATCTTCTATCTATCTATCTATCTATCTATCTATCTATCTATCTATCTATCTAATCTATCCTTACATATCAAACCCTTATATATACAAATTCATATGTATCTCTCCCCCTCTCTCTTGCTCTCATCTGTTATTGTACCTAGTCTTTTATGACCTATCAATCAACATATACACATTCAGAAAGGCTTTAGCTAAGACTGCATCCAATAGTCTTTGATGATAAAAGTTCCTGGGAGCTGTTGCTCTGCCTTGTGCTGTTGGCCATGGTTAACAGAGTCCCTAACAGACAGAGGTAAATGGCACTTCTGCCAGAAACTACCTTGTTCTGTCCTGGCCAACCATGTGAATCATATGAAGCCCTGAGCAGTAGTGCCTTTCCAAGTGGCACTCGTGGCACCGACCAGAGCTCATGTGGTGGGATGCTGTACTCGAAGAAAGTATTTTTGCTTCACCATTCCCAAAAGCCTGAGAAGAGATGCTGCTCTGACTGCTAGCTTTACAAAGATGTGAGGTAGCAGGCACACAGATACTGGGAGTGGCTAGCCTGGAATACTACCCGGTTTTGAGATATCACTTTCCTTGGCTGGGGAGTTCCCTTCATGCTTCGCTTGTTCTGGAGAACACTGCGTGCTGAGTCTGTGGATCTGGGCTGCAAAGCCCTGGGAAGACAGGCAGGCTTTCCAGATTGCTGCAATCTGTAGGACTCCTTGGGACCCTGCAGACGTTTCCCATCAGCTGGGATTGGGTTACACCCATGATGCTGATGGCTTCCCTATGGCCTGTGCAGCCAAATGAGAATTTACATGAAAATATAAAGACTCCTTCCTCTTTTGGGGATAGGGACTCAGCATCCTTGGGAGGTACCAGCCCATCTTTCTGGGAGCCTACAGGTCACAGGGTACAGAAAGAAGGCATGTTCTACTTAATGAGACCAGCCGGGAGCTGTGTGAAAAGCCTCCCATTTTTCCTCCCTCTTCTTTCTTCTACATTCCAACAGTCATTCCCTTAATTAAACCATTAAATCTGGTTTAGTTATCTGGCTGTAATAGAAGAAACCAGAATGCAGACCATCTTCCAAATGTCTTCTGAAGTATGTTGATACTTTCCTCCATATTTCTACTGCTTCCTCCCACCCCACTGTACCTTTTGGGGAAGAATGGGAAACAGGCAGAAAACCAAAAACCTTAACCATGCAGTTTGTACCTTATCATTGCCATCACCGACCACCAAGCTTCCATGATTCACACTAATCCTGGAGAGGCTCACAGAAGCATTGTCCAGAATAGCATGACCATACTGCCTCAGGTTCTGGGCCACTAATTTATGCCATGGTTCTGGGCAAGCCAGTGTACTTTCTCATGCCTTATAGCGGGAGGTAGGTATTTTACCTAGTCCCCAAAGACCTTTCTCTTTATGACAAACTCAGATCTGTGTTTGGTCTGGCCAACACCTTACAGCATCCTTCCCATCATGCTTCTCTGTTCTTCCTGCAGTTTCCCCAGGTGGATTTATGGGGAGCTCTGGCCTCCATGAGTATCTCATTTCCACCACTTATCAGGGGGCTTACTGAGGCCTTCACTCCTCCCACCTTCCTGCATTAGGTAGCCTGAGTGCTAACATCAGCCGTATTTTTGTTGAGTGTTATTAAGCCCAGAATAGAAGAAGCCTGGAGCAGTGGTGGGTGGAAGGGGAAGAGAATGCCTGAAATTTATACTCAGGCTGAGCACAGTTACGTTGGGCCCCAATGTCTGAGAATATACAGACAATTAAACTAAGCCATGGTCCTTAATTCTCCTTGGGACAGTTAGAATGAGGGTAGGGGAGTGGGCCAGAGCTACAATGGAACATGGGAAGGAAATAGGGAAACTATGGGTGCTGGTTGATCTATGGACAGAGCTCTCTAGGAAGACAGTAGACTCTGCCTAGAGTTTTTCTTTTTATGTGTGCTCATGTTCATGTATGACAGTGTGGACATGTATGTGCCATGTATGTACCTCAGGTGTCAGGTCTCACTGTTCATTTATCTTTACCTTGTTTGAAGCAGGATTTTTCATAGTTTGTCATTTAATGATGAGTGCATTGGCCCATGAACTTCTGGAGATTGTCCTGTCTCAGCCTCCTATCTCTTATTAGAACACTGAGATTATAGATAAGCTCTACCACATTGGGCTGGGCCTGAATTCTGGTCATCCAAACTCAAGTTATCAGGCTTGCTCAGTAGCACTTCACCCAGTGAGCCATCTCTCCAGCCTCAGGGTTTTGATTCTTAGTGGATAGCATTAGTTTTCATTACTTTGGTAGTTCTGAAGTAGGCTTCTAATATTCCTCAAAGGGACGGAAGTGGCAGGTTGACTCTGTACATCTGGGGTATGTTCAACAAAGACCTAAATACTTTGTAACTTGAAGTTCTGAGAGAAAGGGGAGGGGGATGTCTTTTCATAGGCGGGTACTCTGGTAACAGCAGGAGGTGTTGGCTGTTCTCTGGGATGTTCAGGGGAAATAAAAGGCGATTTATAAAAATGCCATGAGCTGGTGGGTGTAGTGGTTCATGCCTTTAATCCCAGCACTTGTGAGGCAGAGGCAGGTGGATCTCTGTGGATTCAAGGCCAGCCTCTTCTACATAGTGATTTCCAAGACATTGAGCAATAAATAGTAAGACCCATCTCAACCCTCCCCCAAAGAAATTGTGAATGTTTTTCTCTGGAAAATTAACACTAGTCTGTGCTATGATGTCTCAGAAATCCTATGAGGGAGAGGCAGGAACTATTTAATTTTGTTTAACCTTCTATCACCCAAGTTCTTTTGAGAACAGTCCCTCCCCCACTTTTTTTTTTTTTTTTTTTTTGAGTATCTACTTAGCCCATGGGCCAGGCATTCAGTGAATTAGATTCTGGGAAATGATACCCCTGGATGAATTTTTCCAGTGGAAGCCACTTGTTAAAGCTACATAGTTGCACACATGAGTTCTTGCTCAGGGTCTCTGAGAATGAGATTTTCTCTTTAGATTTCTGTAAAGGTGTGCATGTAGATTTATATTATAGTTCTGATAAACTAAAGACATTCTGAGACTTCAAACTCAAGCTATCAACCTAAAATACATGAAATGAAGAGAAAGGAAATCAAATTATTTTATGAACAACAGAGGTGTGCAAGACCATTTCCAATTGAGATACATGTTTTTTAAAAAGGCAGAACAAAAGAGTAGCTAAGTGGGTAGGGGTGGGTAGTTTTCTTGAATGAGTTCCTTCAGATGCAGAAAGAGGAACTGAAATGAGGTCTCTCAGGCTAAATACTTTAGCACACAAGCAATCACACTAACATCTGAAAGTCAGCTCTAGGGTGGAAAGAGTGAAATATATCAACTCAAGGTAGAAAGAAAGAGATGGGAAATGCAGGTGGCATGCTATCGAATGCATCATAGTTTGTAAGAAGACACAGTGAGTTATCTGGTTCCATGGAGCTATGGAGGGAAGGTAAAGAGTAGTTGGACAGCTCTTCAGATGACAAAGGAGAAGAAATTTTTTATCTGGTTCCTTCCCATTTTTTGAATCTCACCATTCAAGGCTTATCTTTCTAGGCAGCTTCTGGGGATGCCAGAGTCTCCATGAACCAGCTAGTTAGAACTGGATGCTGAAGTCACAAAGTGGACCATGCCATTGCATGCTTGCTCGAGACCATAGCAAAGTCCAGCTTCTGCTCTGGAAGGCTCAGGTAGGCTGAGATGAATAGAGCTCTTAGATACTGAGGAGAGGGCAGTGGTTAGCATCCAAGCCTCAGCAAACAGCTAAGGTCAAAGGGAGGAATCTGGAGCAAGAATAAATTGAGCACAGAGTGATGATTGCCTCAACAGACAGAACTAGATAACCCCTGCAAAGGAGAATGCACTAGTTTACCTCTTTTCCTAACTTGGGAATGATTGGCCAAGGAGAAGGCCAACGGCTTGTAACTTCACATTGTCTTCTGATGTTTTGACAGGAGCCACACCCTGAACCACACCCCACATCAAGAGGGATGGCCATAGGTCATGCTCTTTTTCCATCTGGGAGCCATCTCCAGTCTGGCCATGAGATTGGGGGGCCTGGTGTCCTGGGAGTGGGTTTTGCCTGTCCTAATATTTTGGGTATGGTGAGTTTATTTTGGTTCAACCTTAGATCATCTATTTCCAGAGACCCACATGTCTTTTGTGTGGAAGTGTTCTTTCCCTTTGAGGTCTCCAGCTTGACTCTGGCAAGCCTGCCCAGCTGGGAGGCCATCTAGGATTACATCTTCACAGGGACTCACAAAGATTGTTTCCTTAAGCTTCTAGAATGTTTTGAAAAAGAAAAACAAAAGAAGAGGCGACTCCTACCTTTCTACCATGTGACTTGGGTAGGACACAGAGTAGCTTCTGAGGCTCTGGTCTGCAGGGACAGGGTGTCCTTCCTAGAAATGGAGAGCTTAATCCAGTGCTTTAGGACCATGGAGTAGAGAGACTAAGTAAGAATAAGTAGCTTGTATTTGGATGTCAAGTTTTAGAGTAGGAACAGATATGGACCTTATTCCTCATTTATTTTAAATGACCCCTTCAATTGGCTAATACCATAAGCCCATGCTGAGTCAAGGTAACATAACTTGCTAAAGGTCACATAAAATACAAAAAGCATTGGACTTAAACTCAGGCATGCCTTAATCCATTCTGTCTGTTTGAATTGCTTTTTTACCCTGTGGGGCAACACCTCCCTTCAAGGCTCCTAGGTTTAGCATGTAGCAACCATGGGATGCTCCATGATGGCTATAAGCTCTCTGAGGACCAAGTTCAGAGGTGAACACTGTGTACAGTGCATACATTTGGGACCTGATGCACTTGGATATATATCACGGTTGTTTTCATTTTTCTCATCTCCATGTCCTCTTTAGGATGGGCACTCACTTCTCTCCTAGAGAAAATTCTGGAACCTGGTTCAGGTAGGGCTGGGTTTTCTTTTGTCTTGGTTGAGTTTCTAACCTACGATTACATATAAAATCTGATTTAATGCTGTAACTGCACATGCAGGTATCTTGGTGATTCTTGATCACAGTTTCTAAGAGAAAGTCATAGGAAAAGAAAGCAGTCTTCATGACTTGTTCTTTTTACTAAGCTTGGGACCTTTTCAAGTACATTTCTTGATCATTGGATTATAAATATAAAACACAAACATTGCTTTCATTTCAAGTTTTGTTTTGAAGAACTTTTCATACAACTCTGATAATTTTTTGACATGCAGTATACAACTTGGGCCTATATTTTAGTATGATTATTATTACATCACAGTCTTATTATTATTATATTACATTATGTTAGCTTGTTATTACAGGTACAATCTTAGAACTGAAGATCTCCAACAGAAGCCCTTATTCCCTAAATATTCAACCCTGATGCTGGAAATAGCAGGGACATCTGGATGTTCCTTTTATGTATTTCATTTCTAAGACAGAAAGGGTTTGCTTTCTTTTAATAAAGACTGATACAACTTCCCTTGGGAAAATCAGAAAATTACCCAATAGTAAAGGGTTGTAGCCTGAGAAGCTATTAGAAGGCATATGGTCATGTAGACATGTTTCATGAACAACTAGGTCCTCATTAAGTTTCCAGGAGACACTTTTCCCTCCCAAATTATACAAACTATGCAAATGTAATATGTTGGAAAGCCCCAAAGAGATTAAAATGTATTGGCAGATTACTAGGGTGATACCTATTACTATAAAAAAAATCTCACAAAATAACATCATAAAGCCTAAAATTTGTATGGCTGAATGATGAAACATGGAGACATAACCATCCTGTGGCTCCATCATTTTGATTTGGACTTCCACGTTCCCTGTGTTTCTCTGTACTGTTTATCTGTAGAAGGACCAGGAACATGAAAGTTTTATATGTCAGAGGTCCTTTGGGGACAGCACACATCCATTCATTTACCATGTTGCTGATTAGAAATCCATAACATGACCACATCCAACTGTGAAGGACTCAAGGAAATGGAGTCTCCCTCATGAAGAAAGAATGGAGGGAGAAATGGATGTGTTAAACAGTTAACCATTCTCTGTCTTCCATATAATCTTCCTTAGGTACCTACTTGGAAATCAGTCCTGTTGACCTGAAGAGTAGCCAGTCATCATTTACCTACATGGTTCTGAATCTGGAGACTGTAGCTAAGTTTGGAAAGATGTCAACTTTTATCTACAGATACGAATGTTATATTTTTATAGTCATAACTTCTAGATAAATATCAAGTGAATATATATATATATATATGTTTGAATTTTAGACATGTCTCGAGTGAATAAAGTGCTACCTACCTTTTAATATATATATTCATGATGTAGATCATGATATCATGGTGGCATGTTCATGGTTGTCTGTCATGAACTTGATGACAGTCATCCACTGGTCACTCTCTCTGGTCTCCTTTCCCCTCCCACTGATTGTAGTCTTCTTCTCAAACAGTCCCCTTTCTATGTTCATATTTTGTTATAAAGTGCTACTTAATTAGCTCTTTAAATTATGAAGTTCTGCTAACATACCCAAAAACAATAAACCAACAAACAGGTGTGATTTCCTTATTTCATAGGAGATCTGAGGCTCAGTCAATACAATGGCTCTGCAAGGCTATCCTTTGATTCAAAAATCAACAACCCACCCAGATTCTCATGGCTGCTTTGAACTCAGCTTCCTGGCTCTTGGGGTCATGCTTTAGTGTTTTTTTCTCTGATTTCTGCTTGTTCCAGGGCTTCATGGCCCTCATAACTTGGATACCTTTCTAGTCCATTTTCGTTCTTCTCAGTCTTCAAGTGAGAGAACAGCTGAGATGGGAGGGTAGTTAATTCTGTCGTAAGGTTTAATATGCTGCACATTTTTGGTCCAGCTGCTCCCTGAGTTGATATTCAACAGCATTTCGTGAGCACTTATGGCATGCTTCATATTGGGCTGGGAGGCAGAGGTCCAGAGATCCCATGGACACCTTTCGAGGAGGATCTTGCAGCCTGGCAGAGCCAGATCATGACCAAAGAACAAAGGTAAATGTATGTGTATGTATTAATAGATGTGATGAGGGAAACCGGGAAAAAGCCATGTAGGGTGAGCTGAGCTCCATAAGGCAGACAGGTCAGAGGTCAATGGAATGTTTGGCCTGATCCTGGACACATTGCAGGTCTGGCCATGTGGATGAGCCATGATCTTATAAAGAATAACTTCCGCCCCTCTGAACATTACCAGTGAAACTGTGGACCTAGGAATGCAAGTCCTCTGTGCTTTGTACTGTATAAGCCACATAAAACTGTCAGAGGCTGCAGAATGTGCACAGATGTTAAAACAAGCACAAGCAATTAGAAGATGAAAGTAAGTTAAGATTCCTCCAGAATGAAATGGGAAAAGAGTTTCCTCTCCCTGCCACCCCCAGGGCTGTTGAAGTAGCTAAGTAAAATATCAAAGACACATAGCTTTTCCATTTTGTTTTTTCAAAATGGTAGGCTAGGGAAATTTTTTTTTTTTTTTTTTTTTTTTGGTTTTTTTCGAGACAGGGTTTCTCTGTATAGCCCTGGCTGTCCTGGAACTCACTCTGGAGACCAGGCTGGCCTCGAACTCAGAAATCCGCCTGCCTCTGCCTCCCAAGTGCTGGGATTAAAGGCGTGCGCCACCACCGCCCGGCGGGAAATTTTAATTAATTATTCACTGGCCTAACTTTCTGCCTTTCTTTTGTTCCTCTGAGTTTTGACCTTTGCAACCAGGTACAGAATCTTCCTATGCATGTGAAAGTGAAGACATTTGCAATCAGGTCTAGAATCTTCCAAGGCATGAGACAGAAAAGGCAAAGAAGGCAATACCATGCAAACCTGTGATCTCAGCACTTGGGTAGATAGATCTCTGTGAATTCAAGGCCAGCATGGACTACAAAGTGAGTTTCAGGCCAGCCAGAGCTATCTAGTAAGACTTAGTCTCCAACCAACCAACCAACCATCTAACCAACCAACCAATCAACCAACCAACCAACCAACCAACAAAACAAACAACCAGCCAGCCAGTCAACCAACCAACCAACCAACCAACCAACCAACCAACCAATCAGCCAGCCAGCCAGCCAGCCAGCCAGCCAGCCTGCCAACCAACCAACCAACCAACCCCCGTCCACAAAGGTAGATGTAGCCTCTTTAGTTAATGCAGTTACGTCCTCTGCAGGCACACCCAGAGGCCTATTTCCCACATGATTTTGGTTGCCACAGTTAATAATCATCACAGTGTGTTATATTTCTTTTCAAGTTCAACATCTTTCATCCTATCCTTAACAGAGTTGTCCAGAAAGCAGAGTTCAACACAAAGACTTATAAGTTGTACTAGCGAGAGTTCTCCAGAGAAGGTGTGTGTGTGTGTGTGTGTGTGTGTGTGTGTGTGTAGATATGTAAAGTTTGCTGAGAAGAATTGTAGATTTCAGTCACAGTGGGTGTATCTATAAAACATTCCTGCACCCAAGACTCAGAAGATACTGCAGAAGAAGGGATAGAGGAATTGTAAGAGCCAGAGGATCAGGGAGTTTGTTGTGAGGTCATGTCTCCTACAGACATCAGAATCTACACTCATAATATCTCACCAACATGATTACCCAAACATGAGCAGAACAAGAATGATGCCAATGAACTTTGCAAAGTGGATGGAGGAGGCGTCAATCTTAGGAAAAGAACTATAAGAAATGGAGGGAAGCTGGGAGCAAGAGAGGTGATTCCTCCTACACCAGGGAAGAGCACACCAGTTAGTTTTTCAGTGCCAAATGGTCACTCCTGAAAACATACATACAAATAACATTATAATCTAAGCAAGTTCTACTTAGGAATATATACGTATATGTATATTGCATATATGCATGCAATAACAATTAATGAAAGAAGAAGCCACAAATTTAAAGGAGAAGAGCAGGGGAAGGTATATGAAAGAGTTCTGAGGGAGGAAAGGAAAGGGGTAATGTAATTGTATTATAATTTTATTTTTAAAGGTTGATAAGGGCTGGAGAGCTGATGTTGTAGTCCAAAGTCTGAATGCTGCTTGCTTCAGAATCCCCTTTGTTGGTGGGTGAGAGGCAAATCTTTTCACTTAGTTGGCCTTTCTATTGACTCAACGAGACCCACCAATGTGATAAGAGCATTCTGTGCTACTCAGTGTCTACTCACATGTTTCCAAAAACACCTTCACAGAACATACTCAGAACAGTATTTGAACATATATCTGGGTACCAAGGCTGCCAATGACATATAAAATCAACTGTCATATGTGTGAATGGCAGAAAACTAGGAAGGTGGGGGTCCCCAACAAAGAGTACTGCAAAATGACCATGGGCAAGTGGCTGGCCCAGATTTGTAGTCTACAGAGTCAGGGAGTCTTTCACCATGTGGACATTCATAATCTGGGTTGTGTACCTGAGAGTCTACTACACTGGTTCTCAACCTCTCTAATGCTGAGACCCTTTTAAATCAGTTCCTCAGGCTGTGGCGGCCCCCAACCGTACGATTATTTCGTGGCTCCTTCATAACTGTAATTTTGCTAATGTTATGATGAATTATAATGTAAATACCTGATCTGCAACCCCAAAGGGGGTCATGACCCACAGGTTGAGAACCACTGGTCTACTAGCTCCCTTAGGCGCATAAACCATCCTAACCAGAGAAGCCCTATACAGGGATGGGGCTAGCGGGTAACATTCAGGTAGAAAGTTAAACCAGAAAGTGTCTGCTCCAAAGCTGGGGGGAGCTACACAGAACTGGCATGATATCCATGACAGATATGAGAGCTATTAAAAGACCAGGGAAAGTACTTGGGAAGTGACAGACATCTCCCCATCAGCTTCCCTTCCTTAAAATTCCAGCTTAGAGGAAAGGCGGGATCCTTTCCTCCCACATCATATCCAAATAAGGACAGTTGAATCCATTTTTTCTTTCTTTAGTATGCCCCATGAAGAAATATCTCCTGTATTCCCACTACCTCTTTTTTTTTTTTTTAATTTTTAATTTTTTTTTTTGGTTTTTCAAGACAGGGTTTCTCTGTATAGCCCTGGCTATACTAGAACTCACTCTGTAGACCAGGCTGGCCTCGAACTCAGAAATCTGCCTGCCTCTGCCTCCCAAGTGTTGAGATTAAAGGCGTGTGCTACCACCGCCCGGCCCTCATTTGGGTTTTAAACTTGGTTTTGGACTGGTGTCTGAGCCTTGGGTGCTTCTTAGAACAACCAGCCAATAGTGCACCTCTGACTGTGTAATGAGCCCTGCTTGAAATCCACCAATAGAACTGAAGTCAGACGAGGGCATTCTTCTAGCTCCTCCCACTGGAACACAGCCCCATTATCTTTTGTAACATCCCTGCTAGGGTGCTCTGTTTCTCTTGGGAAAGGTCCTTGGGGACCACCCAAGGCAATGCGCTCTTTTAATCTTTGATGCCTTTGGCCATTCTACACCCTCTGCTTGGAATGTCTTCCCTTTTCTCCGTCACCAGCCTGATCACCAGGTTGAGCATCTATTCTTTTAAGACTGTGTTCGTGGGAAACTGTTTCCTCTGATGTTTTCTTGAGCCCTTCAGGTGAAGGCTCATCTGTGCTATCTTTACTAGGCTTCCTGCATCTTTAGGTCTGTGCCCATAGTGAACTTCACTCACAGCCAGCCTGCCTTCCTCAAGTTGATCCTCCGCAGCAAGACGCCTATCCTGGCCAAGTTTTTGTTACAGCTCAGCCTGACACAAAGCAGGTGCTCAATAAAAGGGTTGCAGAAAAGGTTGAGAGGAGCTGTGGAGGACCCCCTACCTTAGACCCTGATGCAGGAAGCTAGGAAAGGGTCCCATTTCACTACATCTGGATTGTGTTAAGGACACACCTGGCTCAATGAAGTATTTTGGGCAGGGCTCCAGGTCCTGCTCTGAAGCCCCCTTCCACTTGCAGGCTGAAGCTTCTCACTCAGGCAGAAGTTGAGTTCTTGAGGTCTAGCCAGCGAGGCTAAGTGCAAGCCTGTCTCTACCTCTAGGTTCTGTTCCCTAATCTCTGCTTACAGAGCTGGAGTCTGTGTGAAAGAGGCCTTTGTTTGAAATGGGAATGGTTTGGGGATAATCTCTCCTTGGATGCATTTTAATTCACTTTAATGACTCTGCCTCCTGTCATGCTTTTCTTCTGGGGTTGGGGGGGGGGAGTTGAAGAGATTAGAAAGAGTGAACCTGAGTCCTGAGTCTCTTCTGAGGGTGCTGCAACCAGAAAAAGGGTTTTCTGCATAAACACATTAGGATTCTGGAGGTGGTGGGGTGGACAGAGGGGGAGAGCAGGGAAGTGTCGTTTTAATTGTGTGCACGCACTGCCAAGTGGCCTATGCTTACCTGGTACTAAGCCCACTCACCACTCACCAGCCTGCTGCAGCCCTCTCTCTCGTGGGAGCCAGTCAAAGCAGACAACACGGAATGATGTCATCCCCAGGACACTGTCCTTTCTCTCTCTCTCTCTCTCTCTCTCTCTCTCTCTCTCTCTCTCTCTCTCTCTGTCTCTCTCTTTCTCTCTCTCTCTCTCCTCCTCCTCTCTCTCTCTCTCCTCCTCTCTCTCTCTCTGTCCCTTCTCTTCTAGCTTTGTATAAACACAGCTGTTTGTGAGGAATGCTGGCTTGGGAAAATATAAACCGTCTGCATTAATGACCTTTCTTCCCCGCCTTCCACTGAACGTGGGAGACTGGAATGCCCAGGCTTCTGCAGACCCATTGTCCCTGTCTGCAAGACCAGGCTATTCAGCTTTCTGCCTAGGACTGGGGTTTCCAGATACAGTGGCTGTGCAAAGCATGTTGGGCCAGACAAGCTCCCTGATATTCTAGCTGCAGGGGACACCTCAGGCCATCTAGGGAAGAGTCTCAAGGGACACAAAGATAGTAGGTGAGATACAGGGTAGAGACTGGAGGGGTAAAGGGTCTTTAGTAGATGCAGATATTCCCTGCATTCTCCCATGGCCACCAGCTTCCGGGAGAGGGAGTAGAGGGCCTTTGGGTATCCCTCCATGTCAGCTGCTGAAAGGGGTTAAGGTCACCTTCATTGCTACCACCCTCCTTGCCAAACTAGTGCATATATAGCCCCTATTTGAGACTGAAATGTCTCCAACGTCTTGAGGAGATGAACTGTGGGCAGCTAACAGGAAGAAGGGAGTGGAGCCGGCCTTACTTGGCTTCTTTTGGAATCCAGTGGTTGTGACCCACAGCAGTTCACTGGTGGTGGTTTTTCCATTTGTAGATAGTGACCTCTCTGGGTTTGGAGGTAAGGAGAGTTTTGATGCCTTCTACCAAACAGTGTTTGGACTGTGCATATGCTTGCTTCCTTCCACTCCCTTCTGGGTCTCCTGATATTCTGATGGTGCACATTCTCTTGTATGGTTTGTGGCCTGTGTTCTTTCACGGAGAAAGAACAAGGACTCCCTAGGTCTCTCTTGCTGAGGGTAGGCAACCTGCCCCCGTGGCCCCGAACAACTGTCATTATGGGATGACTGAGATTCTTATGTGTTGAGTTAAAAATGCTTCAGGGTGTGGGTCCACAGAGACCAAAGACAAACCTTCTTCTACTTCCCCAGGGTGAGTGGAAATCACAAGGCGTGCAAAGAGCTAATGGGTAGCTCGGTTGACTACTGCTTTCCTAGGAACATGTGCAGGCCTGTGTGCTTCTGCCTACTGACTGCCTGCTGTGTGTTGGGCAGTGTAGGAGGTGTTTCGCATTTGTTCCAGTTTTAGCCTCACAACATCCAACTCTTTATCAAATTGTTATTTTATAAATCACGATGAAAATCCAAGATAAAGGTAACTTGAGACTCACTAACCGATGACTTAGTGAAGAGCCAAGAGTCATACCAGCTCAAATGGGAATGTCCATACATTTGGGGAGTTCAGGAGAGAAGTGCAGAGGGGTGAATAGAACAAAATTTAGACAAAATCACAGAAAAGGTAGCTGTGGAGAAGAGCAGCACCTTTCCCTTCTCCAAATAGTATCCTCAAAACTGACCAATCAAGTCGGAATCCTGATTTTTACTGTTTTTAAATGCAGGTTTTTGTTTTGTTTTGTTTTGTTTTTAGGAAAGGAAGTCTTTGATCCATTAAAATGCTCCATAGGCAAAACCTCTCATTTTCTTTTAAAATATTTAACTGGTGATTGTGTTTCTTGTAAAGTGATACTTAACCGAAGGTAGCTTGTATGGGAATAAATGTCTGGGAGGTACATCTCTTAAGAGAGCTGAGAAGTGTTAATCTTTGACATTTACAAAATGCATTTTAAGAAGTTCCTCGAACTGATAAAAATCTGCCAGGAGCACAGGCTTTCTCTCTCTTTAAGCAGTAGAAAATTTCATCCTTTTGATCTGAAAAAAAAAAAAGGTAGAGGTGGGGTATAAAAAAGGTAGAGGTGGGGTATAAAAAAGGCAGAGGTGGGGTATTAACTTTCCCAGATAAAGCTACCCAATTGGTATCTTTTAGGATTCTACTTCAAAGAAAGGAAAAGAAAGAATTTGAAAAATATTGTTGGTCTGGAACTTCAAATATTCTAAGATGAGATGATATTTGTAAAGGCACTTGGGGAAAAATGGTAGACTTGAATGAATAGAGGCTATTATTATTCCTTCCAGGGATTATAGGACAACAAAGGAGAGTGAGAGCCATTATTTTCCAAGGCAGCATTTCCCTACATTTTCTGTGGAGGTCTGTGCATAGGGTGGTTTACAGATGTTATTTAAATATATTGTGCTAAACAAAGTTTAACACTTTTTGTTTTTTTTTTTTTTTTTTTTTTTTTTTTTTTTTTTTTTTTTTTTTTTTTTTTTTTTGGTTTTTCGAGACAGGGTTTCTCTCTGTAGCCCCGGCTGTCCTGGTACTCACTCTGTAGACCAGGCTGGCCTCGAACTCGGAAATCCGCCTGCCTCCGCCTCCCAAGTGCTAGGATTAAAGGCGTGCGCCACCACCGCCCGGCCACTTTTTGTTTTTAAATGAAAGGAGTTATGAAATATTTTACTGTGCATAAAAGTTCTCCCAAGGAGTACCTGTATGGCATAAGGGATTTTCCAATCTTATTTGACTACCTCAGAATCTTTTTTTTTTTTTTAATGGAGAGTAGGGAGATAATGTGGCATCTCCTGTGGCCAGTGTTCCCTGAAACACAATTTGAGGAACATGTCCCTAACTCATAGTCATATTGGCTATAAAAGCCTTTGATGTCATGATATTTGGAACCTCTGAAAAGCAGACATTAGGAGTTTAAGGAGAGGGGAATGGAAGATACTGATTTACAGACAAATATTCAAATTAATTCTAATGAGTAGGTATGGATATTGAATGAGAAAGCTTACTAATGTTGGGATGTGGCTTGAATTTGTCCTCTAAAGGATTATGTGTTGGAAGAGTGATCTTACATATGGTGGTAGTGAGAGGTGCTGTGACCTTTAAGAGGTGGAGCCTAGTGGAGAGTCATTTGGGGGTGTTGTCTAGAAATGGTTAAGATAGTTCTTCTGGGATTCTGACTACTTCAGAGAAGGTTGGTCTATCTATCTATCTATCTATCTATCTATCTATCTATCTATCTATCATCTATCTATCTATCATTATGATACCATCTACCATGAGACCTTCAATATAGCTTTAGACTTGGCTATTTAAATCCATTTCATCTCTAAGGTGTGCTGAAGTCCTAAGGTTAGGTAGGATTCTATAGAGGATCTAAACATTGGGCAGTGTTATAGTTTGAATTTGAAATATTGCCTACAAGCCCATGCGTTGAAGACTTTGTCCTCATATGGTGGCACTGTTTTGAGACATAGTGGAAACTTAAGGACTAGGGCTAGTTTAAAGAGGTATTTATCTGGGTATATATATCTTTGAACACATTATCTTCTCTCTAGCTGTTGTGTGATGCATTCTTAAAGCGATATGAACAAATATCAACTCACTCTAGGTAGGAAGCCAGCGTCTAACCAAAGTATGGATGCTACCGACATCCAACTGTGTGACTGATGAGTTTTACTTGGGTTACTTCCAAGAATACAGGTGAAGAGTTATTTACAGGTGCAGAAATGGCTCGAAAACAGCTGTATCAGCAAAGCCTACCCTCGACATGACTGATAGCTTATGAAGGCTGGGAGACTGTTGCACACTATACAATCTGTAAATACCTTAGCCTTTGGAGAGTGTTCTTTGCAGATAGATCAGTTGGCCTTAACCTCTTCCTGGCAGCTTGGCTGGTCTCTGCATCTAAGCTGCACGGTTGGTATGAGAGTCCTCTAGGTAGCTCAACTTGTCTTAAGAGTCTCCTTTGCAGCTTGGCTTATTTAAGAGTGTCTCTCGGCAGTCTTTGCAGGTTATATATGCCTAGTGAATCTGGTCAGTTTCAGAGACTTCCTGAAGCTATTTAGAATTGCTTACTTTCTGTCTTGCTGAGCTTCACTGTGAGATGGAATGAGTTAATACCCCTTAGAATATCCTTCTGTTTTACCTCCTTGTAAACATCTTGCCTATTAATGAGATTCCTTTCAAATTGGAAAATTTTAATCCCAGAAGAAACTCATACACAACCATGGTCCATCCTCCCCCTGTTGTTTCCTGGCTGCTGTCAGGTGACTAGTCACTTCTGTCAACTTCTTCTACTGCCACGGTGCATTCTTTCACATCAGATCCAAAGCTACAGGGGTAGGGGGTACCAGATTGAAAAGTGAAGTTTTATGCCCAATTAAAACTACCTTGTTTTGAGTTATTTCTCTTGGGTATTTGTCACAGTGATAGAAAATCCAACCTAGGGAGGACTAGTCCATTTCTCCTTCCCAAGTGGCCAAAACTCCTGCTTCTAGTCTCTCTCCCCAACAGACCCTCCTAGGAAATACTGTTACATCAATTTTAGCATAGCATAACATAAAGCTTACACTCCCTAGTATCACATACTCAGGCTTCCTCTTTTCAGTACTGCAATTATGAAATGGCAGTTCCAATAATATAAATTCAAGTCCAGGCTTCACTAGTTAAAAAAAGAGCTGAGCTTGTGTTGGTGGAGGTCGGGTAGGGGGAAATATTTAAATTCTCCATACTTCAGTTTCTGTAATTAGGAGCGGTGAGGCTCATTACCCACCAAGTCAGAGGATTAAACAAAGACTATCTCCTCTATAATAAAAGCTGAAAGACCACTAGCTGTCATTTCATTGTTTTTGACAACTTGCCTGGGTCCCCTTACTCTGAACTCCAGTTGGCAGAAAAGACAATTCTGATGTATGTGTTTCGGGTTTGTTTAAGTTAGAGAGCCCATTGTAGCCTGCACAAACAGCTTAGCAAGCTATCTCCCCACAACTCTCTCCAAGAGACCGTTCTGAATTCTGCCAACTCCCTGCTCCACCTTTAAGTCCCCATCATTCCTTACTTACAACTTTTTTTTTTGACTTTCAGCATTCAGTTGTGTAATTTGCATATTTCATTTTAACTTTGGAGAGCTATCTTATTTCTCTTTGACTTCCTGGTAATGCCGTTGACTGGATGTCTGTGGAGAGTTGATAGAGCTGTTCGGCTACAGAGACCCCCATGGAGTTGCAGACATTGTCCTGCTGAGATTATTCCTTGGGTTCACTTTTGTCCATGCCTTCCTGAACTTAATAGAGTTTGACAAGTGGGTCAAAACAGGCCCAAAGCTAGATTAAGCATGAAGGTAGGAGAAAAATTTAGGGAGCAAGAAGAAATTAAGAATGCATTATGTCTATATGACTTAGATTACTCTTTTTTTATTTTCTATCTAGAAAATAAAATTTTCTTCTTTTCTTCACCTGCCACCCGGGATGTTGGCCTTGAACTCATACACAATCCTGCCCTAGCCTCCCAAGCTACTGGGACTACAGGCACACGCCACTGTGCCCAGCCTCTTCTTCTTTTCTTATAGGACACTTTTTTTTTTCTTCTTCAAACAAACATAGATTTGTTTGCCTCTTGTATGGTTAGGCAAAGTAGAAGAAACTCATAGGGTCACAGTCCAAGGTGGCCCTGGAATCTCTGAGAGTCCTCACAGATTCCGAACTATTTCTGACATTAACTCAGTAAATGTCTAGACACTAGCCCTGCTGAGCAACGTACTGGCATTTGAGGGATGAGGGTAGGTAAGTTAAATCTTTTCTTCTGCCATCATGAAACCTGCAATTCGATGAGGACACAATCAAACTAACCATATGATTACCAAACTGGGCAGTCACAGGTACAGAGACCAGGGACCAATTACTGAACCTACCTAAGGTGGAGTTGCTGGGTAGTGTACCACAGGCCAGGCATCCTGCTCAGAGGTTGGGATTTCATTTACAGATACAAGAGGTAAAACTTAGCCCTTGTTAGGACCAAAACAAGACTGCTTTTTGCATGTTGTCTGGTGCTAGATTGCTTTCTACTTTTTTCTGATGTTGAATGTCTTAGCCTTAGAATATTTACAACTGTTGTCCTCTCTCCCAGACCTCTTATACATCTCTATCCAATTCACGATGCATAGTTAGCAATTCTGTCACCATTTGAATGTCCATGCCTCATCCCTCTATGCTTGATCAGGCCCATCCTGGAATCCCCACCCCTGGCCCACACAGTCAGGCACATCATAGGCACTCAGTAAGTGATTATTAGAGGAATCAGAAGTATGTCTTACACAATGCCTTTATACAAAGGCCAAACAAACATATCCCAGGCCTTCCTGCGTCTTTAATCCAAATTTCATTAGCTACCCTCTACCCTTGACTTTCACTTGAAGTTTAACCTGCTAAAACTAAAGAGAGAGAGAGACTCAAGTGGGAAAAGAAACTCATGTTGTCTTACACCATGAACCATCCAGCCCTTATGACCACGCACTTCCTGACAGGTCAGGACCCAAGTGGAAATGGCTGCTTCTGGCCACTCTTCCTGACAGGTGGGCCAGAAGGCCATCCTAAAGGATGATGGAGTCATGCTGTGACCCCCCCCCCCCATCTGAACTGTGGGTCTCAGGACCCCTATGGAGGGTCTGAGGAGGAGATGCAGAAGATTGTGTGAGAGACACTCTGAGGAAGCCAGGTAGAGACTGAGGCCTGCAGAATGGAATGACTTCTGAAAGCTTGATTTGTCTCTCTTAACTGGGGAGAACTGGAGAGAGGTCACTCACATCTCTAAGACTGCCGAGATTAGAGATGAATGTGGAGAAAGACCCGGGAGTGGGAGGTGACCACCTTCTGAAGGAGGAGAGGGAGAGAGGAAAGAGGGAAGGACCACAGAGAAAAACACTGGGGAATTACTGAAGTGCACAGAAATGAGGCAGAGCACTAGTTCTTTCTACTTTGACTCACTTCCTCTGATCCTGGGTGAGTCTTAGAAGTAGGTAGAACTCCACAGAACAGCAAAAGGCACTGAGGCTACAGCGATGCTACTTGGCACATTGCTTTAGTGCCTCATGGAACTCTTTCCGGATGTTCCTACCAAAAACATGTGATCGGAAGTGACCTCTATGGTTCCTATTTTAATTTCCTTATTTTTCGGATAATGCATTTGAACGCTGTTGCATCCAGTCCCAGAATGTTATGGTTTACATATCCTGCATCAAAGCACATGTTAAAAATGAATCACAGAGGGCTGGAGAGATGGCTCAGAGGTTAAGAGCATTGACTCCTGAGTTCAATTCCCAGCAACCACATGATGGCTCACAACCATCTGTATAGCTACAGTGTACTCATATACATAAAATAAACAAATAAATCTTTTTTAAAAATAAAAAAAATCACCAATCTAAAGTGTTGGAGGTGGGACTTACTGAGAGGTGGTTGGGGTTCCAGGGCAGAGTAAATGGATTGATGGAGTTACCATTTGAGTGGGCTTGTTATCATACAAATGGGTTTCTTATCAAAGAATGAAGTTGGCCATCTTTTGTCTCCTCCACTCTCCTTTCCCTTCCTCTCTTCTCTTTTCCCTCCTTCCCTCTACTTCTCCTTTGAGATAATGTAACAAGAAGTTCCTGGAGGAAACAGCCCAATAATCCTGGAATTCTCAGCCTTCAGAACAGAAAAACACATTTCCGTCCTTTAAAATTACCCAGCCTCTAGTATTGTGTTATAGTGGCATGAAAGGACTAGAACACAATGGAAGTGATTCCTAGGCTCTTCCCTTCCTAGATGTGTACTTTTGATTTACCTGGCCTGTGACTTAAGATCTTCCCACCCACAAAAAGCCAGAAAGAGCATCAGGCTTATTTAAATTAAGGAACATTTCAAATCGTATAATTTGATAGGATGTGCTCCAGGTAGAGAATGTTCAATGAGATTGGTTTCTGTGATTAGTTCAGGATCTTTCCTCTTTAGGACTGGGTCTTGATGCAAAATTTCCCTCATGGCTTCAAATGGCTACCAGTAGCAGCTAGAACTGTGTGCCTTCTTATTTTATGAACAGGCATATATAGGAAGTTTTCAGTAAAAATTAAAAAAAAATCTGTCTTCTACCTGACTGGTTGACTTAGGTGACATGTTACTGTTTCCTGGGGAGACATAAATCAACATTTACTTACTTCAAATAGGGAGCCCACAAGAGACCAGAATATATATACCACCAAGCCAACTTGGTAAATCAGTGGGTTTTATTGGAATTAATTATAGGAATATGGGTGAGGGATGACTTGCAGGAGCAGAAATAACTCAACGATAGCTGCATTATCAAAGTCTCCCTTGGCATGAGTGCAAGCTCATGAAAGTTGGGAACCTGGAGCACACTGCACAGCTTACAGGCAGCTCAACAGGTTGGAGAGTGTCCTCTCCAGGTGGCGCAGTTGGTCTGGGCCTCTTCCAGGCAACTCAGCTGCTCTTTGGTCTTTCTTCTAGGTTCAGCTGGTCTCTGCTGCTTCCAGGTGGCTTACTTGTCTGAGAGCCTTCTCTCAGCAGCCTTTACTGTATATGTACTCTTAGAGAAGACAGAGCCTCGTGAACCTGCTCAGTTTCAGGGACTTCCTGAAGCTATTTTGAGGTATTTACTACTTCCTGTCTTAATAATCTTTGCTGCTCTATTTCACCTCCTTTTAGGACATCCTAGTTCACTTCCCTGTCAACCTGTTTAAGAAGTTTCCCTCCAAGACTGAAAATTTTAATCTTAGAGGAAATCACTATAAAAAACACATGTCGGCTTCTGTAGCAATAACATTCCCAGAGGAAGGCTATGTGGGGATAGACGAGCCTTTGAGTTCTGGAGCCAACTCTGGTTGTGGAGATGAAATTACTCAGCATGGTATTTGGAATGTATGGGTGAAGCATGCAGGATGTGAAGAAAAGTATGGATGCTTGAAAAACAATTGAAGTCACCAAGGAAGGAGAAAGGACTGAAATGTTAGACACTGCAGAGAGTCTGTCACACCAGTCTGCTGAGCTGCCAGGACCCAGCCGTGAACTTGGTGATGTGCTCTGATGCTGTCTCATCTCTGAGATCAGTGTTTGTTCTCATCCTTAAGCTGATTTGTGCTTGGCCATTCCTGAGTACCCCTAATTATGACCAAGTGATAGGTTGGCTTTACTCAACACCTGAAACATACACTATGGCAATTTTTACAGGAATTGACTTCACTTGGCCCCTTTGCTGGATTTAAGAAGGGCTGGGATCTTGCTGAAGGCCATGTACAGAGAGTATCAGAGTCTGCATTAAGTCTTCCCACTCTACTAGGTGCAAATGACATCAGCCCTTCCACGATAAGGACATGTGTAAAGAAGGCCAATTTTGACATTGTGAAAAGCTTCCAATTTCTCTGGGCTGAGATTTACCCATTAATGTAGTAAAGAGACCCTAGCAGAAGATACAAAAAAAACCTTCACTTCTAAGAATCTATGAATAATTTTAGACCGAGTCTCTTCCAAGAACCTGACAACACTTGTTCTATTAGATCATTTAACGACAGATTATTTGTTTCAATAGTTTCCCAGGAGCAACCCAGCACATCCTACATAATAAGGCAGTTGTCAAATCATAAACATTATGGACAGGGCTCATCATCATTAGGGTTCTCAACTGAACATCCCTGGAGCCTTCTGATTACTTGGACTCTGCCTAATGGAGTGTTGTCAGGGATTCTTAATGTGGGTGATCGCATTTCCAAGAATTGGAGAAAACAGGCCGTATCAAACATCAGAGCTCTACTGGAAAAAGAAGTCAGTGAATCTAGTATTTATCTATCTATCTATCTATCTATCTATCTATCTATCTATCTATCTATCTATCTATCTCTCTCTCTCTCTCTCATATATGTATCTTTTTTATTTATGGCTATACTGGAACTGCAAAGGATTAGAGAGATTCATCTTCTCCTCTTACTGTCTTTCTTTTCTTGGTATTTTTGCCACCATCTCCATAACCTGTATCTTAGTATGTTTTCTGTTACTATCACAGAATACCTGAGACAGGGAAATTTATAAACAAAGAGATATTTATGGCTCATAGCTCTGGAGGCTGGGAAGTTAAAGACGTACTACCAGAATTTACCCAGATTCTGGTGAAGGCTTCAAGCTGTTTCAACTCCTGGTGGGAAACAGAAGAACATGTAGGCAAAGAAGAAGAAACAAAACACAAGAGATTACCTTCGGGACAACCCCTCCTCGAGGTTACTAACCCACTCCTACCAAAGTGACAGCTTACTGGAATGAGAAAGATATTAATCTGTTCACAAGGGTGTTACCCCTGTAACCCACCCATCTTCCACTGGGTCTCATCCCATACTGTTGTCCTTTCATAAGTGAAACTTTGGGAGATGGTCAAAAAATAGTGCCTTGGCACTTTCAAGTTTGAAGTCAGAAGTGTGTTTCTTGTTGTGTTCTCAGTAAATCTTCAGCTCTGAGACTCAAGGGAATATACAGAGAATAACTCAGAGAGGGCAGCTTATCATCCCTGGTGGTGCTTTCCTAGTGGCTTTTGGTTAGCATCATCCCAAAATGCTTGCCCTGACTCTTGTCAACCTGTCTTAAGTCAGTCATAATTACTGTGACTCTATATCATAAGTATAAGGACAACTGTGGAGTTAAACATACCCAGTTATAGACCTGTGTGTGTGTGTATGTGTGTGTGTGTGTGTTGGATGAGGTGGCCCCCACATGTGCTTGCGAATACAAGAGGTGACTGTCATCCCACTGTGGCATTGCAATGTGAAGGGAGAATATTTCCAACCTGGAAAGTCATTTTTTTTTTTTTTTTTT
>NW_022196896.1:99621368-99671220 GCF_008632895.1 Mastomys coucha | reverse complement strand
TTTTTTGTCTTTTAACATATATAGATCAAGAAGGCAGAAGAGGGCCCAGCAAGATCCAGGATCTGTAAATAAAGCTACCACCAGGTGACCAATGTCCTAACAGCATCTTAATGAGCAAGCATGACACTCTGGTCACTATTGGACTCTGGATTTGCCAACCCCTGCTGGTTGCTTTACCATGGCATATGCTACCCCACACCAGCTGACAGCGTGCCCCAGCAGGCTTTTGAGCTACCTATAGGGGCCGTCTTCCTTTTCAACCTTCTCTGTAACATGGCTGCCTGTCCTCTTTGCTGCTTGCTGGAGGGCCTCTGGGATATCACCAAGTCTCTGTGGTTATGCAGGGAACTTGCCAGGGAAATCTGAAAAAACCTTCAAATCCAGGGCCTTAACCAGAGAAGACAACAGAGATCAGGCAAGAAAGTAATGTTTTACTTTCCAAGGTAGCTCACTTTCTCTTACATTCTCCTAGCAAGAAGGTAAGAGAGCCTATCTACCATGACTTAAGCCAAAGGTCATAGATGATAGTGAGCATGAGTCAGGGTACTGGAGGAGTATATTAACTATATATCATGAAGGGCATGTAGTCTTTTTTTTTTTTTTTTGTTAATGTTCTGGCACACTGTGGAGACTAGAATCTGGAGTTTTCATATATCAGTCATTGTTTATTCGACTCTTCATTTGTTTTCTCTGAGAGAACCGAGAAAGTAAAACCAGATAGAAATGGAGATTTGAGAAGCCCATGGGGCTAGAAGCTGAACCCAGATTTTGGTTAAATAGGTATATGTACTTTTTTATTTTAATCTTTAGAGTTAGAATATTAGAGTCATGGGGACTTGAGGGATTACCTGGTTGATCATTTCTCTTTGCACTTTTCCCCCTGAAAGGCTGCTAAGTGGGGTTGCAGAGAAGGGACATCTGTCACCACAAGTGGTATCTTAGACATGTTGCTAAGGAGGCAGGAGTGAAGTAATAGCCATATAGACATTTTGTTTTAGAAAGTTCTAGAAGGTTCCTTGGAAGCAGTTTTGATTCAGAGGGTGGAGGATTATCTCTAACTCAGAGGTGCTCATAGTGAAATAGCCTACCTTTTAAGCTAACCTCTATCAATGGAAGAGGTCAAGCAGGGGCTGAAGAATCAGGAGGCAAAAACCATGAAAGACATTACTATGCCAGAATGAGCTCTGAGGATCAACCCAGGAGTCTGTGACACACTAGAATGAAATTCACAATCAATGATCTCTTTAGTTCCGGTGGTTGTCCTTCCTCTGTGGTTGAGGCACAGGAAGTATGGCCCTGCTAGCTCAGGCCAAGAAGTACCCCTCAGCTCATTGGACATGGTGGGACTTCTTTAGAGCTGTCCACAGCAACTGCTGGATCAACTTCCAGGGATCTGAGAATTCCTTACCTCTCTTCCACTTGGCCCTACTTCCTTCTCCTAACTGCCAACCCCAAAGCTGTGTGTCACTTTTACTAGTAGAGAGGACAGCCATGAGGAGAGTGAGGCTTGGATGCTCGCCTGAGGGCCCTGAGAGTGTGCTTATGGATGGTCATGTCGGAGAAAGAAGTGCTCCCCTGTTTCCCTTTCATCTCACCAGAGTGAATAAGAGGAAGCAGAGAAGGGACAGGTGGGAGGCTTTCTTATCACTTACCTGGATGTCTTGCTCTTATCTAGAGCTGAGAGAAGTAATTGTCAACTTGAAAGAACCTAGAATCACTAGGCATGCCTGTGGGGGATTAGCATCTTGATTGTACTAATTCAGGTAGAAAGACTTACTCACTGTGGGTGGCAACATTCCTTGGCTGGGGTCTTGGACTGTGTAAGTGGAGACAGGAACCAAGCAACAGATAAGCATTCATGCTCTTTGCTTCTTGACTGTAGGTGCACCATGACAAGCAGTTTCAGGCTTCTGACTTCGTGACGGACACTTCCCTTTAGCTGTAAATGAGTCTTTCTCCCCCGAGTTGCTTTTGTCGTAATGTTTCATCACATAGTCAGAGATGCTAAGATAACAGGCAAAGCATCAGCTGTCACACCTGATTTTGATAGTCACCCAGTACAAAATGTGCAGAACTGAGTCCTCTACTGCTGTTTCTGGGCTTGTCCACTTTCATAGATATTGCTAACCTTGGGCTGAGCTGGTGTTATTGAGTGGTGGGTTGTTGGGACGGCCAGTGAACTTGGAAAACTGAGAGCCTTATGACCTTGCTCATAGAGGATGAAAATTAGGTCAAGAGACTCCTACAGGGAGCTGGTGGCAGAGCCTGGGCTGGCCTCCAAGTCTCCTGAGGGTTTCTGCTCTACCACGACATCAGCAAGAAATCCCTTCTGCTACCTGGACTGTGTAAACAGATCCCCAAATGTCCCAGGAACACAACACCCTAATTTATCTTCCTCTTATACTACCATATAAGGAAACTAAGACTCAAAAATAAAAGGTTCAGAAGGACGAAATGACTTGTTCCATATGCTTAGCATTAAAGGCAGGCTGGGGCACCTGGTCCTAAGCTCCCCACACCGTCTTGGCAGACAGCTTTCCTTAGAGGCTGGGGCATTGGATTCATACAATGCTAAAAATGCCTATTACTTCCACAGTACTTTTCCATTTCTCAAAGACTTACAAACACAATCTATTTTATCTTCACCCTGGCCTTGCAGCAAACAAAACTCAGTATCTAGAGCTAAGGGTTGCTGTTTTCATGGACACCATCCACACAGGTTATGAGGACCACTGTCTCAGGAATCATTTGTACTTACACATCTGGAGAGCAGAGTGGGAACGCCCTTACTATGACCTTCAAGTATTGTGAAGACAACATGGGTCATTCACCCACATTCTCTATCATTCACTATGTTCTTTGTAGAGTTTTTAAGCCATCTCTCTGACTGTGGGCTCCTTAGCCTCAGAGCAGGTAGGAACTCCTACATGGTGTTGTAAATCAGTGGAGATCTCCTGAGGTCCAGAGACAGTCCTTTCTGTTGAATCAGAGTTTTTTTGCTATGAGGTGATGCTTGGCCCTTTAGAACATATGCTATGACCTCTGCCAGATGCTGGGCTGAGCAAAATGAGTTTCATAGGTGACATCATTGCTAACACCTTGTCACCCAAAGTGACTGGAGAAGGAGCATCACAGCAACACATCTGCATTTGCTCATTTACTCTCTCTAGGGCCTAAGGGCCTTATGGGAGGGCCCTTCTCATGACCCTGGTGTGTTGCCTAGTGTGTTAGCTGGGATTCTAACAGTGTTGTATGGGGATACTCAACCCCTTCCTTCAGGCAGCCGAACCTACTGTTGGCACTCTCCAGAACTTCATTGTTCCTATCTGCGTGAGTTTTAGTATTCTGTGTGCCAGGAATGCACTCAGGACCTCCAGCAAATCCCTGACAGATTCCAGGGAAATAGCTTCCTGCCCATCCCTGGCTCACATTTTCCCACCTCTCTCACATTTAGAGCCTAAAAAACACCCTATTGTTGCCAAAAGCCTACAAGATGAGTAAAAGTCTCTCTCCATCCTTCAGGTTTCCTCTCTACTACTCAGATGGATAGCAACTTGCAAGGGACAAAGTAGTGTGAAGGAGAGCACAACTTGATTGTAGTTTTCAGGCTGCCTGGATCTATCCATCCTTCCTTCAGGGAATTTACTTTTGTTTCCACATGGAAAGTATGGCCCCCCTGCCCTGAGCAGTTCATTTGTTCTTTCTTGCTGTAAGGAAGGTTGGCCATGGAGTTCTTGAAGTGAAGATGTCAATTCCAAGAAGACTTAGAGGTTAAAGGACTATGTAGGTTACAAAAACCAATGAGGAGCAGGGTTGGCCCTGCTAGTGAAGTCCCACCCAGGGACATTTGCTCTTCAGTCTCTTCTCTCCTATTTCTGTGTAGTCTTTCTGGTTCCATACCTTTAAAGATGTAAGATGCCTTTGTTTCACCCATTGTATTCTGTCTTGTCCTGAGCCCCTTGTTCCTGAGCAGTACCAATGCACTAGCCTGTCTCAGACTCAATGAGGTAAGAAACACATCCATATACAGAGACAGACAGACAGAGACAGACAGACAGACAGAGAGAGAGAGAGAGAGAGAGAGAGAGAGAGAGAGAGAGAGAGAGAGAGAGAAAGCTAACATGAGAAATAAATAAAAAAGAGAGGCAACAAGAGAAGGATCCATGAGTGGAGAGACAGAAAGAATGGATAACAAAGATCACAGGAGAGGCAGTACTGATGAGAGACAAGGAAGAGGAGACATTGGTTAGGAAGATCAGATCCCATCCTTAACCTTACCATTTACTGGCTAAGCTACCTAAGAAAATTATGTAACCTCTCTACACTCCATTTTTCTGTTTGTAAGACAGACATTGGTTATTCCAGAAATAATTGTTGTGTGTTATTTTTCAGGCACCTGAAATCCATTAATGGATGATTCAGTTTCAGAAAGTTCTGCCTTTGGGTTGAGGTGGAAAATACAGATGAATATAACAAGTGAAAAATTTAGTGTACTAGAGATGGTGTAGGGTTGGGGTTAGGATTCCCCAAGTCTTCTTGCCATACTCTAACATTGATTGGCTGGGAGCGACTTGTAGAAGGTGTGTTGTCCTCTTAAGTGCAGTGACGGATGCAGAGTGCAGCATCTGAGGTTGTTGACCAATCATGCTGCTCGAACTGGAAAGCTGCGGGAGGCATTATCATGGCTGCTGGAGATGAGAAGAATGGAGGAAAAAGGTATGAGCAGACTGCAAGGTTAAGAGGGTGACCAGATGGTCTCACAGAGAAAGCAATATGACAGCAAATATCCTGATTTGCAGGACAGAGCCATGCAGATAGAATCACTGTCATTGCTGATGACCTTACAATCCCAGTTTTTCAGGAGAGTGAGCCAGCTGTGGATTCATGCGTGGGAAAGAACTTTCTAACAGTAGAAACTCAGCTGCCAGAGAATGAACAAATAAGGGCGTTTGTCCTCACATCTTGGGCTGACATGTCTCCAAGAGAGGAGATGTTGGCCTCCATCCCAGACCATGTGAGACCCCTCTGCTGGGGAGGAAGAACCTGGAGGGCCATACCCCATCGGGAGAGCAAGGCATTCTGTTTCTAGGGAATGCTGCTCCAAGGGATCCAGAACTCTCTGAAGGGCCAAAACAAATAGCCCTCAAGGTCCCCAGAGGAAGGAATCTTATTTTCAGCTCAACAATAGGCTATAAAATACAATCTTCTTTTCTGAGAAGACATCTAGATGAATATATTATTCACCTTGACAACCACAGTTAACAATAGTTCCTGATAAGACAATCTTTGTCTCTGCAGCATCCTGGCAGACAATTTCATCAGTAAAGGACAAAGACAAGTCACAAGAGGCTGGCAGTCTCGGGGTGTCTAGTGTGTGCTGGGCTCAGCTCCAGGTCAGGTAACTTAACTGGGTCTCTTGAGTATGCCATGCACTTTGCAAAACTAAGAAGCTGAGAAGAGCTACACAGGACTCAAATGGCCAGTGGTAGAGATGGGGTTCAAATCTAGGCATATAGATGTTTCTAAAGACTGGGCTTCTGACCATACTGCTTCTCTCGTGCCCCTCATATCTACCCATCCTCATTATGCTTCAACTACAGAATTGTGTTTTAGTTATTTGTCTGAGAATCTATCTCCTTATCTCCCACCCCTTACCTACATATCTCATTCTGGAGAAACAGGTAGAGGAGGAATATTTTTGTCTCTGCTCGACCCACAGCCTGAACCCTTTGCATGGAAGCTACGGATTAGCTGGCCAGACTGACCTTTGCTTTCTGAGAGAGAGGCTGTCCATACACATTCTTATTCTTTGGCACTGGGTTTTTAAAGAGCATTTCATGACAGTATTACCTAAGGGGGACCTGTTATAGAATCCCGGGTCTTGTTAGTGGAAGCTCTGATTTGGTGGGTTCAGGGTAGAGCCACAAGTCAACATTTTCAGAAGAGCCGTTTCTGAGGATGTGTAGCTAGATGGACAACCATTGACTGGGTAACAGTCCACTTGGCCGCATTCTTGAAAGAAATGGTCAGTGCCCTTCTTTGTGTCCTTCGGAAATGGGCCAAGGAGAAATGGTTCTACTGGCCTAAGTGGATACCTAGGTGACCCCTCTCCAGCTTCAGTCACAGGTTAAGCCTCCAGATCAAAGTGCTGGAGAATATGGATGTGTTTTTCATGTGGCCAAGCTTAAGCTACTGCTTAGAAATACTCCTGTAATATCTCAGAGAAAGAACTTGACCTGGGGCAGCATTGTATGAGGCAGTAGGAACTCCAAGGGTCTCTATATTCCTTTTTTCTGGTTGGCAAATACACTAAAGAATGGAGTTAGTAGTTAGTGGTCCTGAGACTCATGTTGGATGTGAAGTCCAAACCTCCCAATTGCCCTTGTTCACTTGACTCCAGTGAGTGAGAGGCTCTCCTGTCTAGTGTGGTCCCACAGGTCTGCTGATTCAGAAGCACTGGAAGCTTACAACTCAAGTTCTCAGATATTCAACGCGAAGTGGGGGCAAAAGGAAGAGCTAGTGCCACCCCTCACTTCCTTTCTGTATTTACTTCCTGATGCTGCTCTCCATTTCCTAAGGGCAGTTTGCTTTCTATCCCTTAGTTCATGGTCTCCTCGAGTGGGGTGTTAGAATATCTGATATGACTTTAGATGGAAGCAGGAAAAATATGATAGTATTTTTGCCTATTATGTAGAGTTGTAAGAGTTTGAGATTATTAGTTCATCAAAAGCTCGTGACTTCTGAAGTGTATACTGTTATTACCAGTTAACAATGAGGAAACGGGGCTAGTGAGATCCAGTGATTTGTCCAGGCTATGGAACTAGTCTGTAGTAGGGGAAGATTTTGAATCCAGGTTCTTTGAGTCTATATACTCCAAAGAAGATCTTTATCTCCGTGTATGTTAGAAAATAAGAACTTTAAATGGCCACCTGGAGGATAGGGACACTCTGACCTACCTTGCTATCAGATCTTGACTAACTCAAAGACAATGTTAAGAAGGAAAGAGCTTGAAAAATAATAAAGCAGATCTTGTACTCTTTGAGGGGGAAACCGAGGCCTGAGAGCCCAAAGATCTCTCCCACTGTCCTGCTGTGGGTTTGTAGCCAAGTCGGGTAACATTCTCAGTCTCCTGGGGCCAGCTTCATGCTCAATGTTTTTGTCCAGAGTGTCCATTCATGTGGACTTGAACGTCAAGATTTTCACAATGTGAATCAACCCAAAATAGTCTGGGACCAGGCATATATCATAGCTTGTTTTCCATCAGGACACTTAAAATCCACTCCCAAAGTTGTTTGGCCGAATGACACAGGTCCCAGTCTGCTGAGTGTCTATTTAAAGCACTCTTCTCTGAGCTTCTGATAAGGCACGGCTGGGTTCTGAAGTACTCTGATGAGCAGATACTCCAGTCTCCTCTTCTCATGTCCTTCGCCTGGCCTCTTCCTAAGGGCTCCTCTCCCTGTAAAGAGTTCCCCTCTTTAGTCTACTCTCTCTCATCTTTCCTCTGCCTAGTCACATGCAGCTCTGGATCACAGGTTTCCATCCCCCAGTCCCACTCCTTCTACCCAGAACACATCTCCTCTTCCTTAGGACCTTTCTTCTCAAGTTCCTGTCATTTCCCATAAGCCTTCAGCCTCAGGCTTTGGGCTGATAGGCAAGGGGCTGGTGCTTGTGGGGTTTCAGTTCACTTGGTATGAGTGTGGTGTACCTGGTCTTACTTGCTGAGCCTTGATTTCTGTTTCTTTCATAGTGCCTCAGTTTCCCAATTTGTAAGACAATGATTGGACTTAATGGTCCCTAGTAACCTGTTGGTGAGCCTTAGTGCTATCACTGAGCTATGCTTGTTCCCTTGTCTTCCATGGTATTTCTTCTCCCCATACTTACCTGTCATAAGCTCAGTGCAACTTCCCACACCACAGGAAATCTCTAAATAAGGCTTATTATTTTTTTCCCGAGGGTTGGGAGAAGTGGCACATTATTCTTTTTTTTTCTTCCAAAATAGTGACAGGACAGTAAAAAAAAAGACCTGGGAGCAAAGACAAAACAAAACACCTGAAGCAAGTTAAAACAGGAAAAGCGACCCTTGCAGGAGAGGTGAGGAGGGAAGGCAGGCAGCATCTCCACCATTCTAAGGGACATTCACCCCTGCATGTGCTTAACAGATCATTAGAGATCTTACCGCAGACCAAGAAGAGGAGAGTGGACAGAGCTGACAGCTCTGGTAGGAAGTAACTCCAGACTAACAAAGGCCCTGTCTAAAAATACTCAGCCGGGACCTTACTGTTTCCAAGACAGATGGACACTGCGGGCTGGCGGAGGGCAGTGTCGGGGGAGGAAATTGTATCTGACAGTGATAACAATCTGGCCTCTCCCAGAGCTTCCCATCCCAAGAATCCAGCGGGCTGGCCGGATCTCCACTTGTGCAAGAGTGGTGGCTGGAAATAGAATCCTCCCAGGCTGCGGGCTGGCCGTCCAGCATGAGGGCCCATAGGGCATCTCCCGAAAAGCCATCCTTGGAGAGGAGGAAGGTGAGGGGTGGAAGCCACTGGAGAGATGTACATGACATGCAGCATCCCCTGGGGACACAATGGCCACCCAAACACAGTTCTAGTTTTGGGCAGCAGCAGACAACATTTGTGTATGTGTCTGTCCTCATCATGATTTGCAGGATGTCTTGCTTAAGTTAAGCTCTTTGGATAAGAGGGAGGGATGCAGTTTCAGAAGCAGCATGTTCAGCTCTGGGAGACACACTTTAACTAGGACAATAACCAGTGAGGTCCAGCGGAGAAGAGAATGGACCAACATAATGAAGGACTCCCATGTGATGGTAAGATATGATCTGCTCTACAAATTGCAGATGGCAGGAAGAGAGTCAAGAAGGCAAAGTATAGGAGCAAATGGTGCCAGTTTAGGGCGGAAGAGACATTCTCCGTGTCATCATTGCTCCTGTGTGATCTATACACAGAATAGGCTTATTCTCCTTTAGAGGAAGTGAGTGGCTTTGGATGGCTCAGAGACCATTACCCTTACCTGTTTCCTGGTCACCTCTAGGCAGCAACTCCAAGCAGGACAGAGACTAAATGAGAGCAATAAACATGGTACCTCTTGGGCTCAGTTTGAGAGATAAAATTGATCCCCATTTCCCATCATCTGGTTTTTACAACCTGGCTTTCAGAACTGTTTGAACTAAACTTCTTTTCTGATGGGAAAGCGGGATGTCTCATCCCAAGTACCAGGTCCTGGGTACCTTAGATACCTAATTCCACCTATTAAACTTGCAGCTCTCTGTCCTGTCATTCAGCTGAGTGCGAAGGAGGTGTGAAAACAAAAGAGGGTTTCTTTCATCTATTCTGAGGCCAAATAAGACGGTGTGGCCTCTTTGAAAGATAACACTGATGAACCCCTAGAGGAAGCTTGTGTTGAGAAGTGTGTCTCTATTTTTCTCTACAGAGACCAACCCCCCCCCCCCAGGGCCAGAGGATCTTATTCAATTTAACTGGTACAACATGGTTGAACATTTATGTTTCAGGTTGCATGCGAGGTCTTCCTGTGTGCACAATATGAAGAAATGCTGCTCCCTGGTTGGTCAGCCCCACAATTAGAAGGCTAAGCAGCACTTAAGAAATGGCTCAGCAGAGGCGGAGCATACCAAATACACCTCCTGTACTCAATAGAGGTTAATTTGGTTGATTTGTTGACTCTTTATTTCATTTCACCATGGGGTTTCCCAGACCAGGAGGGGGCTTTGTCTCTCTAGGTTTTGCAGGGAGAAGCCAGTCTAGATGCATGGAGTGACTTGGCCTCATGGACCTTTGAAAGCATTTCTTTGAGACTGTGAGAATCCCTTCCGTAAAAGGAAGCTGACTTCAATGCAGCGTGCTCACACTTCATTGCAGGGTGTCGTGTGTGTGTGTGTGTGTGTGTGTGTGTGTGTGTGCGTGTGTGCATACATGAGCACACACTAGATGTCCTGCAGAGCTCCAACTTTCAGAACATCTGGCCCTTTGAGACCACACTCCCTTCCTGGTCTGGCTCAAGAGGGGCTGTTTCCAGATGGCTGTTTCTCGCTTGGACTTATCCTGTGGTGGGTTGGATCTGGGGAGGAGGTGGTGCTCCTCACCTCTTAACCCTGCTCCACGAAGGGGAAGGGGCGTCTGGACTCACTGCTGAGCAAACTGTCAGAGTTCCCAGCCCTACAGCATTTCCAGCAACTTCCACATGGGGAGCCAGCTTAAGGTCCCAGGAGTTTGTCAAAGCTTGGAGGGCAGAAAGAACTCAGGCAGAGGGAAGACAAAGAGGAGAAAGAAATGAACATGCTTTCACTCTTCAGGCTTCTTGTCTCCTTCTGGCTCTTCATCTCTTTTCAGAAAATTCTTTGTGAGACTGGAAGCTAAGCTTGTAAGGAGAGCACAGTAGAAACAGACAGGGGAGGAAGAAATGCTGTAGGGCTGGGAACTCTGGCAGAGTTTGCTCTGCAGTGAATCCAGATGTCCCTTCATGGAACAGGGTTAAGAGGCAAGGAGCGCCACCTCTTCCCCAGATCCAACTTATCACAGGATAAATCCAAGTGAGAAACAGCCCCTCTTGAGCCAGACCAGGAAGGGAATGTGGTCTCCAAGGGTACTGAATTGTGCTTGGACTTTGTGGAATGGTCCACCATGCTCAGAGAGGTGGTATGATGGGAAATCAGGATCAAAGATTGTTGGGATTTGCATCTCTTCCCATAAGCTTCTCTTACTCTGGAGTCAGAACTCCTATAGCTCCACATTCATCCATTATTCTAACTGTGTATTTGAATTCCTCAAGACAGCCAATCACCTATCTTTTAGGGTTAATTAATATTTCATATCCACCTCTGCCATTTGTTTTCTAGTTGAGTACCTTTGGGAAACTTGATTAACCTTTTTGGGCCTCCTTTTATGACATGATTGATATAATTGCGAGTAGCTCCAACCTAGCATGAACAATAAGACAATGTATTAAAGGTACCTAACATAGTCCCACTATGTAGCAATTATTTAATATATCTTAGGCCCAATATCATCAATTTGTAATGGAAGACATACTCTCTGTTACACTGAACCCCTCCCAAAGCCAGCTTTGAGACCCAATTTTTTTTGAGAGGTTTATTTGAGAAGGAGCAAGAATAGAGGAATACATATAAGACAGAGAATAGAATCTTGCAGACTATGTGTTAATGTGACAGGTAACAAAGGCAACCAAGGCTCAGTTCTATTGGTGGCATTAAGGATAATGTGGGATGTACACATCAGAGTCATTTGAAAGGTCTAGGAAACTGGACTATTCATTTATCCATCAGACTGACCTGTGGGTATGTTTTGATACATTTTCTTTTTTCAATTCCCCCCTTTTATTGAGAGAATAGATTCTTTTCTTGTACAATATATCCCAAATTTCAGTTTGCCCTACTTTTACTCTTCTCAGTTCCTCCCCACCTTCCTCCCCAACCAGATCCACTCCCTTACTGTCTCTCATTAGATAAGACTAGGCTTCTAAGAGACATCAACCAAACATAACAAAGTAAAATTAAATAATTAAAGTAAGAGAAAATGAAAACCATCACATCAAAGTTGGGATGAGGCAATCCAACAGAAGGGAAAGAGCCCAAGAGCAGGCACAAGAATCAGAGAACTACTTGTTCACACACTCAGGAATCCCATAAAAACATACTGAAAGCTCTAATATAGATGTAGAGGACACGGTGCAGACCTGTGCAGGCCCTGTGATTGCTGCTTCGGTCTCTGTGAGATCATTTGAGGTTTGCTCAGTTGACTTAGATGGACTTATTAGCTTGGTGTCCTCCATCCCCCTTTGACTCTTATACTTTTTACACAGCCTCTTCTCAAGGTTTCCCTGAACTCAGGGGGATTTGATGGAGACTCAGCCATTTAGAAATGTGTTCCATGGTCTCTTTCTACATAACGGGTCTGGAATTGGGTCTCTGTATTTGTTCTCATTTGCTACAGGAGGAAGCATCTCTGATGATGGCTGAAAAAGACACTGGCTAGGAGTATAGCAGAATATTATTAGGAATCATTTTATCACTAATTTTTATCTTTATTTTTTTTTTTAAGACCAGTAGTATTTGGTTTTACTCTAGGTCTCTGAGCTATCTAGTCACTGGTTCTAAGTCACTCAAGAAGTGTCAGGTGTGGGTTCTATCTCATGGAGTGAGCCTAAAGTCAAATTAAACATGGGTTGGTTACTATCTCGAGCTTTGAGCCACCATTGCCCTAGCATATTTTGCAGATAGGGCAACACTGTAGATTAAAGGGTTTGTGACTCGGTTGGTGCTTACATTTCTCCTCTGTTAGCCTGCAGAGGACCTTCCCATACCAAAGACACTAGAACAACAGCAGTGGAGGTTCTATATGTGTTCAGTGAGTTGTGTGGGTGCTGTGTTCTTCAACAACGAGGCCTTGCTGTCAGTCACGGAGAGGAATCTATTGTGTTGGCAACAGCTTGGGTTGTTTGGGGACCTCTTTGGCCAACAAGTCAATTGGATGTAACCTAGTCCCAGTACTAGAAGCTTTGTTTGTTGACAAGATGGCCAGCTGGGACTCTGTTTCCCCCATTATTTGGAGACTTCATTAGGAATGCCTTCATATATTTTAGGACGTTTCCACTCACTGGATCTCCATACCACACCTCAAATGCTCCCCAGTTCTAACTGTCCTTCCTGCATTCCCTCCCTCAACCTCTTCCTCCCCACCTGATCCTCCCATTATCATTCCTACCCTGCCCCCAGTTTACCCATAAAATCTATTTCCATCTCCAACGGGAATCCCCTATTCCCTTCTTCTATACCTAACGGTTGGTTATGGTTTACTTAATAGGTGATGTCCACATATAAGTAAATATGTACCACATTTATCTTTCTGGGTTTGGGTATTTTTTCTAGTTCCATCCATTTACCTGGAAATTTCAAGATGTCATCTTTTTTTTTTTTTTTTTTAACTGTCAAGTATTACTCAATTTTGTAAGCTTACCACATTTTCTTTATCCATTCTTCTGTTGAGGGACATCGGGACATCTAGGTCGTTTCCAATTTCTGGCTATTTTGAATAGCACATTAGTGAATACGATAGAACAAGATCTAATTGATAGAGGAGAGCCTAGGGTACTGTGGGCTGTGGGCTGTGCCACTTCTTGCCCAAGTTATATAAGAAAAGGAGCTGAAAGTGAGATGAGATATGAAACACTCTCATGTCGAACACTTGTCCCTGGATCTTAGTACTGTTTTGGGAGCCTTAGGAAGAGGGTTCTAGCTGGAGAAAGTAGCTCCTTGAGAGGTGGGCCTGCTTCTAGTCTAAGCTCTATTTCCTGGTCTATAGAACGGTAAGAAGTTCCAGGCACATGCTTCTGTGGTCATGAACTCCACCACAGCTTCTCAAGCATGATGGGCTCTATCTTCTTAAGCCAAAAGTTAAAAGAAACAATTTCTTCCTTAAGTTGCTTGTGTTAAGTATTCTGTCACAGTATAGAAAAGTTACTAAGGTGGGGAGCAGGGAGGAAAGGCACGCCATAGATCTCTTTTCTTTCGTGGGTTCTACCAATGGTGTCTTTATTCCCATCTCTAAAAAGATACTGAAGGTACCTGAGAGGCTGGGGCAGTGTCTTATCCTGTGGTATTTCTACCGCCACCTACTTTATTCATGTTGGAGACATGAATACTAAGATCCCTGATGGTAGTTGGAATGAGGTGGCATACAGTTTAGAGTGGTTTCTAGGAATATCAGTTCTGTGAGCTCAGTAAGTCACATGAGCACTGAAGACCAGTCATGTGCTATGTATGACGTCTCCCATGTAACAGGGTCACTTGCCCTTTGACCTGCTGAGATGCTGGGCTTCTGGATCTCTCCTTGATGAGAGTCTGGACTTCCTAACCCCCTGAATTCCCACACTGCACATCCATGTTCTCACTTTGATTTACACTTCTTTCACTTTAGCACCTTCCACAGTTCTTGCTATCACAGTGATTATTGTTATGGAGGGCTGGCAGAAGCCAACATGGTGGCTAAAAGATGTATGTGTCTTCCAGTCATTGCGATGGCCTCCAATTCCTCATTTTGTTCTTGAAAATTCTAAAAATCTTCTTCCTGTTGAGTCTTGGATGGTAATTAAGAAGACAACATTTCTCAAAGGGCAGGTTCTCTTTGTAACAATAGCAGTTCAAGAGCTATGAGTATGTTGTTCCTGTGTCCCTCCTCCCTAGTCACATGCTGAGTGAACCTTGTGCTCTGTAGTTTAAATCCCCACAAGGGACTTAGCTCCAGTCATTCTTGATGAATTTTGCTCTGGAAAATCTTTTGAGTGGAAAGAAAAATGAGGAAGCATGAATATGGTAGTTTGAGGAGGAGGCAAGGGAGAGGGGCAAATTTGTAAGGTGTGGTGTGGAAATACTGCCTGTGCCTGTCACATGGAATATAAAGAAACTTTTCTTGCTACTGTCTAGTTCTAGACTCAAGACTATTTTTTTTTAAACAAAGAGTGTGTGTGAGGGGTATTAGAAGCAATAATTGTTAAGTCACCTCTCTGAGACAGATACTAATAAGCATTATTTTTTGAGTGTGCTATTGGTCAGACATATTCTTTTTTTATTATATGTTTTGGTATTTGATGGTTCTACTTGGAACTTCTATGTCCTCTAACCTCACTCCCACCCCCCCTTCCTGCTCACTAATCTATCTGCTTACACTTCCCTGTCCTGGTTTTCCCCTACTCTGGGGCATCAAGCCTTCACGAGACCAAGGGCCTCTTCTCCCACTGAAGACCGACAAGGCCATCCTCTGCTACCAAGGCCATCCTCTACTACATATGCGGCTGGAGCCATGGGTCCCTCCATGTGTACTCTTTGGTTGGTGGTTTAGACCCTGGGAGCTCTGGGGGTACTGGTTGCAGCTCCTTGGGTTAGACATATTCTTAAGTGTCTTCCTTACAAGTGTACAACTCTAACACTCATTTCATCCTGGGAGTTGCACTAATATGAACCTATTTTGCAGTTGCTATTAATAAAATGGAGGCAGGGGAAGGTTCAATAAATTTCTCTAAGTAGAAGATCTGGCAACAGAGTCAGGATTGCAAGGGATGGACCTTTCTTTCCTGAAATTGTTTTGTTCCGACTTAGCATGTGATAACATGAGAATGCTTTTTTAACAGTTTGGGCTTGTGATATTATTTCCATTCAGGAGACTCTGAGCTGGAGCTGCCTCCCCCATGCTACTAGCTAATTTTTTTTTTTAACCTTTTCCCTATAAAGTCCCCAGCCTCAGGTAATTTGTTATAATAGCAACAGACTAACACGGACAGAAAGTATAGGACCAGGAGTTATTTTTTGGTCAGAGTGAAGAGTAAGGATCTTGATCAAATTATGCTGTTGTAAACAGGCCAAGAAATTCAGGAAGGAAGTATTTGAGAAAGATCTTGGATGTTGATATGTAAGTTTTACATTTCACTATGGAAAAAGGTTTTAGTATTTGATGGTTCTATTGGAACTTCTATGTCCTCTATTTTCTCCCTCTCCCTTCAACTGGGGAAGTGCTCTGCTTTGTCTCCAGAGGGCACATTTTTATTTGAGTAGCTGGTAAGAAACACATGTCCCAGATTAAAACATTACTCAATTCAGATGTTTGGAAATGCAAGTCTGTTTGTTTTTTTTTTTTTTAATAATTAAACATGAACATACCATTTGCTGATGATTTTAACTTTTATAAATCTCCTTTCTTAAAGTGCCCTAGTCGCTTGTTTAAAACTTGGTCACTTCCAGGTTACTGTTTTTGAATCAGAATTCACTTTACAACGAGATGGGCACAAAGACTGTAAGATCTATAGGCTAAGGGGTTTGCTGTGAGATTGTGTTGGCTAGGAATAATGTCAGGTGCTATACATGTAAAGTCTTATCAGCATGACTGCCCAGTATGAACTGAACAAGAATGATACCAATGGACATACCAAAGTGGACAGGGGAAATCTATGAGGTCTCAACTCTACACAAAGAACTAAAGGTAGCTAAGGAATATTAAACGTGGGAGAAACAGTTTTCTCTAGGGAAGAACAGACCAATTGATTATCCAATATCAAATGGTGGGCCCTGAAAACATGCACACAAGCTAACACTACATAGACTGAACAAGTTGTATTTAGGAATATATAATCACACACACATACACACACATAACACACACACGTAACACACACACACACACACACACATACACACACACACACTACATGCAATTTCACTTAATGAAAAAAAAGAGACCATGAATTTGAAGGAGAGGGAGGGGGCTATATGGGAGGGTTTAGAGAGAAGAAAGGGATAATATTGTAATTATATTATAACCTCAAAAATAAAAAAAAAATAGAGAGGCACATTTGCAAACTGCTAAGATGATAAAAAGCACACAAAGGCTGTGTATGTTTGTATCACACTTTCTTCTTCACTCTGAACAAGGATGGGATGGAGGATCTAAATTAAAACCTGACTCTCTGTGTGTGTGTGTGTGTGTGTGTGTCTGTGTGTGTAGATAAATAGATACCCGTGTAGAGGCCAGAGGTCTCCTGTGTCTTTCTTTCATGCTCTCTACCTTATTTTTAAGACATAGTCTCTCACTCCTTAGCAACTTGTCCATTTGGGCAGACTAGAGGCCCAGAAGTCCCCAGGAATTCTTCTATCTCTGCCTCTCAAGGACTGGAATTACATACAAACAAAACATACTAGGTTTCTCCCCACCCCTCTTTCCTTTTGCTGTGTTCTGAGGATCGAACTCAGGTCCTCCTCCTTGCAGGACAACAAGATGAGCATATTACCAACTGAACATCTCCTCAACTGTGGCTGTCATTTCTAAAAAGCCTAAACCTACCAGGAGAATCTGCCTGTCTTGGAATGGGAGAAAAGAGAGGAAGACAAACATTAAGAGCAAGGCTGATGGAAGACATCTCTAGGGCCATGCTGTGCAAGTGACATGAGGGTGATCATGGTAGAAGCTAGTCCTTCAGGGAACAGTGAGGGACCTAGGGAGACTGGCCTTAAAAGAGTGACACCAGACCTGAAGGGACTGTGAAGACTTGCTCTTGGCGTATCTAAGATGACAGGTTGGCTCATGACTCATGATCAGAGTGTGTTCCCTGTTGGTGTACCTGCAGGAGAAGCTCCCACCAAACAGGGCAAGATGTCCTTGCCTCCAGGTCTTTTGACGACATGGAGTGAAAGCCAAAGGGCTCTAAAGGAGGAAATGCAAACCTAGGCCACCAGCACAGATGGGCAAAGGCAGCTTCAGGTAGGAGCAGGGGAAGAGATGAAAGAGTAGACAAATGTTGCCTATGTGATGCTTCATGTTGAATTACCGGCAAAAACCCTTTTCCTCCCTCCATTGTCTTCCTCAAGGAGAAACAGCAGTTACAGGTCTCTGATTTTAACCAGGACTTCCTTAGACAGGTGGGGGTGGGGGTGGGGTGAATGCTTAGCCTCTTCCCCTCCACTTCCCCCAGCCCTCTCTCTGAGGCTGCCTGAACTGTGCTTCACTTCCTGCCCTCCTTGTGAAAGCTCCCTAGCTCCCCTGAGCAGCTGTTCCACGGCTGGTGGCCTTCCAGTCACCTCCTGCCCACCCCAGTCACTTCCCTGTTGGAGGGGGCTTGGGGAAGAGTGGAAGGTGCTATATCAATATAAGACATTTCCTCCCTTGTCCCCTCAGCTGTGCAGCTCAGCTGTGTGTCCTCTGACACTCGCAAAAGCCAGCACCTGCTTTCCAGATGTTTGTACCTAGTATGCAGCATGGCTGCCAGGCCCAGAGAATGGAGACAGGTATTGTGTTGCGAGCAAAGTTCGCAAGAATTATTGGCCTGAAAAAGTTTGGTGGTGGTGGTGGGAGGGAGCTATTCTTTCCCTCCCTCCATCTTCAGGAAGCCTAAAGCTAAACAATGACATTTCTTGTTTAACATTATCTAGTGGAAGAATCCATGACTTCCCATGGGCTCATTTTCTTTATGACTAGTAATATTTCTTTCTAGCTTAAAGGGAGATAGACATACACAGTGCAGAGCTCATACATAATAATCACTCTTTCTTTTTTCCCCAAGGTCAATTGTTAGGATGGGAGGAAGTGCAGGCACCATGGTATGAACACTGTTTTTGAGCCCATGTGAGTCTGTGTTCAAAGTCAGGTCTACAATGGCCTTGAATGTCTTAACCTCTGCATCTCAATTCTGTCTTCTTTAAAACAAGATCATAACACTTATTGGGAAGAGTTTTTGTAGACTAAACATTGTACATACTCATTCCTCAGGGGTCCCAGGCAAGTCAGCTGATGGTATTGTAAGTAATTCAGACAACAATAACCACCACAACAGATTGTGTCCCCACTAAGTATGGCAGTCTGCTTCTGATAGGAGCCTGTTAATATATGTTGCTACAAGGAGCCAGATCCTGCTTTTGTTTACTTGTTTGTTGTTGTTTTTACTATTGTTGAGAAAGTCACCATGTAGTCCAAGTTAACCTCCACCTTCTTTAGTCTCACTAGTGCTGGGATTATAGACATGCATTGCTATAGCTGGCTTGAATAATTTTCCCTTCCTCCCCTCCCCTCCCCTCCCCTCCCCTCCATTCCCCTCCCCTCCCCTTCCCTTCCTCCTTCCCTCCCTCTCTTCCTTCTTTTTCCTCTCTCTGTGGTAATGGGGATTAAATTTAGGGCCTTGTACAGACTAGACAAGTACTCTACAATTAACCATATTCTTACCCATCTTTTCACTTCATTATTTTTAAATACATTTTAATCAAAATAGAAATGCATCCCTTCCCCCTTTCCCTTTGTTCTTCCAACCCTGCCATGCCTACCCATTCTCAAATCGATGGCCTCTTTTTCTTTGACTTATGGCTACATTCATATGTACATAGACATGTATGCACAGCTATGTAAATATAACCTGCTGGGTTCACTTTTGTTGTTTGTGGGCATATGGTTTCAGGGTTGAAATTTTTGTGTTGGATAACCAATTAGGGAGCTCATACCTGAAAAAGGTTAATTTTCTCCCCATGGTCATTGGCTATCTGTAGTTCTTTGTCCGGCGATGGAATGCTGTAAAAATTTCCCCTTCAGTGCTAGCATGTCTATCCAGTCTCATGTATGTAGTCATTTCTAGAAAAGATTCTTTCACAGCAGCCTTCTTTTCTTTCTTTCTTTCTTTCTTTTTTTTTTGACATTTTAGGCATGGCCTTACCAAGTTGCCCAGGCCAGCTTGAACTTCTCTGTAGCCCAGGCAGGTCTTAGAAGTAGTTGGGATTATAGATTTGTATCACCATGCTCGGCTTGGGAATCTTCTTTAGTCTAGAGGTTTTAAAGGCACACTGTGGTCAGCCTATATCAGAATTGCTTGGGAAAAGTGCTTAAAACTGCAGAATCCCATGCCCACTCACACATCCTAAATCAGAATATCAACATTTTATCAAGCATCTTATAGTCTGAGGGCAAATCTTTTCTCTGTGTTGGTGATGTCCAAGGAAGAGTGTCACGGGGCACTCCCTGTACACAGAGCAGAGACTCTGTCCTATGTTTCCTACCTTGGAGCCAGTAGCCAGCCAGCACTTGCTTTACTGGGAGCCAAGGGGCACAGAAGAGCAGTATTTGAAATAACTGCAAGTTCATTCCACCCATCTCTCACTAGCGATAAGCATACTTTTAAGGAAACCTAAGGGGTAGATTTTGCATTCTTGGAGAGAAAGAAGGAACAAAGAAAAAAAGCAAAACAAACAAACAAACAAACAAGACAAACCAGGACCCAGGAGCCCAAATCAGGAGGACTGGTTTGGTCACAGGCCCGTGCCCTCATCATGCTTAGGGGAGCTGGTAGACAGGACAGGAGGCTGAACACTGGCTGAGTGGTAGGGAGACAGGGAGAGGTTGGGATTTGTAAACAGAAACTGAGAGATGTAGGTCATCATCCCAATGTTTCTGAGTGGCTAGACAGTGGGAACCACTTCTGAGAAATCAGGGCTCAGTGTAGCTATCTGAACTGGTACATTTTACTGTACCCATTGCATTTTTACTCTAACCCTTTGTAAGGGGGGGTGGTTAATGGTTACTCTTAAATTACTACACAGACATATGCATATATCAGTATGTATATAGATATGCACAGGCATGCATGCATGCATGCATACTTTGACTCAGTCTTTACCCTTTCAAGTGGAATATGAAAACCTTGTCATCATATTGGTCCCTTTCCCTTTGCCTATTTGTGTTGAAATCATTTTTTGTGTTACATCTTCACACTGAAACCCACTCCAGGCTATGGCTTTTGTTTGGAGATACACACACACACACATACATATATATGTGTGTGTATATTAATATATAATATATATTCTATTATATATATACACATATATACACATATACACATATACACATACACATATACACATACACATATATACATATACACATATACATATATACATACACACACACACACACACACACACACACACACACATATACTACAGTAGAATCCCCTGGCAATGGCCAATGTGACACCTTGTTGATGGCATTCTTACATCACCAACAAACAGATGGTAGTCCTTTGTTCATCCTAGCTTGTCCCTAACTTGGTGGTCAGTGCTGTTTCATGTCTAGGACACATCAAATCAAATCAAATCTAGGTAGCACAGCTAGCAGGAGGAAGACAGAGGCCTGTGTTCTGCCATACTATGCAGTGCCACTGGGAAAGGTGGGGAAAAATGTCCACAGAACTGCCCTCCATCTCATTGCCCAGCAGGTCACAGACACACCGAGCCCAACCTACTACCATGCAGTGAATCATGCAAGGAGGAAGACAGAGACCTGTGAATCACCATGCCACCCAAAGACCTCCCCTCTGGTACATAGCACAGGCAAGCCATAGACACCTGATTGCCAGAGGATGCCACCCAGCTGCATGGCCAGTCTCTAGTGGGAGCCACCACAGTGTGCGAGTATGTGGTGGACAGATGTGAGACAAAGAGAAGTGGAGTAGCTTGAGCATTGTGAAGAAAGGTGGAACTGGAGACTTAAGGGTGGAGAGGAGTAGCCCATTGTGAGGTCCCACCCTGGGCTGCCACTGAGGGCCATGTCTGGGTCTGTGACTATGCAGCAACAGGAGTCAGTGTTGGTGTCCATTGCTCATTTTACTACAAGAGAACACGGGGACATCTGTGGTCATGGCAGCTGCTGGGAACTGTCCAGGAGCTGTGCAGAATTGGTCCCACCCTTCACTGGCTGCGGTGTTCCAGAGAGCTGACCCCACCTCTCACCAGAGGCAGCACTCAGGAGAGGGACCCTGCATCTCATCTGAGCAGCATAGTAGAGCTGGCTCTGGTGATAGGGTATGGCTAAGTCAGCCCTAGGATGTGATCAAGGGAGAGTTGGCCTCACCACTCATCTGCTATGAGGTAGTGTGAGTATGGTGGAGATGCCCTCCCTATTCCCACCTGTGGTCGTTGGGAAAGCTGGCTCCAAGGGCATGAAAGTAGAAGAGCTGTCCCTGACCCCTCACTGGCTGTAGCACTTGGGAGAACCAGCCTTGTACCTCACCTGGACAACATAGTGGAGCTGGATCTGGAGGCTTGGGGTGAACTGGTCTCAAGGGCATGGAAACAGGAAAGCTGACCCTGCCTCCTGCTGATGGAAGTATTGGGAGGGCTAGCTGGAGCAGTGGAGCATCTCAGGTATCCCCAGGCCCAGATCCAGGGCTTTAAGTTGGCCACCTCAACATCTGTATCATTTTCAAATAGTTGGGATGCATGAAAGGGCCAGTCCTGCTGATCCAAAGCTGCAGGATCTCCATGACACAGGGCAACAAGATAACCAGAAGGAGGCCTGCTGAGGATCCAATATTGATGGTGTCACCGAAACCAGAGATCTCAAACCAGACCAATGACTCACTGCAAGGAACATTTGCAAGTAAAGATGTGTGGACAGAGGAATACACTGTAAGGCACATTGACATGCTACAGGTTCTACAATGAGATGTTTTCTATGCTTTTGTTGTTGTTGTCTGTGTGCTTTTTACTTCAGTGGGGAGGTTGCAAGGGTGAAGGGAGGGTATGAGGGGTCAGGGATATGAGCAGGACTAGAGTACATGATGTAAAACTCACAAAGAATCAATTAAATGTTTTAAAAAATGCAATTGAAGAGTCTGTGATATTCATCAAAATATCTATCCTCTCTCTCCTTTCCCTTCACTCCTGATCTTCAGATTTCCTCCTTGCATCATGTCCTCTCTGTCTAATGGATTCTTTGTAACAAACTTTAAGGAAGTTCTGACCAAAAAGAAAAAAGAAAATCTTTTTAACTTTTCTTTTTCTGGAAAGTTTATATTTGTTTTCAGTTCTCTATTTTTCATTCTCTATTTTCAATTTTCTATTTTATTTTCTGTATGTATAGGGCTTTGCTTCACCACCAAAACCAAAGTTGTTCAGGCTTCTTAACTTCTGATCTATGGCCTCTACATCACTAAAGGGCTTCTTCTCTCTTGTTGCTTTCATGAGGCCTCCATCTTTAATTTTTAGTGTTTTGCCTAGGATAGGTCTGGGTTGACTAATATGGATTTATCTGGATTGAGGTTTACCTAGCGAGGAACTAGAGAATGTGAAAAAAACAAACAAACCAAACAATAGAGAACAAAGAGCCTCACTCAGCCAAACTATTACAATAAACAAAAAATTGGAAATCTAGAAGAGAAAAATCAATAGAAGAAGAAAGTGCCAGTGGAAATCACAACACAGATCTGGTTTTGCACAAAGGATCAGATATAGATGATAGAGAGAAAAATATCTGAGAAAGAGAACAGACCTCAGGGACACAGGGCAGAGGGGCAGAGGAGAATCTGGGGGCTGGAGAGTTGACAAGACTGTCTAAGCCCTCGGAAACTGGAAGAATGTCGACCTACTCAACAGGAAGAACGTGAAATTTGTAGGTGGGGGCTTTGGCTTAACTAGTAAGTCCTCCTACCCTGCTGGAAGGTGATCCTTTCTGCTTCCAGTGAACAAACTGGGAAGGGGGTTTCTCCTGGCAAGGGGGCCTGACCTGGTTTGGAAAGCCCATTGGCCAAGGACAGTCTCAATAGACCAGACACCTGTCTATCATACCTCAACTTCTGTGTGGTCACAAACACTAAATTATAGTGTAAGCTTCTTCAGTTGCCCCGTTTGTCATTTTCCTTCCTCTCTCATTAGGTGTGCCTTGCCTTTCCTGCCTGTGTTCCTGCACAGGGCTCTTTGAGAAGAAGGTGATTCTGCTTTAGCTCAGGGCTATCTTGGGATATAGCCTTCAATTTTGATAAACTTGAACTTGATGACAGGACCACTTAAAATGGTGGGATTTTAGAGACAACAGGCAATTCTGCTCCAAGCCAGAAGCATAGAAAGGATACCTCCTAGATGTCCTCCTCCATCTCGGGAGATAGACACTCCCTGGATGTCCACTTTCCCAGCAACACTTTTGCAGAGTGTTCCTTTCAAATGTAGCATCTTCCCCAAGATGGGGCTGTAGATTAAGACCGGAAATCCTTAGTAGCTAGCTGCCAGGTTCTCTGGAGAGATGCTCCAGATTTCATCTTGGGTCTGTTAGCACACCATGAGAATCTCAGATAGTGGGCTTTCTGGCGCCTAGAGGCCGGAGTGGTAGCAGAGGTTAGGAAGTCTTAGCATCTTTGCACTGGATGGTTGTGGGGAAGGATCAATGCCAGTAAAGGAGAGGCCAGAGAAAGGGACCGGATAGAGTAGAACACTCTATGACTCCTATCTCAAAGAGAAAAGCAATTGTAGCTTTCTGATAGGGAAAAGTGGGAAGTGATATTCACAGGTAGCAGCTGAGAACTTTCAGAGGTCTGTTAATGCAGTCTGTCCACACAGTTACACTTAAAGAGACAATGTTCTCTTCTTTAATATTTTTAAACACTCCAAAAGTTGAAAAACAAAATTGTTTTTTACACTTTCAACGTTGGTGTGTTTGGAAAGCCTTTTTTTGCAGCAGGCCTGCATGGGATATGCAAGAGCAGAGGTTATCTATCTCCTAGGGCTCAGCGAGTGGAGCCAATGTGTGCTGAGAGAATGTGTAAAGACTTCTTGGTTACTTATTCTTGCAACTTATTAAAAGGGAAGACACATATACCGATTTAAGGTACTGATGGTGGATCTTAAATACATTCCCTATTCAGCTGGGAGTTCCTCAAATGATGGCGTGGGGCCCTGTTGTGATTTGATAATCAAGTTTCCTTCAAATGGGCTCCTATGGTAAAGGCTTGATTCCTAGCCACTGGTATTGCTGAGGGATGCTGTGATCATGAAAGACATTAGCAGGTGAGTCATTGATGGGCTCATAGCTGTACAGGGTGTTAATGATGTGGGAAATGCGTGGAGAAATTGGGCATAGGAGCATGCCTCTGAAGGCTCTTGTCTCTGACTCTTGTCTGCCATAAGGTTCCACCATATGCTCCCCACTGTGACATCCCAGTGGGCCCAGAAGCATTGGAGTCAAATGGCAGTCTCTGAAACTGTGAGCCAAAATAATTTTGGCCTTCTTTTAGATTTCTCTGGTATTCTGATATAGCAACTAAAAGTTCACCAAACTTCAACTCCAGAGTGACCAAGGAAATAAAATGAATTTTAAGTCTATTTACATCTAATTAGCCCCAGCTCTTCCATTTCAGTAGCCAAAGTTGAGATTTCCATTTCAGTTTACCCAAAGTGTTCTATGAAAACCTCTAAACTTCAGAGACTTCACCTGTAATGTAGTAGGGCAGGTACTATCCTATTGGATAGTTGGTGGGTAGGGTCAGTATTATCCTATTAGATAGTTGGTAGGGTAGGTATTATCCTATTGGATAGTTGGTGGGGCAGCTATTATCTTATTGGATAGTTGGTATTATCTTATTGGATAGTTGTCAGGGATAAATAAGGGTCTCTCATAAGTATTTATAAAACAAGAAGACATGAGAGCCATACAGGATCTCTTTAGGGATGAAGAGGAAGTCACAGGCAAACCCAGCAATTGCTTTCCTCACTCACTTTATCTCTCTCCCAATATTAATCGTAGCTATATCACATATTAAGTCATTTCTGCCTTATACATTTCATATCTACCTAGGAAAACACAAATATTCCTAAACATCCTACAATACTATTATTACTTTAAATTTACGTTCTTAATGTTATTCAATATCCAGTTAGTGTTCAAATCTGTCTCATAGGGTTTCCTTGTTTAATCTGAATTTCAGCTACACACACACACACACACACACACACACACACACACACACACACACACACTGAGATGCTATCTGTAGTTTGAATGGGAATGCTTACCATAGGCTCTGAGTTTGAGCACTTGATTCCAATTGGTGGTGCTCTTTGGAGAGGTTTAGTATGTATGCCATTGTTGGAGGAGGTACATTACTGGAGGTGGGCTAAAAAGCTTAAAAAGACTGGCTCCATTTCTGGGTCACTTTTTCTCCTTGGTTCTTGTGGTTTAACAGATGAGCTCTCAGCTTGCTACTCCAGCTGCCATGCCTTCCTGATGCTACTCTTTCCCCACTGCGAAGGTGATGTACTTTTATGATGGTGATAAACTCTTTTTTCTATATGTTGCCTTGGCCACGGTAGTTTATCACAATAACAGAAAAGTAAGTAATAAGAGTGCTTTGTGCCTATTGCCACATTTCCCCAGTGGTGACAATATATGTAACAAAACTCCATTATGAAAACCAAGAGATTAATATAGACATAACACAGTGAATGCTACTGAAGACCTCACTCAGATTTGACTGTAATGACATGCATCTTTCTGTCTTTGTGTTTAATTGTATGACATTGTACTCTATGTCTGGCTCATAAGATCCCTGGCTTAGACCACATACAGGACTATTGCTACCACAATGGAATTCTCTTAGCTACACCCTCCTTTCTCTTCCCAACCCCTAAAAAACAGTGATCTGTTCCATATCTCTACCGTTTTATTTTTAGAAAATGTTATATAAACAGAATCATAAAATATGGAACCTGTTGATGTCTCTGTGTTTTAAAATGGTGTTTTAGGGAATTCTTTACATGATAGAGAATTTGCAACAGACAATTTTGGAAGATCAAATTCCAACCTACCGAACACATGGTCATGCATGTGGATATTCATTCATTCAACACAGTTATTGAAGATCTGAGATATGTTTATAGCACAGTGGTAGATAAGAAGATAATTGCTTTAATGTGACTGTGGCTGTGCTATGTGTCTGGCTGGTTGGGATGTCAAAGTAGTGTCTACAAGTCATAAAAGTCTTAGTTCTCTCAGGAAGGGGATGTTAGGTTTGGCCTGCGTTTTAGTCCCTGTTCCCTTTTCTTCTCTTGTCTGGGATTGTCTGACTCCACCCATATAATCAGTCTGTCTCAGTTATTCAGAATCCTCCAACAAAATACCATAAAGTGAGTGACTTATAAACAGAAATTTATTTCCCACAGGTCTGGAGACTTCAGGGTCAAAGGTCAAGGAACCAGTATATTCATTGTCTGGCGAGAGCTTGCTTTGTGCCTTCTCATTGTTCCGCGAGGCAGAAGGGTCTAGCTAGCTCTCTGAGACTCATTTATGAGGATTCCAATCCCAACAGTGAGGATTCTACCCTTCTGTCCCAATTGTCCAAAGGCCCTACTCAACTCCTAGTGCAACCAACTTTTGAATGAGAAGTTCAGCATATGAACCTCTGGGAGCATAAATGGGTCAGTTGATGTCTCTCAGGCTTTTGAGCCAGTCTTGACTGGAAGCAGGAGTGATGTCAATCTGTCTTAGAATTTGGGCCCTACAAGGCTGTGCTCTGCTCTGCCACCACACTAGGACTGTGGACCTCTGTCTCATCAAGTTTCTCCAGTGTAGGCCAGTGTTTGCCCAGTACTCCATTACTGTAGTCTCTCATGTCTAGTCACAGATAGTGACCACTTTGTGTCTAAGACCCTCTGGGATTAAATTTATCCTAACTAATCTTAGCATACAGGGATATTGATGCCACAATGATTCCTGTCAACCCCATGGCTAGCCTATCTTACTTCTATTTACAGTAGAATTCTGATCCCCATTTTCCATCCTCCAATTGGTTTTCAACCCTCTGTCCTCATCTCTCCGTGTGTAGGTACTTCTTTTCTACCCTTTCCTTTGCATCTAACCCTTTTCTTCCATTTCAGCCTCAGTTTACATACATGTGTTTACCTTTCTTCAGAAGAGTGTATTTTCTGTTTTGGGTCCTCAAACTTACAGTGTGACACACTGCTGGATCATCATAACCATGGTTATTTCCTTGTTTATAAAAACATCTATTTTTGAACTAAACCATCAATAGAGCCAGTTTAAATAATTTCTTTCCTAACTAGAAATAACATAATATAGGAAAAAAGGGCCAGAGTGTGGCCTGGTGGAGTTAAAACTATGGGAATGGATATAAGAGATGCATGCTCTGGTCTTAACTCATTATTGTATACAGATAAGTCTATGCTGTATTGTATTAAACTGTTTGATTTTAAACCAGCTCTTTGAGTTCCACTGGAAAAATAATTAAATGGATTTTGGCTTGAGATTAGAACAGTATTTCCAGAAATTTCTGAATGGCCCTTAACATATCTCTGTAGTTTTGTGATGCATATTTATATAGAGTGCCTCACTCAACATTCATGATTATAAAAGTCAGAATCCCAGTCAACTTTGGGAAACTGTGAAGATGCTCAGTGTACTCTGGTATAAAATATATAGTTCTATGAAAGCATAGGATGTGAAAGAGAAAGGAGAAGCACTGGAGATGTGGACAGAGGGAAGGAGCAAAAGTGAGTAGTGAAGTGGATAGATATGATCCAGGTACACAGCATGTATGATGTCATAATAAAACCACTAGATGCAATTAATATTTGATGAAGTCTCCCTCCCCCACCCTAATTCCTTGTCTCTTCCTTAGAAGAACAGTATAACCCATGCTCCCCATCTCATTTCCTGTGTTTGCCAGGGTGCATGGAGCAGTATTTACTTATGCAGCAAATGGGTTGCATTAGCCAGAACTATCCATTTTTTAAAGTTAATTCATCACCTCACAATGAATGCTGCTTTTATTTGAAAGAATTATAAATCAGTTGTTAGTTTCTACATTTAGAAAATAGAATGGTGTATCTTCAGGCAAAGTAGGAAATTGATGGAGTCGTAACTCTTATAGGGACAGTATAGGGATTCAGACAAACCTGCCTCTCTCCACCCTCATTTGGAGTCATCTCTTTCACTCCTTGTTGTTGGCACTATTGTCTTTAACAAAGGCTAGATTTGTTGTCCTCCTTTAATTCCCACCTGCAGCCCCCACCCACCCACCTTCAGTTCACAGGCCTTCCTTTCCATCCTGTAAAGGCAAAAAACTAAACTAAGCCAAACCAAAACAAAACACCCCCAAATCCCTGTTCCTTTCTTCCTTGATTACACAGAATACCAAAGAGATAGACAGTGTTCTTGAGTGCCCTGCCAAAAGAAACAAATGTTACTTTATCAAGGATGTCAGTGACATTTGCTGCCTTTGTTTTATAGCAAATATAGTCTTGTTGTGAATAAACTGGGACTTAACCATGTGATAATTGTTGCTTGCTTGAGGAAAGCTGTGCTCCCAGGCTGTCAAAGCCCAGCCTCCAGTGGTGAAGAAGCCCCAAGTGCAGACCCAGTGGACTCCTCTTTAGAGCAATAATTAGTTCTCAACCTGTGGGTCACAGCCCTTTTGCGGGGGTTCACATATCAGATATCTCGTATTCTAGATGTTTATACTATGATTCGCAACAGTGACAAAGTTATAGTTAGGAAGTATCAACAAAAATAATCTTCTGGTTGCCGATCACCAGGACATGAAGAACTATGTTAAAAGTCTGCAGCATTAGGAAGATTGTGAACCACAGTTTTAGAGGAATTGATGCTACTTACTGGGGGGGGGGGGTTGATGTCCACCAACTATTCTGGAAACAGTGTAATTTGGAATAGGTAAGGGTAGGGACTGGGAAATTGTGGGTTTGCTAACCAGAATGGAAATCAAAAGACTACCTTCCTATTGATAGTAGAAGGAGTCTTTATCACTTTGAAAAGACTGTTTTATATTTCAAAGATACTCTATGATATAGTATTATAGTAGCACTATATACTCTAAGACTATAATTTATTATGAAAAGAACTGTATGTTGAAATTTTTATGACAGACCTGATTTTCAGTATTTTAACCAGGTAGATTACCAAGATAGTATAGGAATCCTGCACCTTTGTCTCATTGACTAAATATTATAGTTCAGCATTGTAATAAAGAACAGGTCATTTGTCATATGATACATGTTTATTTTTATTTTGATGGAAGAAGATGACTATTCATTGACATGTACTTGGTATGTATAATCAACCGTGTTCATAAAGAATGTTATTGATTCATTAGACCATGGATTCTGGATTAGTCTCCTTCCATGTCTACAGGACCAGGGGAATAATTTGTGCCCACTGTGTGCAATCTACTATAATTTATTCTTCAGTGAATCAAACAGCTATAGCTATTTCACTCAGTCCTATGTTCTCCACTGACCAGCAATGACAGTGGCTAATTTATATCGAGTACATAGTATATATTGGATACTATGTATTGTGGTTTGAATGTGAAGTGTTCCCCATAGGCTTGTGTGTTTGTACAGCTGGTCTCCAGGTAATAGTGCTGCTTGGGAAGGTTGTAGAACCTTTATCAGGTGAAGCTTTGCTGGAGGAAGTGGAATCTTGGGATGACTCTAGATGTTTTATGCCTTGGCTTCATCATATGTCCATTCTCTTTTTCCTGAATGTGGAAGCAATATTAACCAGCCAGTCTCCTGTTCCTGACGCCATGATTTCCTGGACCTTTGCCTTAACTTTTCTACCATGTTGGACTGGATCTCTCTGGAGCTGTAACCCAAAATACACTTTCTCCCTTATCTGATCTTATTGGGGTATTTTAGTCACAGCAACAAAAAGGCACCTACGATACTGTGTTAAACACTGATGTGTTTGATCTAACTCAATCCTTCCCAATGATGCTATAATGTATTTGTGTTTCTTTCAACTTGGAAGGGCTTGATGCTTGTGTGTGGGTTCTGGTGTTTCCCATAGTGCTGGCTAACTCTATGCCAACTTGGCACAAGTTAGTGATTTTGGAAGAAGGAATTTCAGTTGAGAAAATGCCCCTACAAGATTGGCCTGTGGTGAATTGGGTGCCACATCTTGGCTGCTGGTCCTGGGTGCTGTAAGAAGGTAATCTGGCAGTCTGCTCATGCTTCAAGGACCAAGCCAGTAAGCAGCACTCCTCTCCATATCCCCTGCATTAACTCCTGCCTCCAGATCCTTCTCTGTTTGAGTTCCTGCCTAGATTATTTTCCATAGTGATGGACTTAGATGTGGAATTGTAAGCTCAAATAAACCTTTTTTACCCCAAGGTTGTTTATGGTCATGGCATCTTATCACAGCAATAGAAACCCTACTATGATACCCACTCTGTATCTAGTAGGGTATAAAGCTGAACTTGAACTGTACTGGGTTTAGGCAGATGACACAGCACTGGCAAAAGTACAGGGAGCCAGTATTTGTTGTCTAGATAAATTAGCAGATGGAGTGAACTGATATGGCTTGTCCAGGGACTCATGTCTATAAATACAGTATCTGTGGCTCTGGGTTCCCACCTGCTAAACAACTCAGGAGTCACTCCTTCTTGCTCTGTGTCTCTTATTTATTCATTTTCCTTTGTAATCATACTTCTTTGAGAGGGCTCATATGATTCTTCTAATGGATTATGTGTCCTGAGATCAGGGTTCATCTCTGACACATATCAAATGCTCACAGAAATCTATATCTACATCTATATCTACATCTATATCTATATCTACATCTACATCTACACCTACACCTACATCTACATCTACACCTACACCTACATCTACATCTACATCTACATCTACACCTACATCTACATCTACATCTACATCTACATCTACATCTACATCTATATCATCTATATCTATATCTATATCTATATCATCAACAGCAAAGGTTGGGTTTGCTAACTTTACAGTCTAGGCATGACTTTCCTCCTACTGAGTGGACCTTAAGTCCAGTTAGGTGGCTGTTGGTTACCTCCAGGCTGTCAGTGCCACTACTGCACCGTTCAGATTACCATGTTATTCTGTTCATTGTTCCGGTTCTCAGGCACAGCTGGGTAGGAGTATTGGTTGCTTTTCTCCTTTGGCAGCCTGCGTAGCACCTTCAGATGCCACGAGAGCTGGTTCTCAGGGAGGAGGCTGCCAGGTCAGATCCAAGTCAGTTCCACAACCTATGCCCAACCATGACCTGTGCCCAGAGTGTGTGGTATCTTCGGGGTAGGGTTGTACTTTCTTTTTCTAGAAGGCAGTGAAAGGCAATGGCAATAGCTTGAATTGTTTGAAGGTCTCTTGGAATTCCCTTTCAACAATTTGAAAGGTTTCCTATGGCTGCCACTGGGGGTTTTTGTTAAGTAGTTTATAGCTTTGAGGGGGCATTGCCACTTCAAGTGGTATAGTGTGTGTGTGTGTGTGTGTGTGTGTGTGTGTGTGTGTGAGAGAGAGAGAGAGAGAGAGAGAGAGAGAGAGAGAGAGAGAGAGTGTGTGTGTATGTGTGTGTGTGTATGTGTGTGTGTACTTCTACTGACTGGGATCTACTCAGTGGCTAATCCTGATGACCTGAGTTCAGTACTCAGAACCCACAAAATGGTGGAAGCAGAAAAATGGCTCCATCAAGTTTTCCTCTGACCTCCACAACTGTGCCATGGCGTGCACATGCCCCCTCTTTATCATGCCCAGATGACCCCGATAGCTATTTTATCATCCAGGTTTAAAATTCAACACTACATTATTATGTTGTTCAAATTATTCCATTTTTGGCCATTGGGAGTCCTCTCAGGTGGCACCCACTGTCTTCCTGACATACCACTGTTGCTTCAGTCTTTGGAACTTTCTGACGCTGGTACTCATCTTGTCTCTTCCCTCCCTGCCCTAACCCATTACTCAGCTGGTTCTGAGTAGGGGGCCCTGGTTCTTTTTCATTTTTGTTATCATTAGTATTAGAAATTAAGATCAGAGGAGGTGTCTCAGTAGTGCGGATGTCTCAGAAGACAAGGTCTGTGTTCTGGCTTGGTACCATGAGAAGGTCATTGCTTCAAGGTCGTCTCAGAGGTGTCCACAGGTGAATGTGAACATAGCTAAGGTCATGTTCATATATAGCCACCAGAATCTACAGTAGAGTATGAATTCCTATTGCTATCTCCCACTGTAATCTACTACCATATTATTTATTCTAGTCTTGTCCTTTCCTTATCTCTAATAGCTTCACCCACCTCCATTTATTTATTTGTACAACCTTGGTACATGAAGCTTTAGAATTATTAACTCACACTTCCAGAAGAAACCACTTCATCAGAGATAGCACAGCATACTGCTTATATATAGTTCTATTATGTGCATTTTAAAATTATTTTTCCACTCAATGATAGGCATATAGTGGTTCTTTCAAAACAGTATTACTTTAGTGTGAATACACCTCATGTCATTTAAGTTAATTTGGTAGGTTTATTCTATGTATATTTAATAGATCAGAACAGGTTCAATTCCCTTCAGATGCTCAAATAAATTAATTTCCAACCTTGCCTTATTATCAATAGCATTGTAATATGAATGAAGAAGCTGTATTTTAAACCAATTTCTGAAGGGTTTGATAGCCATAGAGGGTACTAGTGGACAAAGAAAGCAGTCACCTGGAGATGCTGAGCTCTCCAGCTGTTTTGGCAGCCTCCTGGCAGATGTTGGAATCTTTGGATCTGTCAGCACGCTGGCTGTGCCATCTTGATGACCAACAGAGTTAGGGCCTTCTCCATAGGCTGGGGACCTCTTCTATTCTAGCCCTCACGTGGGTCTAGTGAGCAGGTCCATCTTTGAGCTGTCTGGACATTTCCCACCAAGGTTGTGCTGAGTTGCAAAAATTCCAGAGCTCTGCCCCCTCCGCCTCTGGCATGATCTAAACATGTCAATCTTGCCACATGAAAGAGAGCTGCTGTCTCTTAGAGCAGGTTGCCAATTGGATAACCAAATATCATCCTCCCAGCCCATCGTAAAACCTCCATTAAACCCTTCATTATGTCTCTTAGTCTGCAGCACAAGCTTGTCTTGGATGGAGGACAGTTGAAGGAGGTGCCATCTTCAAGTCCTCAGCCCATCGCCCAAGGCTGTCTCCTCTGACACTTTAGAGGGCAGTCAGCTGCCTGGCAGTAGAGGGGCTTTCATTACTGAGCCTGACCTGGCCTGTGTAATTAGATGTTCTGCCTAGACTCATGACAAGAAAGGTGAAGCTGCTAGATCCTGGGAAACCTTGAATCTGTTCACTGACTCATTCCCTAGTAGGGAGAGTGTGTGTTTATTAGGGAAACCATAGGGAAACTCAGCAGCTACATGGGCGATCAATTGCAGGTCCTCTCAAATCACTATCAACAGCATTATTCTAATTGTGTGTGTGTGTGTGTGTCAGGGTGTGTCCCTTTGTATGGATTGTATTGGTGTGTTCTGTGTTCTATGCTCCTTTGTGCTTCTGAGTAGGCAAAGGAGATATATCATTGTGACAGTCAATGCTCCTTTCACAGTAAATGAGAGCACGTGAGGCAGGTCAGCTAAGACCAAAATGGGACCCATAGGTTCTTGGGAGAGAGGTAGGACTGAGGACAGCTTAGCCATTCACTTCAGTCAAGGATCTTAAAAAAGACATGCAGTCTCTTTGATTTTTTTTTTTCTTTAAAGAAATGTTATTTAACAGATGGGTGCAGAAAATGACTATGAAAGAGTTTTGTAAACTTCCATCTTTTAAGCCATTGTGCTCTTGGCTAGAAATGAAATCCTAGGCAATATTCTACCCTCGAGAGCTCACTCTAAACCCATGCAGTTCCCTTCCTTGCCAATTCTCATGGCACAGACCACTCTCTCATCCGACCTCCACCATGACATGAAGTATCAGCTTGTGTCCCTTAGGTTTCTTCTTCACTAGCCACTTCTTTCTAGCAAGCAGAACAAGAATTTATTTATTTATTTATTTATTTTTTTACATTTATGCTTCCTCCTCTGGTAAAACTGTCTTCTTATCAGTTATCAGTTCCACTTTCTAGAATGTTTCTGCGTCCTTTCTCCTAGAGTGCCCCATCCTCTCAGGTTTTTTCTGGAGCAACTCCATACTTGTGTCATGTCCTACATGTCTGTTTGACCACTGTCATGGTCATTTTAGCCCCCACAGAGTCCCTGTCATCTGAATTAGACCTTGTGCCTTTATATCATAGTAATAGCCCCAGTAGGACTGTATGATCTGATGACCCAACCCCTGCTTAGTAACTACTGTGCTGATGTATTGCAGCATCAAAGGTACCAAGATCTGACTTCTGAAATCCTTTGCATGGTTTCTTTATCAAGCACTACCCTTCTTTCTCAGTTATAATTACTTATTTCATACTATGTGTAGACAAAGGAAGGTCAGTGTGTCTGCCTGCTCTCCTCACCTCTGCAAGTCCTTCAGCTCATTCTGTTTTCTTTACCCTTTGTTTCTCCGATTTCTTTCTATGAATTTAGATGCTCAGAACTCATCTCTTTCGTGCAGTTCCTTGTTTCTAACATGATAGAAAGAAGTGTCTTAGTCAGGGTTTCTATTCCTGAACAAAATGTCATGACCAAGAAGCAAGTTGGGGAGGAAAGGGCTTATTCAACTTACACTTCCACATTGCTGTTCATCATCAAAGGAAGTCAGGGCTGGAACTCAAGCAGGTCAGGAAGCAGGAGCTGATGCAGAGGCCATAGAAGGATGTTAATTACTGGTTTGCTTTCCCTGGCTTGCTCTGCTTGCTTTCTTATAGAACTCAAGACTACCAGCCTAGGGATAGCACCACCCACAATGGACCGTCCCACCCTTGATCACTAATTGAAAAAAATGCCTTACAGTTGGATCTCATGGAGTCATTTCTTAAAAGGAGGCTCTGTTCTCTGTGATAACTCCAGCTTGTGTCAAGTTGACACACAAACCCAGCAAGTACAAGAAGTCAGTACATAGTAGCTCATTGCACACTGTAAGAGTCTCCTAGGTGTCCAACCATATAAACAGGAGGATGGGGGAGGCAGGAGGCAATTGATTTGTGAATCCTTTACCTGGGTGATTTCTCTTTAGGACCCTTTCTAGATGTGATAGTTATAGTTCTGGGAAGAACAAGGCAGACCATAGAACATATGAACCATCACTAATGCTTTCTTTTAAGGAGTGGAATACCCAGAATCCTTTCTGTTTGAACAGAGGAGAGTGATGCCCTATGTTCAGAATGCTCACTTCTCAGTACTCAGCTACTGAGTAGCAACGAGGTTTCAGAATATCTAGTTGACTTATATAAGCCTCTATATCTTCTGATTGATTATAAGGGGCTAATTGATGTACAGCAAGGGTTAACTGAACCACACAGTAAATGTTCAATACATGTTAGTCATTATTAGTATTACAGAATGACTTATTTTACAAACCAGCCCTTAATTATTTCCTTATCTCTGCTTCTGCCCTGGGCAAACTCACTCTTCCTCCTTTCAGCTCTGGACAAAATTTTGGAAGAATGTCCCTCATGGCTTTCAATTTTTTTTTTTTTTTTTGGTTTTTCGAGACAGGGTTTCTCTGTATAGCCCTGGCTGTCCTGGAACTCACTCTGTAGACCAGGCTGGCCTCGAACTCAGAGATCCTCCTGCCTCTGCCTCCCAAGTACAGGGATTAAAGGCATGAGCCATCACTGCTCACTTTTCCCAGCTCCCATCTTAATCATTCATGGTGCCTTCACGTTTCAGCATATTCCTTGGCCCTGTGGCCTCAGCTCCATTACAGGCCTCTTCCACACTTCTTTCCTATTTACAGATTTGGCACTGTAGAAGACACCATACATTGGAACCCCCCTTTAACAAGAGTTTCTATTCCTTAGTTCTCTCTCTCATCTCTGATGTCTTGTTTTTTTTTTTTTTTTTTTTTTTAAAAACTCTGCTCTTAACACTTACCTTGTGTGATAAGAGAAAGAAAGAGAGGGGCAGAAGGATGGAAAGAAAGAGGAGACTCATTCCCTGTCTGGGTAATGGGAAACAGGCTTCTAATTTTTTTTTGTACCAGGTCCCAAGCACAGACTGTAACATTTGTATTTGGTCTCAGATAGCAACTCTATTCTGTAGTCACCACAGATCCTATGTCCTGGTGTGGCAGGATCTTATCATCAAGTGCTTCATCTCTCCAAGGACTTTTAAAGGCCATTTTGCCTCGGCTCAACATTGACCTTATGTGCTACTTTTGGAATCTAACACCCACCCTACCCCCATAAAAGTCACAGTGCCCCGATCTCCAACACAGACCTGTGACTCACAGCTGATGAGTCTTCCTTTCCGTTGCTCTTAGCACTTATCTTGTGTGACAGAATCAATTTGGTTAAAAAATAATTTTATCTTTGATTTACTCCCCAGGTTCTGTGCCTTCTGTGTTCTCAATTGGTACGTTCTGGAAAACCTTGAAGTCATCTTTTCCTTTGAACTATTGTTTCACTCATAACAACTGTACAATTTTATGGAGCACACTGTGATATCGTGAAGCATCCATGTGAAGTGTGTTAATTGGCGTTAAGTGTATTCTAACTTCCTATCTTGGGATGCACAATACATTACTGTGGCTCAGCACAATGGCACCCAGAACATATTCCTCATATCTCTCTGGGACATTGTACCTATTGGCCATTCTCTCTCCATCCCTTCTCCTACAGCTTCCCCCTGACTCTGGCAAACATCATTGTATTCTCTACTTCCTGGAGGTGACTCTTGGATGCAAGTCTCCACATGCAAGTGACCATGTGACCATGTGCTTCTTCTTCTTCTTCTTCTTCTTCTCTCTCTCTCTCTCTCTCTCTCTCTCTCTCTGCCTGTCTCTCTCTCTCTCATTCTTTTCAGACTCCATGATCCTTTATCCCATAGAACTTTGGTGACTTCTGGATGGTGTTGGAAGGATTCCAAGCAATATTCTCCCTCTTTTTTTACCCTTTCTCAACTTCCAGGCCAGACATTTATAGCTTGACACCAAGCCAAAAGCATTTCTTGACTTTGCATTTGACTACTGAGTGGGGTCCTAGATCACCAATTATCCCTTGGATCCAGTATGCTTTGTCATGGCCAAAGGTTTGCTCATGCTGTCCACTCAGCTTGGAATACATTTTTTCTTCATCTAAAATGTCAAATCCTTCCTAGCTAGCCAGGTCTTTCAGATGGCAACTTATTGGTAAAATCCATTCTGATCTCTGAGGTGCAGAATTAATGAGCTCGCACTGGACCCTCACAGCATTTTGTTCATTCTTATGATGAGAACACAGTCTGGCCAGGGGTCACTATGAAAGAAACCATCCTCCCTGCAGGGTGGAGAGCTGGATTCTAGCTTCTGGCTTTTATCATGTTTAAATGCCCTATCTTCTGTTACCTCTCCTAGGGCTCAGCCCAGTGATTTGCACTCAAAGGGCTTTCCACAAACATTTGATGTTAGAGGTGGTTTGCTTGGGGTGTTGTTGGCCTGAAAGGTTTTCAAGTGACATGTGGGATTCTTTTGAAATGAACTTCTCAGTCCTTGACTGCCTCACAGCACTTTAGGCTTCAGGAGGAGGCAATCTGTGTGGGGATGGATATTCCGCCCCCACTCCACCTACACATTCCCCTCTGGAACCAGTTGCACAAGACTAACGAGATCCATGGCCCATACCTCTGAACCAAATTTATTAGGGATTTGGGTAAATGCTGCCTTGAAGCTAGGGAGGTATGTCCATTATTACACAGCAAACCACCTGAGAGGAACGGATGAGTGCCTCTGTTCCCTTTACCTCCACTAAATGGCCCCATATTAATATATAATAGTGTATATATTTACACATACACACACAACACACACACACACATACATGTATATATGATTGTGCAGGTCATTTGCATATTGTTCTCTAACGCTTATTTTCTGTGCTGTCTATTCTTTGTCTTCAGGGAGATATATAGTAGTGAAAAAGATCAAACCCAACTCCTTGAGAACACCCCTTGATACAATTGATTACTTTGTCACATCCCCTTGCTTCAGCTTTTGATGACTCTCTTACTTCTGAGTCCTCCCTTCTCAGTGTTCATTTCCTACACCTCCTCCTCTACCTCCCTCAAAGAAGACCCCAGGCTTGTTCTTCTTGATTCTTTATCTAGTTCCATAGCTCCATACTGAAGATTTCTGATTTATTTATTTACTTACTTAATTTATTTGCTGGTAAATCTTGGTTCAGGTATTATCATTCCTTATTTTTAAGATGTACAGAACACCATGGCTTATATCCTATAATGTATATTAAAGTGAACTGTGCTAAAGGACCACTGTTGTCTATCACACAGATGGAGCCACTGAGTCCTTCAGAGAGGCAGCCACATGGTGGGAATACGACTTAGGCTTCTGGCTCCATGTGCAAGGTTGTGGTCACTTATCTATGATACGGCATGTTTACCTCCTCAGGCAGGCATGGTGCTCCACTCTTGAATCAGTATACCACATCTTGGATTGACTTGCTGTCCCTTCTACTCAGATGAAAAACTCCACATACCTATTCCTTCTCTTCTCTCCTAAAAAATTCTATCTTCTTGATCTTTCTTTTGCCACATGGAATCTATTTCCTCCTTGAGAAATTCAGCTACCTGCCACAGATGCTTTCTGGCTTCCTACTCCAGAAGAGTTTTCAAGTGGGAGGGAGTGGGGCCTGAATGATCTGTAGAGCCATCGTATGTGGAGAGAGAGGGAGGCTGCCTTTATGATTGTTATACAGATTTTGATCACTCTTTGGGCTCTCTAGCCATGAAAGTGAGGGTGGCTTTCAGCTTCTAGGCACCTTGGATTTAATCCAGAGGTCAGTTTTGTCTAAGTCTCCATTCTTCTTTTCATCTCTTCTCCTAGAGATGGAGGTTTTGGTCACTTGCTTTCTTGTTGGATTCCCCAAATAGAAGCACCTCTATTTCTCATTTCCTCCAGCTCCTACTAGGACAGATTTGTAAGCAAGATCTGAATAGGGGATCTCTGCTTTTTCAGTGCCCCTTCCATACAGCGCAGGGCTCTGAAGGCACAAAGGACCAGTTTGCATTGAAAGCATTCTGCCCACACAGAATTCACTCAGCACTGACAGTGGGTACCACTAAATGGCCCGTCTCCTTGTCTAACTATGTCTTTGTTTGGAAGGAGGGAAGACCTAGAAGAAAATGACTTGGTTGACTGACCCTCAGAAGCAGGAAGAAGCAGGGCCCAAGGAAAACTGTCTGAACCTGGAATGAAGAAGGAAGGAAGGAAGGAAGGAAGGAAGGATGTAATTTGGCCCATAGTGCTCACCCAACTTGCCTTCTACCTCATGACTCTCCATCTATATCCACAAGCAGGGGGATTTATGGAATGAATTTTATTTCTCTACTCAATGTTATATGAAGCATTGTCTTGAAGGCATCCTCCATAAAACGACTCTACTGTGGGATCTATGAGCTCCAGATGTCCGATGGCTAGTTTTTATTCTCCTCACATTCCCTTTGGTATTTCCACAGGTGGATGATCTGCTGAATAAATGTTAAAAACCCAGATTTATGGTAGAATTGGTCTTTGGTTAAACATGAGAATTCTTTATGCAGTTTTATTAAACTAATAACTCCACATGTGTTTGAAAGCTGCAGGTGAAGGTGGCCAGGTAGTGGCCAGCTTGGCCAGCTTACTCTGTGTTGACTTCATGGATGACTTACAGCTTCTTGATACTCAGCTGCCTCCTGCATTGCATCGTGGGAAGGTGGAAATAAAGAGAGCTCCTCTCTAGGGGCTCAGGGTCAGTGAGATATTAGTGAAACCCTTTGGTGGGAAAATCCCCGTGTGACAACAAGGAGCAGACTGACTATTCCCAAGCCTCCCTGCAGCCTGGGCAGCTTGGCTAATCACCTTAGCGGGCAGTTGATTCTAATTCTCCTTTCTTGCAAAGTTAGGGATTTTCTTGAAAGAAATAATTACCAGGTATTTTAAACGTTGTCAGTGACTCATTCTTTGAAATGCTAACCTGAGGTTGTCTCCTTCAGAGAATAATGATGGTAGCAATTTATTTCATAGTTAGAGTTAGGCCAATTAGTGCATGCCCTATGCCTAGAACATAAAAATTTTGAAAGTCTCTTTAGGCCTTAATGGGTCCTGGAATTCCAGGACTTTTCCTTCAAATGCTCTTTCTGCTTTCTCTTTTATTTATTGTTATTATTTTAATTATATGTATTTAGGAGGTAGAATGTGGTAATTTGATGCATGTATGCAATATGCAATGGTCAAATTAGGTTAATATCTTCTTAGCCATTATCTTTTTTATTAATATGCAATAGTTGAACATAGTTATGGAGTGTAGTATATTAGGGCTTCCATAGTGGGAAAGGAGTCAGAGATGCACTATATGGAAAAGCTTGGGGACCAAGGTGCTTGAGTCTCTCTACTCAGCAGGCAGGAGGGATCCTTCGTAGGCCTCAGAGTCAATAATTCATCTGCAAAGAGAAATGGAAAGACTTTCTTCTGGTCAGTGTCCATGTTTCATCAGTCTTATGGTCTCTCAAGGGTCCTGGGAAGGGTTCTGGTCTAACCTATGGCACCCAGTTCTCTCATAACAAAACCTCATTCAGTTCCCTTTTCAGAGCCCAGTTCAGCGCCCACACTTTGTCTCTGATCTTTTTCCAGTTTGCTTCCCACTGCGATTTCTCTTTGGTGTGTGAGGCAAGGGAAAACAGCTAAGATTCAGCATAAGGGAGGTAGAAGACATCTTGGAAATCGGTTGCATTCAACTCTTTTCATCTCATCAAAGATGAGAGACTGAGTGGGATTGTGGAGGGTGAGTGGTATGCCTTCAAAAGACCCCGTGGGCTGGTGGGTTTATGAAGAGTTAAACTAAACCCAACATCTCCTAACTTCTTTCTCCTCTTCATTCCATATCTTCAGATACTAAGATTTTAATGCAGTTATAGGAACATGGGGCAGACTTGGGATTCCAAAGCTGATAGTCTTGACACAGTACTGAAATGTAAGGCTGAATTTAATTCTCCCACTACCAATTCCTTATCCCTATCATCCCCTTTTGAGGGAATTGCAGAATGGTGGAAAACAACTGCTAAGGCAGTTCCCACAGAGGCCTCTCCTTCTAAGGACATTTTATTCCCTTAGTTCCAAGCCTCAGCTTTCCTCTCTGTTTTAAATGAATGGAAATGCAGGGTTGGCATGTCTGTTGAAGACAGGAGAAAGCGTGGGTCAGTATTCCCATGTCCAAAAGAGATGCTGCACTCTTTGGTGAATGAGAGATTTGACTGCATTGCTCAGTTGTTCAGAACTGACATCTGATCATTTTTGGGTGAAAACTTCCCTTCACAAAGCTCCATAAGACACCATAACTCTCTGTTAGCTAACAGTTACTGGGTTCTAGGCCTGTGCTGGTCTGAGCTTAAACTAGTTCTTTAAATTTGCTTATACATAAGTAAGCCTCAATTCTGTAGATGAGACAACTGAAATGAAAGTAATACCCACTTGCCTGCATCTTAGGGTTGTTACTGTTAATATTTTGTATGCCCAGTGTCTGTCCCAGAATAAACAAACTATAAGAATAATCTTTATTGCTGTTACTTTCTGACAACCAAGCATGATGGTACAGGATTATGGTTCCAGCACTTGGGAGATGGAAGCAGGAGGATTAGGAGTTCAAGGTCATCCTTTGCTATATGGCAAGCTTGTAGGCAGCCTAGGATCAACACACACACACACACACACACACACACACACACACACACACACACACACTTGATCCTGGACAAGTTGGGCCTGGCATGGTTCTAACTCTTCTGCCCCTCCACACCCCTCTCCCAATATCTGCTCACCAGCATTCTAGGACCTTCCTCTGGGGGCAGATCTACCTTCTCTGAAAGACAAGGGTACCAAGCCAATAGTTCTTCATGGCCAAGTCAAGAAACCCCTGGGGGAAGGGTGGCTCAGCACCTCCTGAGCTTGTAAATGAGAGCAGCTCTCTGCCCTCACCCTGGGCTAAGTTATTCTGAGGCTATAAAAAGATCCCTGTCCACTTCAAAGGGCTTTTTATCAGCTTATCCATACAGATCCTGTTCAACTCGTCTCATTTTCAAAGGCAAAACAAAACCCCTTGGCTGAACTCGGAGCTGGGCTCTTACCTTTCTTAAAATATCTCTAACTTCAATTAAACAGATCCCTCTTGGCTCCCTTTAGCAAAAAGGTTGTCTACAAAGAGTTCCCTGACACCCTTCTCCTCCCTCCTTCTACCCCTGTCCCTGTCAGAGTGATATGCCATTCTGATCTGCTTCAAATTTGTACTAAGTTAGGCAATGTCACTTGGGCCAGGTCTTGATGCTGCTAGACCTTGTAAGTGGACTCTTGTTTCAGACCACAGCAAGTTCTAAAACTACTCTATGCCGGAACAGAAGGATAGTCAATTACGCATCAGCTTGAAAGATGACCGCCGAGGTTTCTAGGTCTCCTCTTGCTACAGAAACTCTGTGTGAATCTGATTGAGTCTGGGTTTTATTTTTCTCTAAGTAAAGAAGGGAGAGAAGTATAATCACTCAAAATGATCTCTGTAATGATTTCTTTGCTACAGTTGCCTGATTCTAAATCCCCCCTAAGTGTGTATTCCCTGAGGTCAGGGAAAATTGTCTCATCTTTGTATAGAATTTCTTAGAACCCATCAGTTTTTAATGATCATGCCTGAGTTTTCTTCTTATATCTTTCCATCTTACAGAAGGGTACCCATCTGTCCTATGTACTGTGTGTGTGTGTGTGTGTGTGTGTGTGTGTGTATGTGTGTATATATATATATATGCATATATATATGCATGCATGTATGTATGTATGTATGTGCCATGTTTCTCTGTTATTGTTTAATCTCACTGTCCCCTGACCACTATACTACCTTCTTCAGCTACAAGCATGAGCTCCAGGTGATCCTATACTATGCTACTATAAGAGGTGGATTACCTGAATATTGAACTCCCCAGCTCTGTTATAAAATCTTGGGGTTTACAACCTATACCCTAAGTAGGATCTGGCAAATCCTCAATTAGCTAGTTAAGAGAGACAAATTAAAAGTAGAAAACAGAACAAGGAGATTTTTCCAATGTGGAATATTGTGAAGAGGGACAAAAAGATCTGGCAAACCCCTCAAGTCTTTCTCCAGAGTCATGAAGTTAGATCAAAGATTAAATAGAGGACCAAGGAAGCAGTCACATTTGAAAGTGAGGTCTAATTGAGGGGTAAACCAAGTGATAAATCAGAGAAAGATTTGACAAAATGAGTCAGAGATAGGATTCAGCCGACTCTCAGGAGAGAAGCTATTTAAGAGCGGTTCAGGAAAAGAGTCAGTCAATAGGGGTCAGTACAGTACAGTGAGGTTGAGTTTGTTCATGAGTTCATGCAGTTCAGTGCAGGTCAGCAGAGGCAGTTGAAGCCACAGAATAAGAAGGAGCCAGAAGATTAGCACAAATTGCCAGAGTTTGTCTAAGGCCAAGCAGAGCAATTCAGTGAAAAGCCAAGAGAAGTCAGATTGAATCAGGAGTTTGAACCAGAACAGCTGAGTTGAACCAGCCAGCCAGAGTTTAGAAAGAACTAGAAAGGGTGAGCTTATTCAGTAGTAAGTCTCCAAGATGACAGTTTTATCTGGGGAATAAATTTACTTTTACAGTCTTGTAAGGTTGTCTAACAAGTTGTTGGAATTTTGTGAAATCTCTTTTTGGAAGACAAGATATTCCTCTGGCTGTTCCTCTTTCCTTCACCCAGGGTGCGATTCCTAGGGAAATTCCCATTTCTTTGGGGCCAGTTGTTTCAATAGTTTAATAGTTAAATTGAAAGACATGGTCTCTTTAGAATATCTTCATTTTTGTCAGTATGGTTACAGCTTTTCCCATGGGAATGTAACTTGTAGTTCTGAGAGGATCTGACAATGGCTCTGTTTCTACTACAACCTCCTCCTTCTCTTCTTGAGACAGGGTTTCACTATGTAGCCCTGGATGCCCTGGAACTCATTATATAGACCAGGCTAGCCTTAAACTCAGAGAGATCCCCTGGCCTTTGCCTCCTGCTGGGATTAGCCATGCACCACTACACCTAGCCTCGGTGGCTTTTGGTTCATATGACACAACCCGAAGAACAGCAGAGATAAATCTCAGTGGGTGAAGTTTGGCCAGTGGAAGCCATGGGAAGGGAGGGTGCAAATAAATCCCTGATCTTTCTGCTTTGAATCTGTTGCTCCATAAATCCTGTGTAGAGGCATTCAGAAAGATGGAATGAGCCTTTGGGCTTCTTGGTAGTGTTTAAGGCCACTGTCAGGTAGACAAGACATTATCTTTGCTTCTCATTCTTCCTTGAATCATATCCCTTGTGTCCTGGCTACCCTAGGGCTGGTTCAGTAAACTATTAATATTTAAGTCTCACATCAGATATTCTTTTCTAGGGAGATGTCATTGATTCAAATCGGCCTACTCCAAGTGTATTTATCCCTGGAGGCTACAGAAAGTTAAATCTGAAAGACTAATGCTACCCAGTTGTCCATTTTTTTTTCCTTAAAGTTATTTTGAGACAGTGTCTCATATACCTTGGATAGCATTCAACTACTATATGGTCAAGGATGGCCTTGAATTCTTGAACCTTCTGCCTCCACTTTCCAAGGGCTGGCATTATAGGCAAGCACCACTACACTTGTCCCCATTACTTATTTTAACGAATATTAACATAGGGAATCAAAGAAAGGAAGTGAACTGCCCCAAGTGAGTGACTGGATTGGTACTAGGTACAAAGCCCCATTTCCTATGCTTCAGTCTAGGACACTGGTTCTCAACTTGTGGGTCGTGACCCCTTTGGCACCTATTTCTTCCTCCATCTCTTCCTCCTTCTCTTCCTTCTTCTCCTCTTGAAACAGGGTCTCACTTTGTAGACCTGGCTGTCCTGGAGCTCACTCACTATGTAGAGCAGGCTAACCTTAAACTCAGAGATTTCCCCTGCCCTCTGCCTCCTGCTGGGTTTAGATGTATACTACCATGCCTCTGTGACTTTGGTCCAGACCCCTAGCTCCAAAAACATTCGTATTATGATTAATGACACCGGTAAAATCACAGTTATGAAGTAGCAATGAAAATAATTTTATGGTTAGGGGTCACTACAACATGAGGGACTGTATTAAAGGGTTGCAGTATTCGGAGAGTTGAGAGTCACTGTTCTAGTAGCTGGAATACAGAGAGGAGATAACTCAGTGGGCTCCCTCAGCCAGGAAGAACGCTGGAGTGGTGACAGTGTCCGAGCATAGCTTGTTCTTGGCTGGCTTCTGCGTTGGAAGCTTCAATAACTTAGGGTCATGTAGGCAAACCAAGACAAAAAGTGTTTTATACGTGTACATGCTTTTGAACAAGAAGATGCAGGTACCATCCTGCATGGGGATGAGAACCAAAGAGACCTCAGGGGCTTTGGGATCAGAGCAAAGTGAACTGATAACTTCACTTTCTTATTCAGACTTAACTGCATCCCTGATGAACTGCAGAGCTCCACAGGCATTCAGAGTGCCTCTTTAGAGTTAACAAATGAAGCTTTGTGCATAGCCCCATTTAAGTGGCTCCACTTTTTCCCAGGGATAGAGTCACAGGCAGAGTGGGAGGGATCATCCACATGGCTGGTGTCTGTTTTTAGGTTAAGAGGAGCAAAGAGAACAAGGGACTCATAGAAGGAGCCTGGAGAGAGGCTTGGCTCTTGCATGTTGTTAATCCATCTTAATTTATGCAGATAATGAAACCAAAGTCTCAGAGATCACATGACCTGCCTAGGGTCAGGCAGCTGATTGAGTCAGATTGGGATTCTGAAATAGCTTAGTTTTCTAATGGAGAAAGGGCAACCCTGAAGAGAAAGCTAAGCTTTCCAGAAGGCTGGATAGAACAAGATAGAAAGGGGGAGAGGGTCACCCTTTGTCTTTCCATCTGACATGTGGATGAAAGACAGTCCTGCACAACCCCTTCACCTAACACCTTCATCTCCACGAAACTACAGAACGTTCTTTGGCCTCAAGTCTCACAATGCCATTTTTTTTTCTGGCCTTTCCCTGAGCTGTTGGAGAGAGAGAGAAAGCTGTGAAAAATGATAGGCTACTAATTAAGATGAGGTAGGCAGTGAGTTCCAGTCAACTGACAAGCGCCTTGCTAATGGGGATCAAGAAAGACTGAGGCATATAACATTTCTGAGCTTCTGCCTCTTTATCTTTAAGGTGGAGTGAGACTATCCGATTTACAGGGTGGTGAGATAGAACACATCCTACTTCGAAGAAGCCAAATCCAGGTAACTTGAGGAAGCGCTTAAGTATTTACAAAGGTACAGCAGAGTTGAAAGAGAGAGTGGAGAGAGAGAGAGAGAGAGAGAGAGAGAGAGAGAGAGAGAGAGAGAGAGAGAGAGAGAGAGAGAGAGAGAGTTGATTAAGCTGAGCCCAGTGTTAGTAGCATCCAGGCTAGAAGGGAAAGAGTACGGACAGTCAGCAGAAGGGAGAATCATGAACTGTAGGGGAGGGTACTTTTGATGGGAGCTTCAGAAACTCCAACTCAAGGTGACCTTGCAGACAGGGAGCCAGGGAAACCTGCAGCGCCCTGCCCTCACCCTCCCTTCTCCCTCTAATCTTCTGCCAGGGTGCTGTCAGCCAAACCCAAGTGGGAGTTGGAGGGCAGGGAGCCTGCTGATGTCATTGGTACAGGTCAGCCTCTTAGAACAGAAAGGAGGGTGGGGAGGGTAAGAGAGAGGCAGAAGGAAGATAGCAGTGCAGGACATGCTACTTAAACTCTGAGGTCATTAACACAGTTGTCAGACTCTGCGGTGCCATCTTGGATCACCAGGCTGAAGCTTGTGCTCTTCTAAATGCTATTGATCTCATTAACTGACTCCTTGTCCCCGAGCCCTCCTCTAGGACCCTTTCTCTGGCTTTTTAGTGCTGCTCAAGTTTGTACCCTCCTCACCAATATTGACTGTGTGAAATTTTGTTCTAACCTTGGACTATGATCTGTCTGTGTGGAGTTACTCTAAATCTTAGACTCATGGGGTAGTGATAGTGTTGGTCATGGTTGTTTATTATCTGCCTTTCAAATGGTATATCTTAATCCAGGAGAAGACCTAATGCCTGGGTGTCTGTACTGTGACCAGGTATTGTCTACACTGGTAGCTCTTGTCTGACCTGTGCCTAGTTTATTTCTAAAGAATAATTTTCTAGAAGAGCCATGCTGGGAAGGAGAGTGAATTTGGGGTACTTGTGGGCTAAGTGAGGTACAGAGGAGGAGGCCCACCAAAACACAAGAAGTGGCAGTTTGCTCCTTACAGATTCTAGAGAGACGAGGGCAGCATAACCATGTGGGCACAAGGGGAAGATGGCAGACATCTGAGAAACGTAACTACCCAGTAGATGAGGAACTAGAGTGAACAACTTAGGATAAATGCATCCTCGGGGTGTAGTACATTATCTAAACAGATTCTGATTTGGGGTTATGGAGTTATGGCCAGTAGGCATGAGTCTCATAGGATTGAGGTATGATTAAGAATGATTAGTTACTTTTCTCATTTCAGTGACCAAATACCTTGACAGAAGCAACTTAAGGGAGGAAGGATTTATTTTGTTTCACAGTTCAGAGGGTACAGTTCATCATGGTGGAGAAGGCACAATGGTTGAGTAGGTGTGGACTTGCTCTGTGGTAGCTGGAACTTGAGGATAGTCACGCTGTGAGGGCAGACAGGAGACAGAGAACTTGTGACAGAGCCAGAGGTAGATATAACCTTCAAAGCTTTGGCCCTAGAGACCCAGCAAGGCTCCATGTTCCAGAGATTTCATAGCACCTCAGAAATACTTACACAAACTGAAGACAATAGGAGGTTCAAACATACGAGTGGGATATTTCACATCCAAATCACCATAGACATGTACTTGGCATATCTTCACAGTCAATGCATGCCTTGGGAATGATTGGTTTGCACTAAGTAGGTTGTATCCAACTGCCCCATAAGGAGCTTGTTAACCAGAGAAAGCCATAGAAGGAATGGATATGGATTGTGGGATGTTGACAGCTGGAAACTATGTCAAGGATAAGTGAGCTTTCTGGTTTGAGGAAGTTCAACGTATATTCAGAATGGATACGAAGGTGATATGAAGTCACAACTTACCATAGTCCATCTCTGACAGGCCTATCTAAGTAATAAGAGTCTCACTTTCCCAAACTCTAGACACCTCAGAAGGAACATCCCAGCTGTAGCCATTGCTGTAACTGTCACCTGGTCCAGTGCCACTGCTCAGTCTTGCTTTTTTCCCTTCTCATAGGAGTTGTTCTTGAGAATTGTCCCTCAAGTCAGACCTACAGTGAGTCTGCTTTCTGGCTATTCTGAGCTGTGACTCACACTGGGTGTATCATTACTGTCCACATGTAGATTTTAAACCATTACTGTAGGCTCAGCTTTATACTTCCTTTTTACTTATGTGCTTTGGAAATCTAGATGAGGGCAGAGAATGTCCTTTATACACACCCCAAATATCTTGCCTGGCAAAGGGGACCTTTTTAAAATTTACACAGAGGCTCTGTAGAGGTTCTTGAAGCCCTCGCCCAAGGCATGATTTTTTTTTCCAGCCAAGTGTCTCCATGGAAGCAATAGAAAGGAAAATCAAAGTGTCTGAGATAAAGTGGGGACATCTGTTGGAAAATTAAGAACAGGTTGTCTCTTCTTCTATACACTTAGAAATGGTGGCAAGGAGTAGACTAATGCAAGTCTTAAGATGCTCTGCTTGGGCTTCTTCTCGCATCTTAGGTGTTCTTACGGGAGTTCACTCATTTAATGGGCAATGCATAGGGGTTGTAGGGCTTGCATCTGATTCTGAGTGCAATTCTCTTGCTAAAGAGAGTTCATGTTTCTCCTTGACAGTTAAAGACAGTAACTGTCAAGATACTAAGTGTTACAAAGATAGTAACACTACTATATACTAAAAAGTATATATACTAAAAAGTAAAAGTATATAGTTTATTATACTTTAAAAGTATAATAAAAAGTTATTGGTAGTCATTGGAGAAGACTCTAAAGAACACTGCATTAATGGCATTAATGTAAAGCCCTCTCCTTATTTACTTCACCAGTCATTTTGTGTTCATACATATGTATACTATATATAGTCATATATATATTCATATATTCCCTGTCATGCTTCCCTGCCCTTCATTTTCTCATCCCTTCCCTCTTCCATCAGTCCCTTTTGTCTACATAGAAAGCTTTTATTTTATTTTCACATCATACACACATACATACACATATATATGGAAGTAGTATGTGTGTGTGTGTGTGTGTGTGAGAGAGAGAGAGAGAGAGAGAGAGAGAGAGACTTTGTTTAAAATCAAGAAAAGCAAATAAGAGAAAATATACTCTACTAAGTATAAACAAATACAAATACCTAGTAGACAAGAAATAATACCCAGCCTCTTTAGTCATTAAAGAAATATAAATAAAAACTACAGGGAGGGTCCATCTTACCCTAGGTATAATGACAGTATAAAAAACAAAACAAAGCAAAACAAAACAAACCAACTAGCAAGGATTCTGAAGAGGGATGTGGGGAAGGACCTCTATTTACTGCTTCTGTGGATGTAAGAGGGATGTGGGGAAGGACC